>NW_020664550.1:3315102-3481663 GCF_002925995.2 Terrapene triunguis | reverse complement strand
AGCTCCCTTCACCGCGTATTGTGCAAACTGATCAGAGCAGGCTGGCTGTTTCAGCACATCCACTCCTTTGCCTTTCCAAGAAGGAAAATCTTGCATCTGACCAGTGATAAGACCCATTGAAAGCTTCCTTTCCCGGTACAGCTGATCTCATTGTAACCTTCAAACCCTAAAGCTTCAGTCAAATGAAGAGAGAGAATAGAACAGAGCATAAAACCCAGTGAGTCACCGATTAGGCAGGGCCAGCTGACCAGAGATCTGCAATAGTTCTCGGCAGCTGGGACTCGGGACAGCCTGTAGGTATGGGTCTACATGCCTGGTTGATTAGACATGGCACTGTGACTCAAAAGCAGAGCCATGTGCTGCTTACAGACCAGAAATGAACAGCTTTTAATGTCAAGTATCAGAGGGGTAGCCGTGTTAGTCTGAATCTGTAAAAAGCAACAGAGGGTCCTGTGGCACCTTTAAGACTAACAGAAGTAGTGGGAGCATAAGCTTTCGTGGGTAAGTGAGGTTCTTACCCACGAAAGCTTATGCTCCCAATACTTCTGTTAGTCTTAAAGGTGCCACAGGACCCTCTGTAGCTTTTAATGTGGGAGTCATTTAACAGGTCCAGCAAACAGCAGTATTCCCAGCACCCCTTCTAACTCACAGATGCACCCTGGGGTTCCAATCTGGCCAGCTGCTGGGTCTTTACAGGGTGCTCTAGGGTCATCCTGGGACAGCGGCGTGAGACAGCCAAGAAACCCTAGATTTATCATCTCTGATGCCTCAACAAGTGTGGAGGCGAGGGGGAATGCAGGACTAGGAGCTAGGAACACCTGATTTCTAATCCCAGCCCTGACACCGCCTTCCCTCTGTGACCTTGGGGAAATCACTTCTCTTCTCTTCTTGGTTCTTCATCTGTGAAATTGGAAGTACAATACCTACCTCACCGTGAGTATCTAGTCCAGCCTCCAGCATCACACAAGCCATAAAACTTCACTCATGCATTCCTGCATGCAGTCCAATAACTTGTGGCTGAATTAGAGCATTACCTTTTAGAAAGATATTCAATCTTGATTTAAAGACTCCAAGTGATGGAGAATTCACCACTTTCCATGGGAAGCTGGTCCAGTGGTTAATTATGCTCTCAGTTAAAAATGTGGATTTTATGTCCAGCTTTAGCTTTATTGGCCTAAACTTCCAGCCACCGGATCTTGTTGTGCCTTTGTCTTCTAGATTAAAGAGTCCTCTGTGTAGGTATTTATAGATTGTGATTTAATTACATCTTAATCTTTCAATCTAAATAGACCGAACTCCTTAACTTGCTCATTTTAAGGTGTGTTTTCCAGACCACAGATCATTCTTTTAACTCCTCTCTTGAGCCCCTACAATTTTTCCACACACTTTTTAAAAGTGTGAACACCAGAATTGGAGACAATGTCCAACAGTAGTCTCACCAGTGCTACCTAGAGAGTCAATATCACCTCTCTACTCTTGCTCGATATTCCCCTGTTGAAACATCCAAGGATTATGTTAGCCCTTTTGCCACCCACCACACCAGGATTTCATATACAGCTGGATAACAAAGCTGTGGCCAACATATCTGTGAGAATAAAAGCTTAGTAGGTTTAAATAAAAAGCTATTGATATGAATAATTAGAGCATCCAAAGTTACATTAGATAGGATTAATATAATAAAAATAACAATGACAGCATGACTGTAAGTCCCCTGTTTTATGGTTCTCTCTCCTCCATGGCATAAGCTAACCACTGACTGATAGGATTAGGAAGAAACTTTCTCTGTGGATAGGCTATTCCATACTTGCCCACTTGCAACATACTCTGAACATCTGGTATTGATACATAACTAGATGGACCCCTGATCTGATCCAATCTGTCAATTCCTATGTTTGTAAAAGGTTTTTAGCAGCAGAAGGCTGAAGAAAGTATTCCCCCCCCCCCCCCCCCCCGGTTTTGCAAGTCTGGAGGGTAACAATGTCTTTCAAAATCTCCAGAAGGAGCCTGAAGATATTCTGGTAACGCACCGCCCTCTAGTGGCAAAGGTAATCAAAGTTGTGTTTTGTTGGGTGAACATGTAAGTGTGTGGGTTCATTAGCTAGGTAAGGAAGGTGGGGCAGAGATGAGGATACCCTGCCCCATATACTAGTACTTGGGAAATAAAGGCGCCTGTTTTGTAGGAGATCTTACTAGACAAATACAGACTGGGACTGGACCAAAGACAAAAACAAAGGGAAGGAAATGAACTCTTTTCAGCAGCTGGTGCCACAAGTCTAGCAAAGCATCAGCAAGATTTTTTTCAGATGTCAATCAATTATTCTGTCGCTTCTCCCCCCAAGTGATACTTTTCAAAGTCTGCTTATCTAGCCATCGCTTTTAAAGCTAAAAAGGACCACAGATCATCTAGCCGGACCTCCTGTAAATCAAAGGCCATGGAATTCCACTTAGTTACCCCCTATATTAAGCCCAACAACTTGTGCCTGACTAAAGCTTATCTTCCAGAAAGCCATACCATCTAGATCTGAAAACATCAAGGTTATCCATCCATGTTCCTATGTGGCCTCCTTCATCATAACACCTGAGTGCCTCCCAAGAGTAAAAATGACAACGTCATGGTCTAGTCACACCTAAGGAGCCTGGAATCACTGTCATCCTTTACACACATGAATTGAAGCTTTACTTCTCCTCCTTTGAGATCAGTGAGCATCATTATAACCGTTCAGCTGAAGCACAGGGAGGTTATATGAGCCTGCCTGCCGTCAAACAACAGTTCAATGAACACAACCCAGGAATCTTGACTCCCACTCCTATCTCTGTCTGACTAAATCATGCAGAATATTTCCAACACAATTCAAAACACCTGACATTGAGGGTTTTTTTTTTTTTTTTTGATTTTGCATTTTGCCACAAATTAGAAAGTGGTTCCTTTTTAAATAAAATTTTCCTGCTAAAATGAGAAACACTTTGGGATGAAAATTAAAAGTCTTTGAGAAAAACAGATTTCACTGGAAAAACACGTGAAAGGTGACAATCCTGCTTTTTTTCCTTCCAGTTAGATTACCAATTTCATAAGATTCTGGGGAAAATGGGAAAAATGACAGCAGCCAAATGTTTCCAGTGAAAACTTAGTTCACAATTTCACATGACTCTAAGTAATATGAATTTCAAGCTATGCACTTGCCTTGCTCTAATTAGGAACATACGAACTGCCATTCTATATCAGACATGGGGCCCTTCTAGTCCCAAATCCAAGAGTGGCCAGTACCAGCAGCTTCAGAGGTAGGTGCAAGAAACCCGCAGTGAAAATTTATGGAATAACTTGTCCATAGAGGAAGTTTTTTCTTAGCCCTCATCAGTTAGAGGTGGGCTTATGACATGAAGCATGAATGAGTTTTCTTTTTTACTGTACCATGAGGAGGGCTGTTGTACCTATAACACTGGGGCTAGGTCTACACTACCCGCCTGAATCGGCGGGTAGAAATCGACCTCTCGGGAATCGATTTATCGCGTCCCGTTGGGACGCGACAATCGATCCCCGAATCAACGCTCTTACTCCACCAGCGAAGGTGGGAGTAAGCGCTGTCGACGGGAAGCCGCAGAGGTCGATTTTGCCACCGTCCCTACAGCGGGGTAAGTCGGCTGCGATACGTCGAATTCAGCTACGCTATTCGCGTAGCTGAATTTGCGTATCTTAAATCGACCCCCCCCGTAGTGAAGACGTAGCCCCACTGTTTGCTCATAGCTCTGGATTTCAGCTGGGTCATTTGATACCTTGCTCTTGACAGAGCAAGACATGGGCAGTGAGGCCATGAAACACTGCATGGGGAAAGTTTTCCAGGGCTTCTTATTCATCAACTGCTTGCCATGTTGAATAACAGGGCTGCACAGAAGTTTTTGCCTCCCCCCCCATTCAAAAACAATTTGCACTGGAGGAGGCTCTGGGGGTAAGCGGTGTGTGTTGGTGAGTGAGCCCACCCCACACTCACCCTGCAGCAGTGGTTCCTGCCCATGGGGCTGGGCCTGCTTCCCGTACTGGGAGGGGCCTGCGACGAAGGGCATCATGACGAAGGAGTGGCTGGGCCAAACCTGAGTGTCATTGCAACCCTGCGGGCCAGGTTGCAACACTACTCAGTTTGGGGGCCCTCTCAAATAGGGGGTGGGGCAAACTGCCTGGTGGGGGATGGTCCTGCTGAAGAATAGAATACCCAGTGCTTATCTAGTGCTTTTCATCAGTGGATCTCAAAGCGCTTTAAAAAGGAGGTCATTATCGCCATTCTACAGATGGGGAAACAGAGGCACAAGGAAGGGAAAAACAACAAGGAGTCTGGTGGCATCTTAAAGACTAACAGATTTATCTGAAGAAGTGAGGTTTTTACCCACGAAAGCTTATGCCCAAATAAATCTGTTAGTCTTTAAGGTGCCACCAGACTCCTTGTTGTTTTTGTAGATACAGACTAACACGGCTACCCCCTGATACTTGATACCATGGAAGGAAGGGAAAGTGACTTGCCCAGGTTCACCCAGCAGGCTGGTGGCACAGCCAGGAATTGAACATAGCTCTTCCGAATCCTGGTCTAGTGCTCTACCCACTAGACAACACTGCCTCTCCTATCACAACTTTTTTCAGGGTTTTCCCCCCATCTCTGAACTAGTGCCAAACAAAGCCACTGTAATATAAAGATCTACATGCTTCACTTCAGAGTGGGGTTTGTTTCCTGAGTTGAGTCTGGAAGGTAACTTGGGAAGGAAAGAAAAAGAATCCCTACCCATGGACAGAGAATAAAGTAATGCCAGCAAACCCCACAGGTGAGACTTAACTGGGAAGGTACTGTTATTTGTCTAACAGCTCCCCACAGGGATTCAATATGGTATTGCAGTCTGCAAAGCGAAAAGGTGCCGATCGAGGCGTGCAAACTGTTGCTCCAGAGAGTCAAACCTATCAAACAGGGGCACCCAAAGGATGAGCCATATTGGCGGCATGACAAGAGCAGGGAGGCTGCACCTAAACTGAAATTTAAATAGTGGTGATCCTAGCAGCCCTCAGTCTGTGGAGTGAGCACAAGAGAAGGAGGCTGTGTGTATGTTGGGCGGGGGGTGAGTGTTGTGGGTGTGGAAGGATGCATGTGAGAGTTGTGAGCACTGATGTGTTAGTGTGAATGGGCAAGAGTGGTGGGCATCACTCTGTGCATGCAGACTCATGCAACAGCGTGTGCGCGCGGGAACCTCAGTACACATGTGATGGCTTTACCAGTGTCCTTGCAGCTGATGTCCTCAACTGAGAAAGGAAGGTGGGGTCTGGAAGAAATACTACCTTGAGCTGTTATCGCTGGCCCAGGTCCCTGGGTAAGATTCTGCCTACTCTGCGTAGCCTTCTGTTCTCTGCTATTGGTCAGAACTTTAGGTGGGGTGGGCTGGGGGACCTGCAAGCCCTGTTCTCTTCGGTAGACAGAAGAGGCCACTGATTGTAAAACACCAGAAATGTCAAGGGAAGGCAAACAAACCGGCAGCAGGCAGCTCTGCTCTGGGTTCTGCAGATACTGTGCGGGGAGCATTAATAATACTGTTGACCTGACAAACTGCCGTGTGAGCCACCAGCTTAATTAGCACTGCATGATCACCAGGGCAAAGCTGGCACTACCTGTCTAAGCCAAGGTTGTAGCGTAGGGAGCCAGATAGGAAATCAAGGACATCTGGGTATTTTCCTAAATGCAACTCTCCTAATGCTCCCTCTGATACAGATGGACCCATTCTATGCAGATTTGTGCCTCTTGTGGTTATTGTAAGGAAGGTGGTATTGTCTAGTGTGGCCAGGACTCCTGGGTTCTATTCCAGGCTCTAAGGAAAGTGGATCTATTGGTTAAGTCCTGGGGATATGGAATCCTAAATTCTATTCCTGGTTTTGAGAAGAAGTATTGTTGACAGTTGGCTTAATGTATTGATGTTTGTAAAGTGCTTTGAGATTCTTTGGTGAAAGAGGCAATGGACATGGTTATTAAGTGTCACTCTTGGTTATTGGTACGGAATTTTTTAAATATTATAGTGGAGTTTCTCTTCCCCGCCTTTTTTTGTTGTTGCAGGGGATTATTTTTGTTTTGTTACACAGAGTTTGTTGGGGGGCCCATACCAAACTGGGGTGAAGCAATTTCCCCTTTGTTTGTCAAAGAGACTAAATGTCTTCATACAAACAATAAAACCAGGCCTCAAGAAGGGAGAACAAAGATGTTCACAACAGATTTCAGTGATGAGCTACCCAAACGGAGCCTTCCCTCTGCTTGTTTTACAAGACTCAGCCCAGTCTTCCCGTGTGTCACAGGGTCTGATGAAGCCCTAAATTTGCCTAAAATTCCCCTTTACCATAGCACTCTGAAATACTAGATATTTCAAACTATGGGAAGGCAGGCTACCAGTCTTGAGGAGAGCAATGTTCCAATCAAGTAGAGGGAATTCTAAGGCCTGAGATAATCAAACAAATAACAATAACAACAAGAATAATAATGCTTTGCATTTATATCACACCTTTCACACAAGGTTCTCAGTGTAATTACCACAGGTGGGTAGATAATATTAACATCCTTCCTGTCGCATAAATGGGGAAACTCAGGCACAACAGTGCCTTGCCTAAGGTCACTGAGTGAATTAGTGACAGAGGCGGGACTAGATCCTAAGCTCTAAATAACACTCCCTCACTCTGTACTGTGCCCCCACCTACTTGCCCCTCACACGGGCTCCCTGTTGAATGAAATATCTGAGTTCCTGGCCCTAATCTTCTAAGGACAAGGAGAGGCTGAGCTATTTTTTGTGGGATATTTCTCCTGGACTTAGAGACTGTTGATGTATTTACACGGAGTAATTGCACCATTGCTCAATGCTCTGGTGTGGTGCTTGATGTTCATATGCTCTCTCAGCCATCCCCACTCCCATCTCGCCATATTAGCATTTTACATCCATTCCTAACCTGGGTGTCACATGATGGAGTCCCTAGCTTGACAAATATATGACACACAGTGAATTAACATCATGGCACCCCAGAGATGCGTCACTTTCTTGCTATGGATTCAGGTGGGCCATATTACAGGTAGGTACCAGCTATTTCATGTTATGGATGGATATCAGGTATGCCAAGCTACAGCTACAGATTCAGACATGCCATGCTAGGTACCACATAAGCCAAGGTGGAGGTAGGGTATGAATTCAGGTGTGCAGTGCTAATGGTATATACTTGGTATGCCACGCTACCTCTTGGTTTGAGAGTCAGCTATTACTCTTATAAACATTACTGGCTAAGCCTGACCCTGTGCTTTAGCTCCAGGCAGTAGCAGTGAGTTGAGGTTTTCATCCAGACTACCTAGAGCGCTCCTTCCCCTTTTCACCCAAACTGGTTCAGACCCATGTAAACAGTTAACCAGAGGATTCCACCATAAGGTACCAGCGCTAAGTCCTCTCACAAGTCGCTTCTCCCATGGTCACCTGTAATCTTGGTTTATTCATGAAGGTCCTGCTTTTCAGAAGTGCTGGGCCACTGCAACTCCACTTACAAGATGCAGGGACTCAGCACTTGTGAAAATCCTGCCCTGTGTCTTTTGCAAGAAGACACAGACATCTTAACTCACTAATGGGCAGAAAAGCTTCTACGCCTCCACTCCAGCACTTCTGGCAAGGCCACACACACCTGCCGTAGGCTACAGAAGTTACTGCGTCACTGGTTTGTTGGGTTCCGACACCATCTGCACAACAAGGGGATATATATACATAACGAACCCTGCACCGAGATCTACTTCCAATAAACAATCGCTCCCTGTCAAGCAACCACTCCGAAGTGTCTCTGAGATTCTTATGTTCGACCAACCTCTTTGGAACCAATTTTTTCCTGGTCCTTTGTTGTTTATGACATGAGATCTCTCTCTTTCTCTTTCTCCTTTTCAATTTACACTTTACAGTAAAAATGCAACTAAATTGCCTCCTACCTTTCTTGACGATCAGGAAATTTGCTTCACCGGACATGTTTCCTTTCAGCAATCCAGTCTTTCCTCTCCTCCACCCCCTCCTTTTTCCATGGGTTACTGTTTTTGCTACCATCGCTTCTGAAAAACGAGCGCTGCGTGGAAGCTGCATTGCAATCTGAATTGACCGAGATCAGGACCTTTAATTTCCAGCGTGGCAGCTGTTGTTTACATTGCTTTTTTGCAACACAGTTATTGGTTCCTAAGATGCTTCTCTCCCCCCACCCATGTAGTTAAACAGGAAGCAAGAGGTGGGAGCTGTAGGAGGGGGGTTTCCTGTTCTGTAGTTTCTGAAGCACACAACCGACTTCTGACATTCACCAAATTTTGATCACAAGATCTGAACACCCTAGAAGGGAAATTGAAGCTGTGCTCAGAAAGCACTGCTTACTGAGAAACGACCCGACGAATATTTCAAGCAACCCAACCAAGTGATTTAGGCCCTTCATATGAGCTTAACGAGAGACTTTTTTTGTAGATTCAAACTTTCCATCTGTTGGACACTGAAACTCAGCAGCATCCTTTGAGATGAAAGGTTCTGCGTAA
Organism: Terrapene triunguis; assembly: GCF_002925995.2. Classification (NCBI taxonomy): domain Eukaryota; kingdom Metazoa; phylum Chordata; order Testudines; family Emydidae; genus Terrapene; species Terrapene triunguis. The sequence goes on along the minus strand of NW_020664550.1, from coordinate 3,473,117 downwards.
ATGTCAGACATTTTATTGTGGTTGCAAAAGTGGTAAAGAAATGAACACTATTAGCCAAACTGAAATAAAATAATTGAAATGGCATCAACAGGGCTAACAGCAGCTTCAGCTCTTTCCAGTCCAACATAAATAGCATATTCCCTGAAGGACAACCCAACTATTCCTTGACCCCTTATGTCAGAAAGGCAGAGCCTTTTTCATGGGTGTCCTTTCATTTGTACTGCAATTAGAGAGAATGGATAGTTTCTTTGTCTAGACAGGTACCTCATCTCTTGCACTGCATTGCTTTCTGGCAGCCCTTGTACCATATGACTAGGGTACAAATTGAGTGGATCTTTAACACATTTTGGGGTAGGTCTTGGGGACACAGCAATTTGGGGAACAGTATTTTGGGAGAAGCAATGGAGAGAAGGGCTACTGCAGCAAGGTTTCCAGGATTTTTCAGTAGCGCACTGGACCAATCCCACACAACGTCCTGTCTTCTTGAGACTGGCCAGGCTGTGAACTGGAAAAATAAATTAAAGGCGCCCTCGCAAATTCCACCCCTAAGCCAGCCTCTGTCGTCCCTTGATCAGCCGTGAAATAGTTAACAGTGATACCCTTTAAATTACTGGGTCTGTGCAATTCACACTTCTTGGAGCTGTTTCAGGCTCTATCCAGACTCAGGCAGACTAGACAGCTCCCCCTCAGTTCCCCAGCGCTAGGGCTCCTCTGTAGCCCAGGCTCAGCACTAGCTTCCCCATCACAGCCCCTAGGCCAATGGGTTCTCCCTGCAGCCCCAGCCTCTCTTCAGGACTACAAGTCCCATAATGCCCCGCGCGGCTACGCACGCGCGTCGTCGCCCATGGATTCAAGATGGCGGACACGGTGTCCAGCGGCTCGGGCACGGTAACGGCAGATACCGGGGGGTTAAGTTCCTTGGAGAACGGCCAGCGCACGGGTCAAGGTGGCCGGGGGACCGGCTTATCCGACACGGGTTGAAGCGGCTGCGGCCAGGGTGGGCGGCTTCGGGGCCTGCTGGGCCGAAGAGAGGGAGCCTCTGATTGGCTGATCTGCTGGAGTAGGCGGGGTGTGGAGCTGGTTTTCAATTGGTCCAAGTGCCTATAGCCTGATTGACCGCGGTCGCTGCCAATCACAGGAAGATTGGAGGGGGGAGCACGTGGGAGGGTCTTAAAGGGACAGTGTATGGGTGACTGCGAGGCGAGCCCCAGAGTACCCAGTGCCCTGGCAGAGCCTGGCACTGGGAGGGGGATGTTAGGGACTTCACGCTAGGCGTGGAATGGAGCACAGGAGGGGGCACATGGGGTGGGGGGTGCCACACTTGGCTAGTGTCTGAAGCAGAGCCTGGGGCCAGCTCACCTGGGTGCTGCTCCTGGTTCGCTACAGACTTGCTTTCCCCTCCCTGGGTCTCTGTCTGCCCGTGTGTACGAGGGGGCTAGTAACATGCTCCTGTGTAAAAGGGAGGCTCATCTGTCTTTGGGATCCTCCTTCAGTTAGGTGCTAGAGAGACAGGAAGTGTTATGGCAGTATGGTGGTATCGCTGTTTTACAAGTGGGCAGCTGAGGTACAGAGATATTAATGGGCTGCTTTTCAGCGGCACTGGATACCCACAACTGCCAGTGAATCAGATAGGAGGTGCTGTTGCTCATTACTTCTAATTTATTTCTATTATTTATTTGGATTTCAGTAGCAGCTAAAGTGCTTTTCTAATGTACAAGACCTTGTCCCTAACTCCAGGAGCCTACAATCTGAGAAGACAAGCAAACTGTGAAGGAGAGATTAAAATAAACAATAAGTATTTGTTAAATCAAGGCAGAGCTGGATGCCTGGCTCCTAGTATCCCGCTGTAAACACTACACCACACTGCTTTGTTAAAGTTCCACTTGCAACATGCTCACAGTTCTGCCCCCGAGCACTCCAAATTGTTCCAGAACTGTGAGTCTAATGCTAGTCCCATCCCATCTGGTGATTTAGTGTGACAATGCAACAGAATCTGCGTGATTCCTAAGGCTTAATCTGTTCTTTTGCCAGATTGGAATAGGAGTGGGTATTGAAGTCAGGGCTGAGGTGATACTGGCAGAGTTGAGGTTTGGGGAACTAGTATTAGACTCTTGCATGATATCCTTCTGTACCCTACTCCTCTGTGATCAAGTGGTGGTGTTTTTCACTTCTTTGAAGCCATTGTTACATCCTTTCATTAACAGTCTCTTGTTGTTGTTTTTTTGGGGGTGGGATCTGTTTCTATAGAGATCAGGAAGCAAACACTCAACAACCCCGGCAGATAACTATTACTTGGCTCGGAGAAGGACTCTGCAGGTTGTGGTCAGCTCCTTGCTGACAGAGGCTGGGTTTGAGAGTGCCGAAAAGGCAGCAGTGGAAACCCTGACGGAGATGTTACAGAGCTGTAAGTATCTGTATCACAGGTGCAGCTATTTCAAGCAATAAAGCAGAGATTTGAGAGGCCAGTGTAGTTTCTGAAATAAAATACAGTGGTCTTAAAATCAAGTATTCCCACTGGAAATAAAAATGAGTGCCCATGATACAGCAACATTGCTATAATGTTAACAGACCTGACAGATCACCAGAGTAGTTAATTGCTTCTTAATTACTGAAGCTTTACATTGGTCTCTTTCTAAAGTTTAGGGCAACATTTTCAAACAGGCTTCCAATCTTAAATGTATATATTTTGCATGCACTTATTCATTTGTGTAAATGAGGTAACTAGAGAGAGAAAGGATGGTCCAGTGGTTAGGGCACTAGCCTAGTACTTAAGAGACTTGAGTTCAGTTTCCTGCCCTGCCAGAGACTCCCTTTGAAACCTTGAGCAAGTCACTTAGTCTCTCTTTGCCTCTGTTCCCCATCTGTAAAATGGGGGTAAATAGCTCTGCCCTGCTTCACAGGGTTGGTTTGAGGATAAATACAGTAAAGTTTGTGAGGTGCTGATACTCTAGTAAAGGGGACCATAGAAGTACCTAAGATAGACAACTATGCCCCTAACTTTCTGATTTGTGCGCTCACTGCTTAGTATACATGTTTTTCTGAGTTCGCAAACCTGGGGTTTTGTACGCTTGCAAATGAATGTGCTGCAAACTTTGTAGAAGCTTTCTGATTATTTGATCTTAATGTCTCCATTAAATGATGCAAGGCCATTTTTTTAACAAAAGAATTAAAAATCCAGCAGTAAGACTTTGTATTTCAGAAGACCTTTTCTTTCCTTTCTAACCTCAATAAAAGGGCTCATTGACGCGCTCATCGGGTATAAGTGTCTGAAAGCAGGATTAGTCTGATATAAATCTGGAAGCCATTGTCTGTTTCAAATGTCTGTGTTCTTCTGGATGTTTCTTTCCCAGATGTGTCAGAAATCGGAAGGAGTGCCAAGTCCTACTGTGAGCACACAGCAAGAACTCAGCCAACCCTTTCGGATATTGTTGTTACCTTAGTCGAAATGGGTGAGTATCAGACTGGTTCACAGCAAGCCCCAGTGGTTTCAACATGAAGGATTGGGGTTGGGTGGAGGGTTGTTTTGCTATGATTGCTCCTGCTGGTATTAGAACATAGCTTGTTTGGCATCCTCCAACCTGACTAAGAATAGCATTGCCTTTCAGATAGGGGCAAACGAACCAGCAGCAGGCAGCTGTGCTCTGGGTTCTGCAGATACTGTGCGGGGAGCATTAATAATACTGTTGACCTGACAAACTGCCGTGTGAGCCACCAGCTTAATTAGCACTGCATGATCACCAGGGCAAAGCTGGCACTACCTGTCTAGGCCAAGGTTGTAGCCTAGGGAGCCAAATAGGAAATCAAGGACATCTGGGTATTTTCCTAAATGCAACTCTCCCTAATGCTCCCTCTGATACAGATGGACCCATCCTATGCATTTTTGTGCCTCTTGTGGTTATTGTAAGGAAGGTGGTATTGTCTAGTGGTCTGAGCAAGGAGCGGGCCAGGACTCCTGGGTTCTATTCCAGGCTCTAAGGAAAGTGGGTCTATTGGTTAAGCCCTGGGGATCTTGAGTCCTGAGTTCTATTCCTGGTTTTGAGAAGAAGTATTGTTGACAGTTGGCTTAATGTATTGATGTTTGTAAGGTGCTTTCAGATTCTTTGGCGAAAGAGGCAATGGACATGGAAATAAGTATCCTAGCTCCCTAGGGCTTACAAGGTCCATTTGTGTTACAGAAGCAGAGTGCTAGGTTCCTGAGCGGTTGGGGTAGGGTGGGGAGAGTAGTTCACATCTTTCTGGATGATGCTCAGTGGTATTAAGTTCCTCCATATTTCTCTGCATCTTGTCTGCTTCAGCTGGAGAGGGAGTTACTAAACTTTGAGGGTTCTGGAGAGAAAAAAGATAGACAATAGAACAGGAGGACAAGGTGGTCTCAGTGATCCAGGTCTTAGTGGAAAGGCCTCATTTTGATGCTCAGATAGGTATAAATATAGACTTAAATTATTTGGAGTTCTGTCCTATTCCCTTTGAAGTAAAGTGCAAAATTCCTACTGACTTCAGTGAGATCCGACTTGAGCCAAGAAGCAGTGTTTTCTATATGGGCAAGCACCTGCATTCGTCAATCCTTGTTTTGTTGATATTAGCGTGATTTCTGTTTCCCCATCTCCTGTGTTTCAGGGTTCAATGTAGAAACTCTCCCTGCATATGCCAAGCGCTCCCAGCGGATGGTCATCACTGCACGTACGTGGGGCATCATCTAGCAAGGGAATTAATTTGTACTAAGCAAGTAAATTGGTGCCATGCAAAACAATAGTAGATAGATTGAAATTGCTGTTAAAGGGATTCTGTCAGGTGATGTTTGGTTGAAAATCTATGTATATTAAAAACCAGATTTTATGGATCCTGACCAATAGACTATTTCTATGGGACTTTATTTTGTTTAAAGTAACATTTTTAACAAATAAAAATCCCCCTTGAAGTTTTGTACCCTAAACATTGCAGAGTGGGGCTAGGGCACAACAACCAGAAGGTGAAATTGATGACAAACGAAAGAGAAATTGACTAACCTGTGGATCCACAAGTAATTCTGTGCCTGTAAATGTTGTTGACCATTCCCAAAATTTTGGGGACCTTAAAATCTTAGCTTGCGGGTACGCACTTGTATTCCGTACTCCACCAGCCCCTCTGCGTGCACCCAAAGAGTTTCTGTTCTTTTGAGGCACAGTGGAGAGGACTACTCCTGGAAGAGCAGTTTATATTAAGGTTTTCTGTAACTGACAAATGATAAATGAAGGAATAGGGCACCATTTGTCAAAGTAGTTGCTACTGTTCCAGTGTTACCCCATTTCCCATGTATGGTGTTTGCTGCCCACATACTTACGTGGTGGGCTGAATGCAGTTCACTGTCAATTTAAACTAATCATTGTTGCTTGGAGTGATCTAGAATGGAGTCTGAAACTGTTGCCGAGGGGAAATGGTCTGTCCCTGGTTATACTATAGATGGTCTATAGATCGAAATATCAGCTCGATTTCTGCTTACACTCCTCTTACGCTGGGGATTTGGCTGAACAATGATGACTAGGTTTTTATTATTTAACTGCAGCGCCTGTGACAAATCAGCCCGTGACTCCCAAAGCCCTGACGGCTGGACAGAACAAACCCCATCCATCCCACATCCCCGGCCATTTTCCTGAGTTTCCTGATCCTCACACCTACATCAAAACTCCGGTGAGTGGAAAAGACTTTACAAAATGTCATTCATTGTCTCTTTGGCATTGCAGCAGCAGCAACTTAGGCCCTTTTAACACTGGCCATTTATCTAGGAAACTTTCTCATTTACTGTGAATCATCACAGTGTTGGAAGTTCACTGGGCTGTAGGTTTCTGTATTTCTGAGCTCTGCCGCTCTCTGCAAGGCATTGTTAGTTGAGGGCTCTATGTTTCGTTGTATCATCCGCTCACCAATAGTGTCTTTAACTTGAGTTGGCTGTCCTGCATCCAGTAACTATATTACAGAGCTAGTACCTGCAAGTCCTAAGTCTGTACATCTCATTGTCCTCTCCCTCCCTGTCCAACAGACGTACCGGGAGCCAGTTTCAGATTACCAGATACTACGGGAAAAAGCAGCGTCGCAGAGGCGTGATGTGGAAAGAGCTCTGACTCGCTTCATGGCAAAGACGGGAGAGACGCAGAGTCTCTTCAAGGATGATGTCAGCACATTCCCATGTAAGAGCTATCTAAGATGCCCAATGCCAGACGCTAGATATAAATGATTTCTTTATCTATCTTAGGTTCTTGCATGGCACCCATGTAATATCTGATTACTACAGACTCGTTCATGTATTTATCCTCACAACAACCCTGTGGAGTAAGGAAATACTGTTAGCCCCATTTTACAGATAGGGGACTGAGTCTCAGGCCTCCCAAGGTCACACGGGAAGTGTGGGAGAGCATAGAATTGAATCTGGGTCTCCTAGGTGCCAGGCTAACATCCTAATAAAATTCCATCCTTCCTTTCTGATGCCATGTCACCAGGGTACATCTTACATAAGAGGCATGGTCTGATCAGGATGCTGTGTGTGAGGACCCTTGGGTTCTAATCCTGGCTCTGTCATGGACTCACTTTGTAACTTTTAGCAAGTCGCTTCCCCTCTCTGGGCCTGACTTACAAAAGTGCTGACCACCAGCAACTTCCTGTGAAGTAAATGGGAGTTGCAGGCGCTCAGCTCTTCTGATTATCAGGTTTTCTGTGCCTCAGCTTTCCCACCTGCAAAATGAAGGTGGTAATATTCACCTCACCATAGTGCTTTGAGGTCCTCAACTGAAAAGTGCTGTGTAAGTACAAAGTATGATTATTCCAAGGGTGATCAGATCTCATACTTCAGGGCATAAGATGATTGATCCTCTTTGGGGGTCAGGAGGAATTCCTCTGTCTCGTGTACTGCATTGTTCACATGGCCAGAAGCATTAAGGAAGTTGTGCCCCTTTCTCTGAGGCATCAGGTACTGGCTGCTTTGAGGGGAAGGATAATGGACTTGATGGACCAATGTCTTGATCCAGGACAGCAGCGCTTCTATTTTTTGATTCCGGATGGTGGAAATATTGGCAGGGTGTGGGGGAGGGAGGGAGAGATTAAACACTGTTTGGGCTTTTTTTTAATAATATATTTGCTTCAGTGCTTCCTGATAGCTGCTGGCTTAGAAATAACACACAATTAATTGAGAAGCAAGTCTCCCAAGTTGCTAACTGTGCCCTCCTTTCCCCATCCCTAGTGATTGCTGCCAGGCCTTTCACAATACCATACCTGACTGCACTTCTCCCCTCTGAGCTGGAGATGCAGCAGATGGAGGAAACAGATTCATCCGAGCAAGATGACCAGACGGACACGGAAAACCTACCCCTCCACATGAGCACGGTATGCCCAGGATCAGAAACTTGGAACTCCCCATTATGATCCTCCTTGGGTCTGATTCTCCTGTCTTGCCCTTTGAATCATCATTGACATGCTTGGGCAGAGTGTCAAGTGTTGATTTGGGTACCATTTTACATCCCGTTTGCACCAGTATAAATGACACGGAAAATGCCATAGATCTTTGTCATGCTTCAGCTCACAGAATAGAGCCTTGTGGCAGTTAACGTGGGATCCTGAATATATGGTCCTAACTTCAAATATTTATTGTTTTTACTTGGCAGGATGATTCGGGAGCTGAGAAAGAGAATGCTTCAGTGCTACAGCAAAACGCATCCCTGTCCGGCAGCCGCAATGGAGAGGAGAGCCTAATAGACAATCCCTACCTCCGGCCAGTGAAAAAACCCAAGATCCGCAGGAAGAAGTGAGCTGCAGCAAGCTGACTGCATGGAGGAAGAGGAGGCCCGCTGGCTGTCCCATGGAGGTTTCCTTTGCTGCTATGAGTGGCGTAGGACAAAGAGGGGAGATACTGCTGGTGGAGTGGCTGAAGCAGAGGGATGACCTCCTGTACGTACCAAACTACACTCTTCCTCCCCCTTCCCCCCCATCCCCCCACTGGCTTGGCATGGTCAGTAGGGAAGGGGTATGGAAACCACCAGTCCTCACACTGGAATCAGCCCATCTACTCCAGAGAAGACTGAGTTGCAGCTGTGACATTTCTCCTCTTCATGGGATGGATTTATTCTGTAAGGAGGAGGCACACAGAAGGGTTTTCACTGCTTACCACTTCCCAGTAGACTGTGCAGAAAGCAAGAATCTATGTGCTTCCCCAGGCAGGTGGAGTCCTCGTCTAGACTCAAAGAAAGACTTGTCCAGTCCACTCTGCCTGTTTGCATTGGTGTGCACAGGATTCGCACCATGGTCCCTTGTTAGCTCTGATCTCTATTTGAACCAGAGATTGGCTTGAGCTGCTGCGCAGAGCTCCATATCTTAAACTTCCTTGGAGTTTGAGGTTGTCCAGAGCTAGTGGTCCTGCCATGAAATCCAGACCCAGATCCAAACTTTCCCAAAGTTGCTGAATATTCAGAGTTGTTGGTGTTTTGGTTTGTGTAAATCCCATTGTTCAGGAGCAATGGGCAGGGTTATGCACGTGTATCAGGGTCATCAGGGAGACTGCCCAAGTACACCACTTATTCTAGTGTTTAAATGTGGAGGTGCAGAAAATGTTCACGCTATTTTTTAAAGTGCATTTATAGTCAGCCCTTCTTACTCAACAGATCTGACAGAATGGTTCCCTCTTAATCAATAGATCAGCTTCTTGTGTGTCTTTGTCTTATCGGTGCATTTCTCTGGCAAAAGTCCAAGATTTTTACACCTGGTAGCCATAGTGTTGGATTTCTCTCTGCTTTGCACAGCATCAGCTAAATTCACTTTGCAGAGGCTTTATTCTTGAGGCGAGTATACAGTAAGAGGCAGAAGAATCCCTGGTGGGTTTTCAGTTCCCAAACTTTGTTTATAATGTTGGCAGTTTAAAAAAAACCCAAAACAAATCAACTTTTATCTGGTAAACTGAGTGCATCTGGTGTGTCACTTAAGGGGAGAGGAATACATACAGAGCTCCAGAATGCCATTCTTTTCTGACTACAGCTGCACTTAAAAGCAGTAAGCATGCTGTTTATATCGCTCCAGTTAGAGAATATTTTCCAGCTGTCTGAACGGCAAGATCTAACAGCTGCTTCAGGCTCTCTTTCGATTCTGTTTGGTTTCAGTGCAATACAGGTCCCCTGAGAGTCTGCCAGCTGTTTGAAACCCACTGTGCTATAGGTTTTGGAATACGGAATGAGAATCAATTGACGGACTGTCCTTATGGCCAGTATTATGGTCCGTTTTCTCCTGCGGAAATACAGGGCTTTTATTCACTGGAAAGTCTCCTTTTCTTCAACAGTCAAAAAACACTGCTCGTTCTAGCATGACCTAGGGGTGGTATAAGTCTTCACTCAAGCCTGGATCCTGAGGCCATTACTTAACTTTCACTCAGCCTTTATTCGGGCAAAACACTGGTTGACTTCAACAGTTTTCCTTGAGTAAGGATGAGTAAAACCTGAGTAGAGAGACTCCATACTGCAAATGCCTGTGTAAATACATGGACCCAACCAGGGATTGCCCCTAATACCAAATAGCTTTCTCTGACTGCTAGTGCTAAATGAAAAGATGCCTTCGTGAAAATATTCAGCAGTAGCAGAGATTTCATGGCAGATGAAAACATTGCACCCATAGCGGTTGCAGAGGTCAGACTATCAATTGCAAATGGCTCGACCGCTCCAGACTCCCTTATTAAACACTATTATCATTGGAAGCGGGGAAGGTTCTGCTCTCAAGCACGTGTATACAAATTTAGCTAACCCACTACCCCTCCTGAAATTGGGCTGCCCGAGAAAGAAAAGTAGGCAGCAAGTTGATGGTTTAAAGCATTTTTTAAATTAATTTTTGGAAAAATAGAAATGAAACACTTTAGAGCTATTGAAACTGAAGGCGAAATCGATCAGATCTTTTTTTTCAAAAGGCATATGTGGAAAAGATCCTGAGATGAAAAGTATCAAAATCTCATTCCTTTCCACCTCAGTAAACCAGCTCTTTAAGCTCTCTATCTCTGCAATGAAATTGGGCGTGCTCAGCTTACTGCGCATTTGGGCAAGGAACCAGAAGCCTATGGGAAATATCAGTATCTTGGTGCTCTACCTCCCTTTCTCTGTCCGTGCACACTGCGGTTTATACAGTTGCCCTTTCACCTATCACTCTCCAGCTACCCAGAAATAAATCCTTTTGTCTTCCATTCTCTTCCCTCGGTACTAGCTGGTTTGATGATTCCTGGAACAATTCATCATGCTGCCTCATGAGACTGTGATCAGGAAGCAATGCCCCCTGCAGGCTGGCAGCATTGCCCAGGTGAGAGGGTAGGGTGCTGTTCTCTTATGCTTCAATACTTTACCCACTGGAAGAAGTCTCATTGACTTCCCAGCTGAAGGACAAGTGTGGCATGGGCAGGTGCTAGGGGGGAGTAATCACAACATCCTCTTCACTCAAGCCAATTCTTGTGCTGAGACCCTGCTTTCAGAAGGCAAGGGCTCTGCGTGCTGTGGCTGAGATGATGGAGTGAAGAAGTGTCCGTGCTTGGATGTGCCTTGTTTTTCTGCTAGAATCCTCCTCCCTTCAGAAAACAATCTTGGCCAAAGCAGTAGCTGTTGTAGTTAATGGTGATGTCACATCCCTCCCATGTCTAAGCGGTTGAGGGTCAAAAGTGGTTGCTAAAGGGAGATTCTAAAGGCAGGCTCCGGCTTTTGCAATGTGTGGGTTTCATTCTGTACCATCCAAGTCAGTGGGATATTTGCCATTGACTTCATCAGGAGCAGAATTGGGGCCTAAATGCCACCAGTACCAGCATGTAAAATACCTTTTTCCCTGAGGTAGAATTGTTCCATTGAGGGAGACTCAGAATCCAGCCAGAAGCTCTTAAACGTTATCCCTAGCGAAAGAGCCCTGCACGTGCCATTGTCAAGCCTGCCAGTGCATTTGTTGTATAGAAGAATGTATGTATATACAGACATTGTATATTTATAAATTTATATTTTTGTTTGGTCATTTTGGATTAGGCTTTTTTGATGATAAAAACCTGAGTTGGACAAAAGTAGAGTGAAAATAATTATTTTTAAGTTCATAATAAAAGAAGTTCTGTCTCTAATAGCAGCGAGTCACTGTTGACGTGTGAACCTTGGATGCACTTGAATGGGATTGATTGAATGTCTGTCCAGTGATTAACGGCTTCCCTTGGTTGTTTGTATTCAGCCTCTTCCTCCATGTTCTGGAATCAGAACCCCACCATCCAGGCCAGCCCTGGAATTTTGCCATGTTTCTGAGCTGGAGAGCAATGTGTGGTACTGAAGACTATCCCTGCTGTCATTGCACTAGCATGGACTGCATCTGGGGTCTGGTACCTCAATGCATTATTCCAGTTTTACCCTGATCTAGCTCCGTTGCTTTCATTGGAGTTGCAAAAAAAGCCCTGGCCCCTGCAGCTCCTTGGGTGACTCACAGAAGAGCGTGAAAGGATCTTGTGCTCCTGAGTGAGCGGAAGACTGCACGTGAATGCAACTGAGATTCAGTGCTAGGCATAGCTCTCTGCACTGAGAAGCAGGGAGTCTTAAACTCCATGTGCAACTGCTCCTTTCCTCACAACAGCACAGGGTAAATGGTTGAGGAGAAAATGGGCATGTCTACACTGACCAAAGGTTAAGACTGATCCCCATCACCAAGAGTGTTAATATGGTGCTTAGCTATACACTCCCCTCTTAGCCCCACTTATAGTATGAGGCAGGGTAACCACGGCCAAGCTGCAGTATGTCATTCCTGCAGGATTTCTGTCCCCTGTGCTCCCTGTCCTGTTCATAACTTGAGGCACTGTGCACGTGACCTAGGTCATTGTGCCCTAAATTAATCCTACTTTATGTAACTCAAAGCTGTGGGCTGTTGTTAGTCTGGACTGAAATTTGCTCAAGTTTTTGCAAATCGTTGCACTCCTTTCCAGTGGGTTTCATTTCTCCTCTCTCCTGAGAGAGGGATGGGGAGTAGGAGAATGGGAAAGCCCTTCCTCTTTTCTAATTTGCCAAGCACACACACAATTTGCCTCGTCCATAAATATGCGTGCAACGTTTGGTTTGTTCCCAAGGCCAACCGCTACCATTGTTGTGAGCTGGGAGGTCATTCTGGGTATCAGGATACAAATGAGCACATCAGATGTCCTGATCTGGAATCACTACATCCGACCCGCCAGAAGACGTAGTTCTTAAATGACAGGAATGGGGACCCGTTATATTTGAATAATACCTAGCTCTTATACAGCACTTTCCATGTGTAGATTTCACAGCACTTTACAAAGGAAATCCGTGTCATTATCCCCACTTTACATATGGGGAAACTGAGGCACAGTGCGAGGACGTGACTTGCACAAAGTCACCCCGCAGGCTAGTGGCAGAGCCAGGAACAAAACCCAGCTCTCCTGAGTCCCAGCACAGTGCTCTAGCTGCGAGGCCATACCAGGAAGGCCACGGGGAACAGGCAGCTTTATCCTGCTGTACCTGTGTAGTCAGGAAGAGTCACAAGGGATGAAGAGGCAAAGCCTTGAGTTTAATCACCCCATAACCGGTCACTCTTTCTAGCAAGATTCACTGCATTTTGTCCTTGGAGCTTTGTCAGGTGGGATATAAAGTACCACCACCATCAGATCTGATTAAACTTTTATGTAACCATTTGATTCTCCCTTGTCTTTCCTTTGTCCCAGAGTTTATGGCCACGGCATTAATCTGCAGATAGAGACTTGGCTGGTGTCCTGTTCCTGGTAATGGGCTCCCTGGCTCCAAATCCTGTTCTCAGTGGGATCAGAACTGGGGGTGTCACTCATAAGAATTAGGAGTGAAAATGATAATGCTATTGTCCAGTTAGGACATCTTTTCTTTCCAGGTTCACTGACGTGGTTACCCCACCAGGTAACCGTAAAAGCATCGACTTAGGGATTGCCTACCTTCCTAAGTCTGAGTTCGATGGGAGTGACATGGACTTTGAATACCTAGATCCTAGGGGCAGCCCACCAGAGGACAAGCATTGCTTCGCCATCTTGATTCAGGTGAGAAACCAATGTGCTAGCCCACACCTCCCTCCTGCAAAGTGCTCCCAGCCAGAAAGGAATTTGAGCACATGCTTAACCTTTAGCATGTATTAGCCCCACTGCCATCAATAAGAGCTGTGGAGGCTCAGCATCTGTCCAACCCTGCTCTGTGACTAAGTGACTAGCTGTCTGTGCAGACTATTGAGAGAATGCTATGCACTGAATGCCTGCATGTGCTGCTTATCAGCACTGGAACAAACTAGCACAGCTGGTACTAGCCCATTCGTTGTAGCACTGAGGAAAGCGAATGACCTTCCAACAAGAGTGACCGCTGTCCTTATTTCCCCCCTTAGGAAATGCTGGAAGCCTTTATGGCACTGGATGCCGGAGGCCGTTGATCACAGCAGCTGTGTTGACTGGCAAAGGGACTACTGATGCTGCACGTGAAAGAGCTGAGATAAGGAAGGAAGTATCATGATTCTCCTACGGGGAGAATAGTCCTACTGAAGTCCCATGCTGACTATTCCTTATAACCCTATTATCCTCTGGCTACTTACAAACTGATGGTTTAATAATTGGTTCCAGTATCTTTCCAGGGATCAAAGTTAGGCTGACAGGTCTGTAATTCCCTAGGTCCTTGAGATGAATCATTTAGACTTTCTCGTTTTGCTTCAATAAGGGTAAAAACATTTCATTTTGACTTCATCATTTCAATTTGTTTCATTTAGACTTCTATGAGTGCAAAGTGTTCTCATGAATTGGTTATTATTTAGATCATGTAGCACTGTGGGTAGCCTTAGGAACTGGTCCCAAGTCAAGTACTGGAGACTAGTTGAGGACTTTAAGATGCTAGAAAAGGCCTATGGAAGTGTAATGAGTGCATCCGAGCTTAAGGCTTAGTTTTCTGAAACATACCAAAATACCAGAGAGCGACCCTCTGTGTATTGAGCAGGTGGCCCAAGAGATTCTTGAGGCTGGAGGAGAGAAAGACACCGTATTTCACTCTGACATGCAAGACAGGATTTTACAAGATGGTATGAATCCCTGCCAACCACACTCAGAAGCAAGGGTATTGGTATTTCCTGCGCATAACTCTTGGATGAAGTGAGATCTATTGAGCTGGATTGCTTGGAGAAGAAGAGGAAACGTTGGCAAGAGAAAGAAGAGATGCTCGCCTTTCATAAAAGCTTACCTTCGGCCGGTGGAGGAACTGGACAGAACATCCAATACTGGGGAGCGCACTCTCTGTCATGGCAGTTTAATTCTTTAAGGTCCTGAAAAGACTGAGCTCTGGCTAGTGGTTCAGCACAGAGGTAGGCCGAGGTGCAGGAAAAGGGGGAGTATATTAGAGGTATGCATAATCTAGCTCTCCCAACCTGTTACGCAGGCAGCGATGGGTAGCTGCTCAACAGCCTTGACTTACTTTAGCGATTAGTCTATCTCCAGGCCATTTGTCACTCTCTGAAGGTTAATTGTGTTGGGTTTTTTTGCACCTGGCATGCTTAGGTCTTATCAGGGGGCCTGTCTTGGCACATCTTGTATCCACCCCCTTGTGTCTATCCCTCTTGGTCCTTCTCTTTTCGTGTGTTGCCAATATAGCCTGGGTGACAAGGGGATTAATGTTTCTGAGGAGGTCAGCGCCACTGAAGTTATGTAAGTTCACTGCGTCCCAGCCAACCAAGCTAGAAAACTGAGAAGCAAGACAGGCCCTTGCTGAAAGCTAGATGCTTGGGTTGACATGCAGGCTCCACTGAAGGCAATGGGAGTTTTGCTTGGGACTTCAGTGGGGCCAGGATTTCCCTTGGGTGTCTGAACTGGCTGTTAATGGATAAACAAGTTGGATGAAATGCGAGATGGGGGGAAAATAAGTACATTGGGCCAGATCCAGTGTCCTAATGCACTCCCATTGACTTTAACGGGAGCATTCCCACTAACTTCAGTGGCCGTAGGTTCAGGCTCACAGAGGTCCAGATTCTCCCCTGTTTTGGGGCTCCTTTGAGCCAGAAAGCTGCCATAGCTAGCCGTGGCAGGATCATCCCAGTGTAGGGGTATTCTCCAATGTCTCAAGGCCAGCGTAGCAATCCCTATGCGTCCTCTCGTCTCTGTGTCTGGCACAGAGGGCCCGGCTGAGGGAAATTGGTATGGCCAGGGCTTCCCTGCACTCTGATGAGCTCGGCTGCCATTTTGGCCTGGAGCCACCTGAAGCTCTTAGCAGCCTGGAGCCCAGAATTGGGGATGTGCAAAGGAGGATGGAGACACCGTTGCTGAACCCTCCTGGGGTGGTGTGTGTGCGTCCCCACCTGCAGCACCGCATCTAGGCAATAATATTTTGTGTGTTAACATTTTAGTTTGGTTCCTTCAAAACCATTTTGAGGGCTTAAGCGGGGCCTGGCATTCTGCTGGCTCTCTGCCTCAGGGGGGCATTTCACCCAGAGGGAATTGGTGCTCTCCACTCCCTTAGATAAATGGAAGGGGATCTAGTTCCAGCTTCCCACCCTCCCCCAGCCTTGGCACTGGAGGTGCTGATGCCCTTGAATAAATGTTTATTTTATTTTGCTTGTGGTTGGGGCCCCGTTCTGGTGTCTTTAACGCAGGTGTGTAGGTTCCACACTGATAAGGCCTTGCCTCTGCCGTATAAAGCACTTCTGAGTTCCCCCGGTGGGACATTAGCTTGGAAGGAAAGATGGGAAAGGCATTGCTGTGGGTCGGTGAGTAACTCTCTCTGCTTTTATTGACCGCATCAGGATATAACTTCCCTGGATGGCTGGTCTCAGAGGCAGCAGCCTTTTGCCCAGGGACAATGTGTTCTAGAACTTGCCCTAGCAGGTGTCCGGGTAATTGTACACGGAATAGTTTTACCTGCTCTGGGACTAATTTAAGCATTGAAAGGCTCTAGTCAAGTTTATTTTTAATACATTCTCCTTCCTTTTTGCAGGTTTGACCATTCTGCTGCAGTTGCAGCTGGGTAAGAGCATCTTATCCTTTCTTTTTGTGCACAGGGTGTTGATGAAACTGCAATACAATTAGAAAGAACAGTTAGCCAGACCTTCAGCTGGTGTCAATCGGTGTAGCTTGATTTCAGTGTCGTTATGATTCATAGCAGCTGAGGATCTGACCCACTGATCCCTCCTGATTATTCTTTAATGTCTCCCTTTATTGATTCCATCCCTTTTAGCTCCTTGTAACAAACAATTTCTGACTTGAAGAATGGGCACGTGTCTTTCATGCAACTTGGTATTAAATTGGAGCAAGGAGCAATAGAACCAGTACTCTTTTCTCTAATGCTGACTGATAGATGAGTCTACTCACCACCCTGGGCCTTGGTTTCTAACTAAGCAAGATTATCCTGTTAACATAACATAATTGTTCTGCTCTGGGCCAAATGTTTATCTCTGAGTTGTGGTTGGTTGAAAGGGAATGTCCCAACCTTGGTGATATCTAGAAAGCACAGTTTACTGATATATTTGTCATTGGGAACATGTGGTGGGAAGTTGTTTGAATGGGACATGTGGCTGATTCCTAGATGTAAATGCAGATGCAGAAAATATACATACCAGGGTAGCATTACATACACAGAATTTGGGAGTAGAAAGTGACTGTTAAATGAAATCCCCATTCACACGCAGGACCGGTGCATCTATTTGTACGATCAGAAGATGTGCAAGAAAAGGCTAGAATTTCCTCATTACCCCAGTGTTGCTCCATTGACATCAGTGGATTTACCCCTGCACCAACATTGGTGAAAGGAGAATCGCATGTCTGATTCCACTCTCAATAATACCTGATGTGTCACTATCAAGAAACAACCAGATGTTTCCTTCTTAATATCTGTGATTTGCTTTTCTCCTGCCAGGCTCTGCCTACAAACTTGTGTGTTACTTCACTAATTGGTCTCAGTACAGGCCAGAACCTGCCAAGTACTTCCCAAACAATGTGGACCCAAATCTATGCACCCACTTGATCTATGCCTTTGCAACTATGAATCAAAATAAGATTGCCCCATATGAATGGAATGATGAAGACCGACTCTTCCCAGAATTTCAAGCACTAAAGAAAAGGTCAGCACTTTCCAATATACAAGATTTAAAACAAACAAAAAGCAAATTTTGCTTTTAAAAAGTACTTCTTGTTGCCAAGTGAAATTGAGATTTTTCTATCAGCAACGAAGAAAGATGGCAGAGAAACAATAAAGAATTTCTTTATTACAGAACAGGAATAGTTTAATAGATATCTAGCAGCAATGCTTTCATTAAGGGCTCTATTCCACAACCTTCATGGAACTTGACTCACACAAGTAGTCCTGCTGATTTTCCAGGAACTATGTAAGTGTGCACCAGCATGAGTCAAGGTTCCATGATCAAGTCCTAAGGGTCGATTGTATTTTGTATTCAACCCCATTTTCAGATTAGTATATTTTGGATGCTTTAGGTTACTCGTGGCTGGAATGTGGTTTGACACAGGAGTCCAGTTCAAGGGTAATGTTTTTTACAAAAACACAGTTTAAACCAAAGGGGAGGAAAGCTGGGGCTAGGCATTGCACTGAAACTTAGGAGATCTAGGTTCAAATCCCAGCTCTGCCAGACTTGGTCTCTCTGTGCCTCACTTTTCCCATCTGTAAAATGGGGATGATAGCATTTCTTTTTGTCCCACCCTTTGTGTGTCTTGTCTGTTTAGACTGTAGGCTCTTCAGGGCAGGGTCTGTCCATTGTTATGTGTTTGTACAGCATTTAGCACAATGGGGTTCTAATCTGGCTTGAGGCCTTTAGGCAACACTGTTACCAATACTGAATGATGATAACCAAAAAGAACTGAATAGGTTTTCTCAAATGAAAAATAATAACAACAAAAAGTTCTCAACTGAGCCAAGTCTCAAACACAACCAAATGACTGCTGCTTACTGACCTTTTTCTTTTCTCGTGTCACAGTAACAACAAACTTGTAACCAGCCTGGCTATCGGAGGGTGGAACTTTGGCACTCAGAAGTGAGAACTTTTCCCTGGACTTAATGACAAAGATGGTGAAGATGATGCTGAGACCTTGACAACACACAGCCTCCTGCTGCTCCTTTGGAGTCAACGGGAGCTTTGCTATTGACTTCACTGGGGATAGGATTAGGCCCATGATGATCATGTGAATGACCAGATGTAAACGGCGGTAGGGACTGGGTAGCTGAAGAACTGGGTATTGATGATGTCATGGGTGCTGGTGAAAATGGGGACAGGTTGAAGAAATAAGGAGAAGAATGGTGATTAATTATGAAAATATAGATAGTTAATGGTGATTAGACATTCATGATACGAATGGCAGAATGGGTAAGCAGGGGATGGTTATGAAAAGTTAGGGTGGATATTGCAGTGGTTAGAAATCCCAAGTGGATATCGGGAGCATTAAACAGAAAATGGTAATGTAACGATGATGAGATAGGTCCTGATCCAGTGGGAGTCTTTCCACTGACGTCATTGGATGGTGGATCAAGCTGATAATGGCTAGGAAAGCGATTAAGGGTGCTCTGAGTAAACCGATCAAGCAGAGAATGGGATGGTGGTACTAGTGAACACACGATAATGGTAGAGAACAGGATGGGATGAATTTTGGGGAGGATTGTTTCATTGTGGTGAAGAAGGAGGATAAAGATGAGGGCAGATTGAGATAAATACACAGGTCTTCATACTCTCGACTTTGGTGATAACAGAACTTATTAATAGTTGATTATTGGGTACACATTGCTAATGACAACAAGAGAGGTGATTAATGGAAGTGGGTTTTAATTAGACGGTTCTGCATGAAGACAATTACATTTATAAAGGAGGAACTGAACAAGTCTGCTGTTGCATGTGTTGCAAAAAAAAAAAAAAGGGGGGGGGGAGCAAGTTGTCTAAGAATTATCTTCTTCCAGATTCACTGAAATGGTTGCCTCACCAGCTAATCGTAAAACGTTCATTGACTCGGTGATTGCGTACCTCCGTAAGTTTGGGTTCGATGGGATCGACCTGGATTTTGAATACCCAGGTTCTAGAGGCAGCCCCCCCGAGGACAAACATCGCTTCACCATCTTGATTCAGGTAAGTAACCAGTGTGCTATCTCAGTTATTCTGTATGTCAGCTGGAGTGAGACAGATCTGAACCACCAAGCTGTGTATCAGCAGTGTTTACATTGGTACTGCATGATTTTAGTTCGCTTTTAGTTCCTTGAGTCCAACTATTGTGGAAATATGGTATTAGACCTTGTTTAAGGTATTCTTCCATCTTGCAAGGGCTTTGGGGACAATTAGACATGGAAGGAACATTGTGAAGATTTTTAGGAGTTTATAGACAAGAACAGGCTGCTGGGATGTTTCTAGATATATATTCCCAGCTGGACATGAATGACATTTTTACAAGAATCACTACCAACACGCTCACTTCCATTTTCAGGAAATGCTGGAAGCCTTTAAAGCTGAGGCTGCAAGCACTGGACTCCCAAGGCTGTTGGTTACCGCAGCGGTATCTGCTGGCAAAGGAACTATTGACGCTGGATATGAAATTGCTGAGATAGGGAAGTGAGTAGATGGGGTTCCACATTGTGCTTAATATGCTATTGGCCTGGTTCTCTGTTGCCTTGCCCCTTGCATCATCATTAGTCCCCGTGCAAAATAGGTGGGTGCAAAATGCTACTAAATCCCAATGGTAGCATTTACACTCTCTTTGGGCAGGCGAAAATGACAGCGTAAGGTTCCAGGTAATGGAGATTCAGGCCCAAAGTCTTGTGCATCCTTTAGGTCAACGTGGGATGATGTATTGTCTGCTGACTCATTTGTCCATCAGGAAATCATATTCCTAACTGTGGTTTTTGTTTTTGTGTTTTGGTTTGTTTCATTTAATTTAAACCAGGCTCCTCGATTTCATCAGCGTGATGACCTACGACTTCCATGGAGGCTGGGATTCCTTCACAGGGCACAACAGCCCGCTCTGTGAAGGCTCTGCTGACTATGGGGACTTCAAGTACTTCAACTGTGTAAGGGAACAGACAGCAAACTCCCTTTTTATTTCCCCAAGAGGGCGCTGAGAGTAACGGGCACTGGTGGTAAAAAGGTTTTCCATTTGGATCTCTGCAGAAATATGCCATGGAATACTGGAATGATAACGGCGTCCCCGCTGAGAAGCTCCTGATGGGATTCCCCACCTACGGGCGTACCTTTAGGCTTAGCAGCAGTGACACATTTGTTGGTGCCCCAGCATCTGGGGCTGGATCTTCTGGGCCTTACACCCGGGAAGCTGGTTTCTGGGCTTATTATGAGGTGAGAAGCTTGAGAAAATTACATTTTGTGGCCCAAATCCTGAGCTGGTGTAAGCTGAGCTAGTTCCATTAGTCCTGATTCTCTTGCAAAACTAAGATGTCTTTACATCACTCTGGCAGTGCAAAGGGGCCGTATGCTCACTTTACCTCTCTAGCAGTGTAAAGGGGCCCTTAGAGGGACCTTGGTATAAATGAGACTCAGACCCATTGATTTCAATGGAGCTATGCCAGTTTGTAGCCGCTGAGAATCTGGCCCATAATTAGTGATTTATGATATGTACTTTTATGATTTATAGGTGACATATTTCGTTTTTACTTAGGTTGGTTGCTGAGTTTCTCTCTCTTGTCTAAGCTTCTCTCTCTTCCTGTACAGTGGATGGATTCGCTTCCCACTTACACCAGTGTTGTACTGCAAGGGCACTGGTAGACTAGATCTTCAGGTCTGGAAGAGCTCAGGTCCCGAACGGGGCGTGGGGCAAACGTGGCTGTACCACCCCACCTTTATGTCCATTTCTTCTCCCCTATTCTCCAGGCCAGTTCAGTCCCTGATGCAAATTAAAGTAAGGCTGCTCTAAGCTACTCTTTGCTGCCACAGAGCCTAAGGGGCTATTCTAGGGGTTTGGTGGATAGCTGTGATGTGGCCACCTCCTCTCCTCTCTGCTGTGTGGCCTAGGGGCCGCAAGGAGGTGGTAAGGCAGGGTACACCAACTCTGCACCCCCAGAGTAACTCCTAGCTGACCACTTAGGCTGCCGGATTGCAGACTAAAAGGGGGGACAAGATCTAGCCCATTGACTTCACTTTTTGGCTCCTGAATGAGGTCCATTGTGTGTTTAACCCCATGCTGTTTTGGCAGATCTGCACATTCCTAAAGACTGCTCAGGTACACTGGATTGAGGACCAGAAAGTCCCCTATGCCGTTAAGGGGAACGAATGGGTTGGATTTGACAATGCGTGCAGCTATAAACACAAGGTAAGACCTTTAACATTTTAACATGAGCTTTACTTACACTCTATCCCTGCTATTGGAAAGCACTTGGCTTAAATTCCGTGCATTTCAGAGTCTCTTGATAAAGGGAGATATTTTCAGCTTTGTTCATATTGCACTAAGGCACCTTGAATGTGATGGGAATGTTTCCCAAAGCATTTATTTCTGAGCTGGGACTTTACTGCCTAGCAGTTCTGTGATCCATGGCTGTCTAGCCAGTTACTGGTCTCATTCTATGCATCCGAAGAAGTGGGATGTAGCCCACGAAAGCTTATGCTCAAATAAATGTGTTAGTCTCTAAGGTGCCACAAGTACTCCTGTTCTTTTTGCGGATACAGACTAACACGGCTGCTACTCTGAAACCTGGTTTCACTGTGTGTGTGTGTTGAAATTCTTAAAGGAATTCTTAAGCAGTTGTGGAAATTTTTATTGATAGTTGTCTGATTTTTTTTTTTTTTTGATAGGTCAAATACCTGAGAGAGAAAAATTTTGGAGGTGCCATGGTGTGGGCTATTGACCTGGATGATTTCCTGGGCTCTTTCTGCAATGAAGGAAAGTATCCTCTCATAAGTGAGCTGAAGAGACTCCTCGAAACAAATGGTAAGACAGTGCTAAAGAGTATTTCAGGCCTATATAATTAGGAGGTTCAGTACATCTGGTCATGAACTTTAGAAAACTACTGATGAGGCAAAGTTCAGCATTTTGCCATGCGTGGTGTCTTAACACTGAGCCATTATATAGCACTTTACATTTTGGAAGAGCGTTGTAAGATAGTTAATCCTCACAACATATATAAGGCAGATAAATATTATTTGCCCTGTTTTGCAGATGGGGAAATTGAGGCACTGAATTGTTGCGTGACTTCATCAAGGGCACGTTAATCCAGAGGCAGGATTAGAAGTCTAGACCATGTCTCTGAAACATGCTTGTCTGTGTGTGTGAACCATGCCCATTCTGTGCCTGATCTGCAGAGGATGTGAATCTGCTACAGCTTTTACCTGTGGGGATGGGGTCAGTCCTTTAGCTCAAGTTATACAGGATCGTGCTCTTAGTACAGGAGTCCCAGGTGATAGATAAGTCATTACAAATCATGAAGTGTAGAGTCCAGAAACATAGACAGGCATACAAGAGTACACGTGTAGATGAAATCTGGCCGAATCCATGTATCTTAATGAATTGTTAATTATTCATTTTAGGTCCGATTGTGCCCGACTGCCCTCCACCAGGCCCCACACCTTCTCCAGATACAACTACCTCTCCAGTTATTCCCCCAACTGGGGAAGATGATACATTTTGTGCTGACAGACAAGATGGTACCTATGCCGACCCCAAAGATAATACGCAATTCTATGTATGTGCTGGAGGCAGGACTTACCGCTTCACCTGTGCAGCTGGCCTTGTCTTTGATGACAGCTGCAAGTGCTGTAACTATCCAAAATATTAACCCCAGCTCAGACCACTGATGAGTAACATACTGTAACTTGAATCATCCACAGCAGAATCCCTCTTGCCCTATTAAAAAAAGCCAAGTGGTGGGGATAAGGCATTAATGTGTGTGTTGTCTGTATGTAATTGGTGACCCTGCTTTTAACAGTAATAAATAATATTCTCGTTTATATAGTGTCTTCTCTGCCAATGCATCGCAAAACTGGATTGGCCAGATATTCAACACAGGCTCAGCCTGGCTTAGTCAGACATTTCCTAAGACTTCTTTCTGTGGTTCAGATTTGTGTCCTTCTCCATCTCAGCTCATATCATTTTTAATAATAATAATAATAATAATAAATAGTTACCTCACTTTTCTTCCCTCAATCTCAAAGGAAGGTAAATAGCCTTATACCCATCTTACAGATGGAGAATCTGGTGCACAGAGAGTGGAAGTGATTTGCTCAAGGTGACATGTAGCAAATTAGTGTCCGAGCTGAAAACACAACTTAGATCTCCTGATACCCAGTACAGTGCCCTATCCCCTGGGCCGACCAAGTCCTTATTTTGGGATTTATTTCCCTCCCCTGCTGGTGAAGGTTACACAAGACATCTTCATGCAGTGGTCTTCTGCTTGGAGAAATGTGGGAAATGAATAGCTGCGTTTTTTGTACGGCACAGCCTTGCACCCATTGGCTCAGCCTACCACAATCAATAGCTCCTAATGTATGTTAAATTCTCTCAGGGTGCCTCTTTAAGCATCAGAAGACTTCAAGATAATGAAGGTTCCTGCGGCCTAAAGTCACAATAGAACATACATTGGGAAGACAAATCATCGTAGCTAATCTCATTGAATTCAAGTGGGTACCTTGAAGCGTACATGTACCTTTCATAATGACACTAGCTACCTAACAGACATAAAAAGCACAGCTTGGCCCTAATTCTCCTCTCACTGACACTGGTGTAAATCCAAGAGTAACTTCACTAGGCAAAATATAAATAATAAAGATAATAGGAGCGGCGCAGTGGTAAAATTGGTGTAAAGAAGCAGAGACTCAGGCCCCCTGTCTAGAGGGGTTCTTGACAGGCCTTCTCAGAAAGGTGATAAACTCTATTCTATTCAGTTCTTATGCTGTGTCCTTATGTCGTAGACTCTAGGGTATTTTTAATTCACAGAAAGGGGCCTAACAGTAAGACACCTCTGCTTTTCAGACCAGTTCATGGAACGTAATTGCCAGGAGATTACCCTGCCGCTGCAGGTTGATTGCATTAGCTTCTGCCAGCTGGCTGGCTGTAAAATACTAGCCTCCTAAGGAGTAACGTCTCATTTAGCCTATTGCTCTTCCTGTTCAAGGTTTTTAACGAAACAGAGGGAAATCACAGGTTGATGGGGCTAGTGAGTCATGCGTGTAACTGAGGGTGGAAGTGGGGCTGAAAAAATCAGACGTAATCCTATCCGTCCAAATCCTCAGCTGGTATAAATGGGTGAAACCCTGCTTCAAATCAACAGAACCATTTACCTTTTACACCAGCTTAGGCTCTGGCCCATTGACTTAGAAGTGATCTCAGTATTTTCTTTGAAGACCTCCCATTGCCTGTCTTCCCTCAGAGGCTGGAACTGAACACAGGAACCAGGCAGTCACTTCACATGAGTTTCAGGAATGGCGGGTTCATTGTCTGGGTGGTTATTTCCATTTGCGGTTCCATCACTGCGACAGGGAGTAGGCGTCTGGTATCTTTTGCCTCTCTAGAGAGTCACAGTGTAGGCTGCAGAGGAGATATCTTAGAGGAAGCATTGTTTGTTTTACCCCTTATTCTCTCCAGAGAGTGGTAAAGGGAAAAAAATCTGTGGGATTTATCATGACCTACTATATAAACCCGTTCAACAGAGATTTGGGCCAGATCCCATGTGGGTGTAAATGGGCCCAGCTCCATTGACTTCAGTGGAGCTATCTCAGTTTACACCAGCTCAGGATCTGGCTCAAGATGTCATTCAGGTTGCATGAGTATAAATGAGGCTTAGTTAGGCCCAATGGGTCAGAACTTGACCAGGAGCTGCCTTTGTCTCTAACGTCTTGCCATATCCTTCTTCTCATCCATGAATTTTATTCTTGGTGAAGCAGAGGAAGAAATAGTTGAGAGGGGTGAGATACAATCATACTGTACAAAGGTGTGCGTTTAGAACATGACGTGGAACACAGTGGCAACATTAGAGGGATCTCGGACAAGATCAGGGAGCTGGAGGTATTGGTCTATGAGAGAAGATTAAGCGAGCTAAACAATGTCTACTGCAGGTTGGCTCTCCAGTGTTTAAAAGGAGGAGCGTACCAGCCTACAAACATTTGAAAGGTGTAAACCTTGAGGGAGGAGTGGAATGATTTAATGATGGGTTATGCTAGGAGCAGTGGGACAAAATGAAGAAAGGGAAGATGAATATCAGGACAAACTTCATGCCACTCTACTTCTGTAAATGAAAGGAGGCAGATAATTAGTAACTGGGGCACTTAACTAGCAAGTAGCAAGACATATGGTTCCATTCTGCCTCTCTTTCTCTGTCTTGTCTGTTTATACAGTAGTTTCCAGGGCAGCAATTGGCTCTTACTATGCGCCCAGCACAATGGGTTAAGCCTTTAGCTGTTATGGTAATATTTAATAAAGTGCAAACTAATGGCGCCATGGTACATTTCACCATGTTCTATGATGCCTGGCGAGCGCTCTATGCTCTTTCTAGCTGCCTTATGCAATGTAAAAGCTGTGGAGGAGTGAGTGGGCCGCTGACTGGCCTGGTAAATGGGGTAATATTGATTGGAACTGCTGCTCTTACCTAAGCTGGTGACTGTTTTAGAACAAGTTTTACCAGCTGCCTTTTTATGGTGCAATTCTGTTATGGTTATTTCCTGAAAACATTGGTCTGAGCCTGGGGTTTATGAGGGAAAAATTCAGGAAGTGGGGAGTTAACAGATGCAAGCTCAGTGTGTATATTTGTATGGGAGTGGATAACCTTCCTGTCTATATAATAGCCAGAGGCAGGCGGCAGAAAGCAGCAGATCGCTGCCCTGGGTTACGCTGCAGGAATTTGCCAGGTCAGTGGTTGTATGCAGGGCATATCAAGGAGGGGTTCATTTCATTTTAGCTTTGTTTTGTGAGTTGCATTGTAAGTTGTGGCAACGGATCTAAGTTGGGGATACAGGAGACTCTGGAAAGGTAACTTAAAATGCATGGTTTATTTTATAGGTTTGGTTTTAAAAAGATTTTTTGCCAAGTGCATTGAGAAAGTCCACGTATGTTTCTGATAACGGCACATTATACACTTTTATGTGTGCATAGATGCTGCAGTTATTCCGATGTGTTTTTAAACTATTGTTAGCAGAGCACTAATATTTGTTCTTTCCTGTTTCAGTCCTGTCTGCACTAGGACCACGTTCTAAAATTTTACTCCATTGTTATGTCCAGTTCAGCTCCAACAGTGGGGACAACATTGGGAACAGTTGCACTGGGGATCACTGGAATTTCAGCTGCTGGGTCACCTAGACTTATACAGTATTGAGAAGAGTTGTATGAAACACGGGCAGCTGCCTGGAACCCTGTCTACCCAGCAACTTCCATTGTTGCTCCCATGTTTCCTATACACGTCTTTTTTTTTTTTTCCCATTTATAGATAATTCCTGAAGCCAAAATCTGAAGCTGAGGTGGGGAAGATGCTGCTATGGGCTGGTGAGTAAATCTGATCCCCTCCCAATGACATTTGAACCATTACAGTTTGGGGAATCCTTGCCTAGAAATTGAAAGGTGCAGATGAGACTCAAACAAATCTATAGCCTTTCTAACACTGTGTTATGCGGGAGGTCAGACTAGATTTTCTAATGGCCCCTTCTAGCCTTCAAAATCTATGAAACAGCAGCATCCTACATGGGGACGTTTCAGAACAGACTTTACTCTAATGAATTTTGGCTACCTTATGCTTAATTGGTAAGATTCACCCATGTGCAGAAGGCCTATGCAGCACTTTGAGGGCACGAATGGAGGGTTTAAATGGTGCTGGCCCCTCTGCGCAGGAATTAATTTCACCCTAAGTGAATGGGTGCCAAGAGTACAAAGTACCAGATTGACTTTTTTTCTAATGCATTTTCATTTGGTTTGCAGGCTTGGCCATTCTTGTGCAGTTGCAACTGGGTAAGAATGTCTTGTTCCCTGTTTGGGTGTCTGGGGGCCGATAATATAAATAGAAATAATGGGTCAAATCCCCAAGTCCCTGTTCAGTTTTCACCCATTCCTAATACAGGCAAAACTGTCACTGAAGTTCATGAGAATTTTGCCTAAGTAAAGACTGATGACATGATTCTCTTTTCCCAATGGTGCAACTCCATTGCCTTCAAAGGAGCTACCCGTGATTTACACCAGCGCGAGAGTAAAATCAGGCGCTGAATATGGACTTTAGGACTGGCAAAAGATGAGAAAGTGTTACATGGTCTTGACAAGGGGTGGGGAAGCTTTAAAATAACCTGATGTTCCCACATGGAACGCACGTATGTATAACTTAGGGCAATTGGTGTATGCTTTACATAGGGTTACCATCCGTCCGTATTTCCCGGGACATGTCCGGCTTTTACGTCTCTAAATAGCCGTCTGGGAGGAATTGGTAATAAAGTTAAAATGTCTGGGTTTTTTTTCTCCCTCGCCTCCCTCCCTCCCTTCCATGCAGAGTGCTGCTGCTGATTGGGCGGCTTGGCCGATTGAGCCGCTCCCATTGGCCTCCAGCAGCCAGAGCCCTCCCCTGCTCCCCCCTCCCTCTGTCTGCAGCCCTGTGTAACACACAAACCGACCCACCGGGCAGCGTGTTTTGCAAACACGTGGAGCCAGAATGGTAAGGGGCGTCTGGGGGGGGCAGTCAGGGAGCGGGGGAGTGTTGGATGGGTCCCCGGCCTCCACCTGCCACCCCCCCCCATGCGTCCCTCCCGTGGGGCCCCCCCCAGGGCCGGCTCTAGGCACCAGCAAAGCAAGCAGGTGCTTGGGGTGGCAAATTTGCAGGGGCACAAGAATCCAGCATGGGAGCTGAGAACCAACAGGGAGCCCTGGGAGCTGTAGTTCCTTGGTTAGCTCCCTGCCTATAGAGCCAGCCCTGGAGCAGGGAAAGAACTACATTTCCCAGCATTCCCTCGGCTGCAATTAACAGGAAAGGGAGGGCGAAGGAATGTAGAACTGAAACCTCATGATGCAGCTTGCTGGAAATGGTAGGAACAGAGCCAGCTCTAGATTTTTTTGCCGCCCCCCCACCTCAGGCCTGGGCTCCCCCTGCACTCCTGTGTTGCCCCAGCCCTGGACTCTCCCCCGCCCACACCCCCTGCTGCCCCAGCTCTGGCCCCCACCTGCACCCCCCTGCTGCCCCAGCCCTGGGTTTCCCCCCACCCGCACCCCCTGCCGCCCCAGCTCTGGCCCCCACTTGCACCTCCTGCTGCCCCAGCCCTGGGCTCTCCCCCAAAGAAAGAATTGGGTGGACTAAATGGACATTGCACCTCTCTATCTGAAGCCTAGCAAGGCAGGTACGTGGATTCCACTAGAATTTAAAATGAAAAGTAAGGGAGGGGAGGCTCTACTAGACTGGGCAGCTTTAGATACAGTACCAGGCACGTAGGAGGATTTACACTTCTGAGCCATGGAAGCAGAAATTGACTTTTCTTTTCCAGATTTAGCTAATATTCAGAAAGGGAATACAGCACCTGCCTTCCAGATTTGAACACCCTCAAAATTCAGGAGTTTTCAAGCTCAATTTGGGCAGCTGTTACTTCATTTCTCCCAGATCAAATATACTGATCCACTGTAACTTGCTGTAGGAAAAAGTAGAATAAATTGAGCAAGAAATGCTTTCCAGTGGTTATTAGGACTGGAATTGCTATTTTCAACAGCCATTGCTTTTTTATTATTATTATTATTTTTAAGTTTAATTTTATTTGTTTAAAAGGAAGACAGTGATATTGCATTGGCAAATTCCCCATAGAAACGAAGAATGGAACAAAAGAATAATAAAGGCACCTCAACTTTTCCTCATTTATGTAGGACAGTCTTATTATATACATCCAGATAGCCTTCAATCACACAAGCTGAAAATTGTTCCACTTTACTGCAGTTCTGTAACCATATGGGAACCAATCCTGTCTGTGTTCTGTGCACATCCAAAATTCCTGCTGAATGACCTGCCCTGGGAGCGAGTTACCAGTGATCCAGAGCTGGGGCGGCAGGAGGGTGCAGTGGGGGGGCAGCCAAAATTTTTTTTTGCTTGGGGCAACAAGAAACCTAGAGCCGGCCCTGATTGTCTGCTATGAACTGGGAAGCAAGAGAACCATGCACAAGCACTGATGGGAATCTGGAGTACTGACTCCATTTATAGTTTGGTGCTTAGTAGCCAAGGAATGTTGGGCCAGATTTTTAAAGTATTTAAGCCAGTGCCTAAAGATGTAGAGAGGTGTCTGACTTCCTGGGAGTTGGGTGCTTTGGAGCTTTTGAAAATCTTACTAGGCACTTAAATATCTTTAAAAATCTCCCCCCTCCCCCCAACGTAGGGATTTCAACGTTACAGTCCTGAGACATCAGTCGTTAATACAGTGTATACAGATGAGATCATGGCTCACAAATTCTAACCAGTTGATTGTGTAGCCATGCCATGTTTTTGGGGTGGCTGTCAGCCCATGAGATCACTAGATTTATCCCACCTATGATGTATTATTAACGCCACTGGTACAACTGTTTGCTCTTTTTTTTTTTTTTTTTAACCAGGCTCTGCCTACAAACTTGTGTGCTACTTTACTAACTGGTCTCAGTACAGGCCAGAACCTGCCAAGTACACTCCAGAAAATGTGGACCCATTCCTGTGTACCCACCTGATCTATGCTTTTGCTGGGATGGATAACCATAAGATCACCACTGTGGAATGGAATGATGAAACCTTCTATAGGCAGTTCAATGCCCTAAAGGAGAAGTAAGTAACGTCTAATGTGTAGAGGATTTTAAAAACTAGTTCATTTAAAGGTGACCTATATATGATTAACATGGGGTTTTGTGCCCCTTTTTGCTTCCTTGTGTTTCAAGTTTTTTTTTTCCTGCTTGTTTTTTATTCTTAGAAATAACCAGGATGTCAAAATCATATTTTCCCTTAGTTTTTAGTTGAAGGACTTTTGGGTGACTCAGAAATGTGGATTGGGAAATGGGTTTGTAAAATCCTTTTTTTTAAAAGAGCATTTAGTTAAACAGCTGTTAGTAAAAACAAACCAAATCCAGACTTTTATACAGTCTGAGTACAAATCATTTCCCCTAACAATTGAAAAATTAATCTTCCCTGATATCTTTCATGTTATAACCCTGCTCGTTCACCGGCTGTCCACAGAGTTTCCTAGGATAGACAAGGTCTGAATTTATAATATAAAGAACAATCAGGGCCCCAACAACCAAGAAAAAACAAACAAAACCAGTCAAAATGTAAACCTTTCCCAAGAGTTTTGGTCTTTGTTCATCAACAAGTAGCAAAACAGGAAATAAACGGGTTGTTTTCTTTATAGTTCACTTGATAATTGTTGTTTAAAATTCTGCTTAAGGCAGGTTTAGATTATTCTGGTTGCCTCATCATACCGTGAAGATACACAGTAAACAGAGAGGGGTTTGCTCTGCAAAATTTAGAGCTGGGTTTGCATTGCAACCCTCCCCAACACCAAAGAGGTGTACAAATCAGGAGTTCCAGAAAGACCCTTATGATACTCAGATCCAGACTTCAACCCCTCAGAAATTTTTGAGGGGCTTTTTGAGTTTCAGGCCTTTGTTCAAACCCATCTCTAGATGTGTCAGTGTTGAATCTGTGAATCCAAATCAATTTCATGCCAGTAGACTTCAGTGTCATGAGCAAAGGATAATGGGCAAGGTTCTGACCTCAGTCAGAGGGGTGTAAACCTGGAGTAACTCCACTAAGGAGGTGTGAATAGAGAAAATTGTTTAAAAACTGCCAATAGATTTAAAAAATAAATAAATTAATATCATCTTTATATATTTTGTTCACTTAATCTTTTCGCCCCAATACTTTTTCCTGCTTTCTAGAAATAAGAAACTTGTCACACTCCTGGCTGTTGGAGGTGGAAGCTTTGGTACCCAAAAGTAAGAACTTTTCCCTTCATTTTTTAAGATGGTGGTGGTGACAGCAAGGAAGAGGGTCCTATATCCCTTTAACAGTTGTGTTGATTGTTAATGAAGACAGTGGCAATCAAAATGAGAAAGTATAACGCACAATATGGGATAGAGGACAAGGGGAACAGTAGTAATAACAATAATAATAATGCTTAGTTCATCAGAAAATTTCAAAACGTTTTACAAAGGAGGTCAGTATCATTATTCCCATTGTACAGATGGGGAAACTGAGGCACAGAACCATGAAGTGACTTGCTTAAGGTCACACAACAGAGCAATGGCAGAGTCAGGAAAAGAACCCAGCTCTTCTGAGTCCCAATCCAGTGCTTTATCCATAAGAGCATGTAATTTCTTACTGCATGAAGAGGAAGGGTGATTGGCTGGACAGAACATTGGGCTGGGCCTCAGGAGATTTGGGTTCTATTCCTAGCTCCGCCACTGACCTGCTACGTGATCTTGGGCAAGTCACGTCCCTCTCTATGCCTCAGTTTCCCTTAATACCCTTGGTCTGTCTTGTCTATTTGGATTGTAAATTCTTTGGGGCAATGACTGACTTTTACTATGTGTTTATACAGTGCCCAGTACAATGGAGCACCAGTCTTGAGCCTCTAGATGCTACTGCAACACAAATAATAATAATAATTATTCTGAAGTCTAGATAATGGGATATATTTGGACTTGGCAGAATTTGATATATTTTTTAAAATAATTTTGATGGATAACATCAATGTTTATTTTTAAGAATTTTTAAATATTTTTATCTATTTAAAATTTCAGAGTTGCATGAAATTATGGGGGGGAGGGTCAGACAATTATTTAATGACAGTAGATGCTGAAATTCAAAATGTTAAAGCTTTATTAACTCTTAAAGCACAAATTGCCAACATCACATGTCCTTATATCAACAAGTCATACCTGTTTGGACTATTCATTGGTTAGTACATTTGTAACAAACCTAATTCAGAAGTCCAAATCACTGGATTTTGACTCTAAGAAGTTCTCAGGCAGCATTTTCCTTACTTGGTCTAGCTGTAAATTTTGATTATTATTGCTGGAAACATTTTTTCATCAATTTGTGTGTGTGTGTGTGGTGAAATCGTAAGAATGGCCGTACTGGGTCAGACCAATGGTCCATCTAGCCCAGTATCCTGTCTCCCACCTGTGACCAGTGCCAAATGCTTCAGAGGGAATGAACAGAACAGGGCAATTATTGAGTGATCCATCTCTTGGTGTCTAGTACCAGCTTCTGGCATTCAGAGATTTAGGGACACACAGAGCATGGGATTGTTAGATGATGAAAAGAGGAGGGTAATGTTGCAATGATATGGAGGAGGAAGAGATGAAGGAAAAAGGGTTAGAGAAGAGAAATCTGATTACAAAAACAATAATAAAAAGCATTGGGCATCAGCAGAGAGATAAGGCTGTCGAGATAATAGATGATATGATGGAAACTATGGGCCAGGTCCTCAGCTGGCGGAAAACAACATAACGCCATTGAAGTCAGTGGAGCTACCTTGATTTACACCAACTCAGGATCTGGCTGTCTGGAAAGACTGGAGGACTAAAAGTGGGTGGGGCTAATAATGCAATCGTCAAACAAAAATTATTTCTTCCAGATTTACTGCCATGGTTTCCTCACCTGCTAATCGTAAAACATTCATCAATTCAGTGATTGATTTTCTCCGCAAGTATAAGTTTGATGGGCTAGATCTTGACTGGGAATATCCTGGTTCCAGGGGAAGCCCTCCAGAGGACAAGCATCGCTTCACCATTTTGGTTCAGGTACAGGAGTACTGTCGAGAGTCTGATCCAAAGCTCATCAAAGTCATTGAAATGTTTTAGCCAATTGCTGACGTGTAGCCCTGTAACTTATCAGTTGTGCCTGAAAAGTGCTTGTTTTGACATGAGATAAAGGGTGATCACAGACAACATTAGGGGTATTCAAATTATTTGCAGATGTTTGCAAATTTAAAAAAAGGCCTAATTCCCATGAGATGGTTCTTTATCTCAAGTGAACAAGACTGACCGTTGCTCTTTTTTTTTATACTTGTAGGAAATGGTAGCAGCTTTTGTTGAAGAAGGACAAAGAACAGGACGTGCAAGGCTGTTGGTTTCAGCAGCTGTGTCTTCCAGTAAGGACACCATAGATGCTGGATATGAAGTTGCTGCTCTGGGGAGGTAAGTCAAAATGATTTCTGCAAGGTGGCTAGTAAGAACATAAGAAAAAGGCTGTGCACTGTAGGGTCCATTGGCTTGATTTTACATTTACTAATACAGTCCCAGTAGATGTCATTCGGTAATAATCCTGAAGGTTTGTCTGTCTTGCTCTTCTTTCCTATCCACATTAAAGAATAATCCAATGAAATCAACCCCAGGGTTAATTTGGATCCTAGTCAATTTTATCCAAACCACCAAAGTTTGGGAGTTTGGATGAAAGGTTTCAGTTTAGGCCCCTCTCTACATCAAATGGTATAATCCAATATCTAAGGATGATCCTGAAGGACTTGCTGTCTTTATCACAACCTAGCTTGTCCTGTACTACTTTAGTCTGGGTGTTCTTAAGCCCTTCAAAGTGAAGAGGTCTTAGTCTTTTAGGAAATTGATTCCTTACTGTGGCATTTGTTTTGTTTGTATTTAGGAGTCTCGATTTTATCAATGTGATGACCTACGACTTCCATGGAAGTTGGGCGTCTGTTACAGGACACAACAGCCCCTTGCACAAGGGCTCGGATGACTATGACAAAGTTCCCTTCTACAACTGTGTAAGAAAACAAATAACAATACAGGGCTAGATCCAAGGACCATTAAAGTCAATAGGAATCTTTCCACCAACTTCAATGGATCAGGCCCAGGGTTGGGTATTTGTCTGGGGTAAAAGTCATGTCACTGTGAAGGGTTTTCTCCCTACAGGAATATGCTATGAAATACTGGCAGGACAATGGTGCCCCAGCTGAGAAACTCATTATGGGATTCCCAACGTACGGACGAACTTTCAAGCTTTCTACTACGAATACTGGGGTTGGTGCTCCGGCTTCCGGGGGTGGATCTCCTGGGGCCTATACCCGTGAAGCTGGCATCTTGGCTTACTTTGAGGTAAGCATTTCAAGCAAGTTATATCTATTGCTGGTTCTTCCATGGCCCCAATTACCGTAGTGTCTGAGCGCCTATCTTTAATGTATTTGTCCTCCTGACCACCCCGTGAGGCAGGGCAGGGATATTATCCCTCTTTTACAGATTGGAAACTGAAGCACAGAGAGATTTGCCCAAGGTCACACCGGGGAGTCTGTGGTGGAGCAGAGACTTGAACCTGGGTCCCAAGCCAGTGAGCTAACCACTGTACCATCCTTCCTCCCTACAAGATTTATAGAGCAAATTTGCTTTTTTATTTTATACTTTTCTTGTATGCGACAGACATTTGTTGTAATGGACAGGACTATAGATTGTTTAAAAGTAATCTCTGCCCCGCCCCCCAACTTTCTGTTTAAACTAAATTGTGTCCTCATATGTAGTGAATCTGGCTCACTGGCTGTTAATGACTTTCATTTACACAGGTTTGCACATTCTTAAAAGGAGCCACCACCAGATGGATTGAAGCGCAGAAGGTCCCATATGCCTTCAAAGACAGAGAGTGGGTCGGATATGACAATGAGAGGAGCTTTGAGATCAAGGTGGGTTCTTGTCATCTTCATGAGACCCTCATTAGAGAGCCTTGGAAACAGGAACATAAGTGTCCCTTAGTAGATGAGACAATGCCAACTTCCGGGCAAAGGCAGGGGCCAAATCCTCAGATGATGTAAATCAGTGTGGCCCCCTAGAATTCAGTGGAATGAGGTCAATCTACACCAGCTGGGGATGTTGTCCTCTGAGCAGACCTTGTTAGGAATGGAGTGGTAGGGCTCACGAGGAAGAAGACTGAGAACTCAAGTGGAGACATTACGTTTCTTCCTAAAGTTTATATAATTGAAATTGCACTAAAATACTATAGAAACCTCTATGGAGAAATGAATTTCTGCACTGGCAAGGCCTGCACTGTGATTGGTTAGACAGGCACAACTGGAAATAACAGGAGCTTAGAGTAAGTTTCACCTGTTCTTAACAATCCCAGGTGGCTCCACCACACAAGGATGATCCTACATATATTCCACTGAAGTCTGCTCGGTACATTCTTGCTGCACTGGGCACATATGGCTGGTGTGCTGCACACTGGGGCCTTTTCGTTTATGACTGTCAATGTATTTGCATGGGCCACTTTATTGCTTAGCAGATACTATGCTTCCTCTGAAACAATTTCTGGTTATCTGGTATCAATGGAGACAAAGTTAGAGATGGAAAATACCTCCTAGAGGTCATCTGAGCCACCCCCCTCCCAATTCAATGTTGTTCCGTAAGGCACATTACTACATGCCAGTTTTAAATAGCAGTGGACGTTGCACATAGCTGTCTGTTCTTTTTCTGCAGACACAGTTCCTGAAGGAGAAGCGCTACGGAGGAGCCATGGTTTGGGTTCTTGGCATGGATGACTTCACTGGCTCTTTCTGTGGTGCAGGAGCCAACCCTCTTGTAGGGAAGCTGAAGGCTCTCCTTGGAAACTGAGAGCCAAATCATTGGACAAGGAAGGAGCCTAGCAGGGAGGGAAACATCAAATTTATTGTCCAGGGACCTGATCCAATGTCCACTGAAGTCAAGGGGCGTTTTTCTATTGAGTTTAATGGGGGTTGGATCAGGCCCTAGTTGCAGAAACGACTAAAATCTGTTTTTCCTAATCTGCTTTTTTTGGATTCAGACACCTGTAAATAAATCTTGTGCTGACAAAGCTGCCACTGTGTACCAGGATGCAAGGGCCAAGCCGACATTCTGGCTGTGGAGCAGAAGTTACTGCATTCATTCTGGTCCTTCAGACCCGTTTCATATGCTGCCATAGTCTATGTATGAACCTTCTAATTATGTATGCAATATACCAAGAGAGACCTAGCTCCAAGCCCCTTTGTCCCCAAACCTCCAAACTCTGGTGAAATTCAACATCTAGATCTAGCCCATATCTCTGTAGTGGGTCAAACTATAACTATCAACAGCCCAGAAATTTGGGGTATCCAGAGGTGGGACCAGAAAGAGTTCAGATCCAGGCTTTCAGTAGATCACGTAGTCTGGCTATCCCATTTCAGTACTGCATTGATTCTGAATCTTGGGGTTGCATAAAATATGCTGTGCACGTTTTGCTTTGGAACCCTGATTTAATGTGTCTCAAAATGCTGTAGCATTCCTATAGTAAGCACTCTTGGAGTCCCCTCGGTTCTAAATAAATGCAACCAAAAGCAAGACAATATTGCCTCATTCATGAGAGTGATTTGCTTTGTGTTTGCGGCACCATATGAATTCCCTTCAGTTGTCCTTCCAACACCACAAAGATGAGCTATTTTACGATTTCATCAACGCCTATTGTAGGGTGTCTTGCACCTTCCTCTGAAGCACTTGCTGTACCGGCCATTGTTGGGGACGGGATATTGGACTAGACGGGCCATTGCTCGTGTCCGACTTTCACTTCCCAGGTCAGCAGGCAGCCCCTTGCAGATTGCCACCCCAAGCACCTGCTTGGAATGCTGGTGCCTGGAGCCGGCCCTGCTCCCAGTGGCTGGCTAGCTCTTCTCCAGTGAATTCTTCCATCTTTTTCTAAAGCAAGTTCAAGCGCACAAGAGGGAACCTGGGCCTTTCAGATAACAGCATTTGCACAGTGGTGGCACGGTGTCTGCGCCAAGGAGGAGTGGTTGATAGAGCAGGTACGGGAGAGTCCAGTGGCTGTAGAGATTGGGCCATATGTAATCTCAAGGTAACTGTTTTCCATTCCTGTGAAGGTCACTTGCATTAGTTCTTGGCATCTTGTGCATTATGGTAATACTGTATTGATCGCCCCTCTATAGAAAACCTTCAGCTCTTTCTTATATAACTTGCTCAGGTACACATGTTCAGTACAAGCAAAGCAAGAGGCAGATGGGGTACCGTTGCTTTGGGGCCCACACATCCCATACAAGTTCTGCAACTCACGGATCAGCTGTATATCCCTCTCCAGTGGTAGGCAAAAGGGGAGTGACAAAATCACCAGTCGATACCTACTTTAGCAGCAGAACTGGAGTGGGAGGAAAATGAGGGCTTGATACCATCTTTCTGGCTATGTGGGGGCAATGTGTCAGGCTGTGTTTTGATGATATTTGTCTGTTATGTCTTATGTGATGTTTCTGTCACTGGTCAATTTATTATTATTATTATTTATTTTATTACTCTGATTTATAGAACCGACCAGTTTTTTTTTCAATTTTCAAAATTAAATTCAAAGAGTCTTCATGTGGCACTTATGTTCCAAAGATGAAATTTACCCCTGTCCAGAGGGCCAGCACCAAATAAGCCCTCTCTTTGGGGGCCTAAATGGGGTGCATATGGCTCGGCACAAAGGGAACGTTGAAGGTGATGACAATGGTGAAAGAGACACTTGTGTACCATATGCAATTCTGATGACAGATGAAGATGATGGCAGAGACAATGAAAGGGAGACTGACTTGGGCTGTGAAGGCAGGGAGCTGCATTTACAAAAGAGGTGACCAGGAAAATAGACAGAGGAATCGCTGCTGATGAATAGTAGGGTTGGGAGTCAAAGTGAGGATGGTTTTCCAGCCTAACTAAGAAATCCGTTCTTCCCAGGTTCACTACCATGGTGGCCACAGTCACTAGCCGCAAAACTTTCATCGACTCCGTCATTGGGTACCTCCGTCAGTATGGGTTTGATGGGATCGACCTGGGCTTTGAACATGTTTTAGGGGCTGCCCCCCCGAGGACAAGCATCACTTCACCATCTTGGTCCAGGTGAGATGCCAGTGTTTGTGCCTAACACAATGGGGCTCTGCTTGGCAAGTGGCCCTTGAGTGAGGTAAATATTTAATAATAATAATAATAATGTCATAAATCCCAAGGGTTCTGAGGAAAGATTAAAGCTAAAAGAGTGTGTAATTTTAATTCCACAAGTCCTAAAGAAATCTAACACACTAAAATAAATCAATCTAACCCTCTGGAAAGCTTCCTCCGTTGAGAGAATATCTGAAAGATTTTATGTAGCTGACTTGGTACGTTCACTAGCTGAGTTTTTTCCCTATGAGTGTGAAGGCTCTCAGTAATGTGACCTGTGCACAAACTTCCAGGTGAATTCCTGTAACTTTACTGAAGAGTAGCAATCCCATGAATGTTGTACTGCAGCTGTTGCACAAACGAAAATGCACTGAAGTCCGTGGCTTCCGAATAAATGTATGAAAACAATATAGTGACCGGCATAATGGGACTTCCCACACTATGCACAAACATTACCTCCTTGCCCCTGATTTCCTAGAATGAATTTAGATAAATTATGCTATCAAGAAAAAACTACGCATTTCTGAGTGTGATGTTGTAATAAGAGGAAGCAGAGTTACTATGAGGACTGATAACAGTTTGCTTAAGAAATATCAGCAACTGCCACTAAAGCCTCTGCGTTCGGAGCTATAACCTGCCAGCTTTAGTGTGACAAGGGATTACCCTTGTATTATAATGGTTTCAGAAAATCCCTGCCTGGCATGGAAATTATCTATCCATCGTAGGGTTTTATACTGTTGTCCCTCGTACATCTGAGCACCTTCCATGTAAAATCAGTATCAATAACTAAGTCTCCAATGGACTTTATGGAATTTCTGGCACTTTTCTCTGTCTGGGTAAAAGCTCTGCTTGGGATTGGTTTTTTTTCTATTTTTTTTTTTTGCTAGATTTTATTTATTTCCTTTTGGGGAAGCGGCAGGAGAGCTTGTGACTAGACGGGGGTATCAATGTTGGAGGATCATCCCAGTGGTGGAATTACTAGTTTCAAAATCCATTTATTCTTTGAAAGACTTGCAAGTATGCAAGGAAGTGGGAAGAAAGAATAAAGGAAATGGACAAAAGTGCATCTTCAACCTCTTCCTAACTTTTCCCCCCAAACACATAAATGTCATGAATTCCAGCTTGTACTATAGATATGCCCTGGGGCAGCTTGCATCTCTAGGGTCTTCCAATATGCAGGACATTGCTAAAAAAACAACAACACCACCTTCTATTTTTCATTAACACTAAGCAGAATTTCTAGATCCACAGCCAATGACCTTCTGGCAGCATCTGTCTTCCATTGCAATCTCTGTGAAAGAGCAACAAGTGGTATGGGCCAGAACCTAAAAGGCATTTAGGAGCCTAACTCCTGTTGATTTCAATCTACATGACTAGGAGCCTCAGGCTTATTAGGTGAACATAACCACCTGCTGCTGGCTGGAAACGCAGCACCAACACTATTACTGCCATTCCAAATATAGCCACTGGGCCTGATCCTCCACTACTTTGCTTATTCCTGCACATTCTGATTTGCTAGCCTTTTACACTCACCGTTCACTACTGTCAATCACAGAGCAAGACCCAATAGAGAATCAAACCCATTAGCATCAAAAGCTATACTGTTATTTAAACTCCGCCCACACACACAGAGGAGACATCCACTTTGACACTGGAGCATGTTCTAAACCTGACATTGTTTTTTTTTTTTTTTTTTTTTTTTTTTTAATGAAATGACACCAATTAAACCCTAATGTAAACACTGATTAGTTCTTTATGAAGCAGCCTGATTTTGGAGTCAGAGTAGCATAGCAGAGCATACATAGCATAGCATACACCCCGATTCTTGGTGCCGCTAAAAACAGAACTGAGAAGCTTAACTGGGAAGGAAAAGATACTCTCTGATGGGTAGAACTATTCAGCTGTAGTATAAGCTCAAGTAGGCCAATCGATTCCGATGTTTCCTGAATTCTTTATCTGTAATCAGCTAAAATAGAAATAAATATTGATGGACGTAACAGCTTTTAAAAGTCGAGCACATTGTAAAACAGCGTTGAAAGCAATAGGCAAGTTTAAGAAGCCCCAGTGTGGGTCATGAGTGCGGATTGAACATTGAATCTCTATCACTTGAGTTACAGGACTAACTCTCATTAGCTGCTAGCAGTATTAGCCTCTATGTGGATTAGCATTAGAGGAAACATGAGACATTGCACTAGCATATAATAAAAAAAAAAAAAAATGAAGGTATACCTATCTCAGAACTGGAAGGGACCAGTGAAAGGTCATGGAGTCCAGTCCCCTGCCTTCACTAGCAGGCCCAAGTACTGATTTTGTCCCAGATCCCTAAATGGCCCCCTCAAGGACTGAGCTCACAACCCTGGGTTTAGCAGGCCAATGCTCAAAACACTGAGCTATCCCTCCCCCCTTTATGAGGTTCCTTATGTCCTTAGCCCAGAATTGTCCTGTCCTAGATAACTTACAGTTTACTGTTTCAGTCCTCTCTGCAGACCCATTCTTCATAAATTAGTCCCTGCATGCCCAACTGTAACTTCATTAACAGTCATGTTTCCTTCCCATTGCTTCCAAGCCCCTTGGATTTCTAGCAATTTTCCTCTCTTTCTGTATGTACAGCATGCTGCACAGGGAGAATGACATTCGTCCCTCTGGGTATCCATACGATTTCCTTTGTCTGATGCCTTGATCAACCAAGTCCCATCTCAAGAGTAAAGAATAACTATGTGGATACCTATACATAAATTCCATACCTCTGTTCTCAGAGTCCTCCTCTCTGGCATTGGTACTAAAGACCAATCTGGAGACCCAAACTTCATTGGCCAGGTGATTTTCTTATGTGGCAGCTTGTCTGCTTCATAAGTTCCAGGTCTAAAGGAAGATGAACACAAAATATATCTCATTTCTGCAACTGATTTAGACATGGAGTTTATACTCTGCTGATTTACAAGTGCCACATTGATCCACTGGGAGATGTGTATGATACGGTCTTTGGTTCATCATACTGGGATTCTAAATCTTGGGTAGTCATTACATAAGAACGGCCATACTGGGTCAGACCAAAGATCCATCTAGCTCAGGATCCTGTCTTCTGACAGTGGCCAATGCCAGGTGCTTTAGAGGGAATGAACAGAGCAGGTAATCATCAAGTGATCCGCCCCGTCATCCACTCCCAGCTTCTGGCAAACAGAGGCAAGGGACACCATCCTTGCCCATCCTGGCTAATAGCCATTGATGGACCTATTCTCCATGAACTTATCTAGTTCTTGTTTGAACCCTGTTATAGTCTTGGCCTTCATAACAGCCTCTGGCAAAGAGTTCCACAGGTTAACTGTGCGTTGTGTGAAAAAGTACTTCCTTTTGGTTTTTTTAAACCTTCTGCTTATTAATTTCATTTGGTGACCCCTGGTTCTTGTGTTATGAGGAGTAAATAACATTTCCTTATTTACTTTCTCCACATCAGACATGATTTTATAGACCCCTATCATATCCCCCCTTAGTCATCTCTTTTCCAAGCTGAAAAGTCCCAGTTTTATTAATCTCTCCTCATACGGAAGCCGTTCCATGCCCCTTATCATTTTTGTTACCTTTTTCTGAACCTTTTCCAATTCCAATATATCTTTTTTGAGATGGGGTGACCACATCTGCACGCAGTATTCAAGATGTGGGCATACTATGGATTTATATAGAGGCAATATGATGTTTTCTGTATCCCTTTCTTAATGATTCCCAACATTCTGTTCATTTTTTTTTGACTGCCGCGGATAGATGAGTGGATGTTTTCGGAGAACTATCCACAATGACTCCAAGATCCCTTTCTTGAGTAGAAATAGCTAATTTAGACCCCAACATTTTATATGTATAGTTGGGATTGTTTTCCAATGTGCATTACTTTGCATTTATCAACATTGAATTTCATCTGCCATTTTGTTGCCCAGTCACCCAGTTTTGTGAGATCCTTTTGTAACTCTTCGCAGTCTGCCTGGGACTTAACCATCTTGAGTAGTTTTGGATTATCTGCAAATTTTGCCACCTCACTGTTTACCCTTCTTCCAGATCATTTATGAAATAGATTAGGCATTGCTATTGGGGCAGTCCCTGGTTACATTTCTGCTGTCTGTATTTGACCTCTATGTATTTGATCCAGTCCTTCCACCAGACTCAAGGTACACTGCAAACATGTCAAAAGATGAAAAAAAATGAGAGACCCCTGCAACAAATTCATAGTGGAGAGAGGTTCATGGATGCTGATTTCTAAAGGCATGCTTCTAAACATACCATGTGAAAAGGAGATATGTAAAACAGACAACATAGTGTCTCTCTTTTGCTGTGAATATTTATTGTCTGACTATGATCTAAATAAAGCAACAGAAATCAGACTGTTCCGCTGCAGATTGTGGCTACAACCCACAAAAGCTGACTTTGTCCACTAAAATATATATATGCAATAGCAGCTTTAACTTTAAGCTTTTTCTGTTGCATAGTGTTTCTGTTTCCAGAAGTATTTTTTGGAGATCACCATAACCTTGCTATTTTTTCCAATCTATTGGTGAATATGGGGCAGTTTTTTAATGCTCATGCAAATGAAGAACTTAAGACACTAACTGGAGGCTGATGTAGGTCAGCACTGATGCTGTGCAATTTCCTCTATCATGCTCAGTCAGTGGGCTTTAATGCTAACACGTTTAGCACCCTTGCTATTCGAGCCCTGAGCTTATCTTGAGTGGAGACTCAGTTTCACCAAGTTGTGCCAAAAGATTTTGTGGTTTTGTTCTGTGGTTAAATTGAAATTTACATTCTATTTTATGAAAGCAGGATTTTGGGCCTCATTCTCCACTGCTTTGCTCCTTGTGAGATTTTCAAGATACACAACACAAGGCGGTTCGAGCACGCAGTTGCCTACCTCCCATTTGTGCCTCTGCAATGCTACCCCTTAATGTCTAGGCGGGCTTTTACCTTGCTACTAAAGGAGTGAGAAACAGATTTATGGTACCCAGGGAAAAGCTCTCTATCCAGAGCCTTCTGTGAAAATCGTGATGACTTGACGGAAAATGGGGCGTAGGCAGGCTGGAACTTTCGGTCTTTGCCCCATGCTGATTGGTGTGTTCCAGGGCCAGGAGTCTCAGTCTATTTATAAGGCAGCAGATTAAAAAAGAAAAGAAAAGAAAAAAAAAGTTAGCACCGGGGGCCTGATGCTCATTTAAAGTCTGGCTGCTCTGACGATGTCAAGGGGCCTTAAAGTGATTGTAAATGTAAATGTACGCACACTGCTAAAGCCGTTTAAAGTGATTTGAGTGTAAATAAGAATCAGAACAGGACCCATATATTTTGGGAATTCTGTAATTTTGTTCTGTTTTTGGATTGCTAGAGATGCTTTGGCCAAAAAGCACAAACCTTAAAGCCGGGCAGTTTTCTTGGAGGCATCTATGAAATTTTCCTACTAATCTTATATCGGTATGTGCCCTATCGCT
The DNA here is from genome assembly GCF_002925995.2 of Terrapene triunguis. Classification (NCBI taxonomy): domain Eukaryota; kingdom Metazoa; phylum Chordata; order Testudines; family Emydidae; genus Terrapene; species Terrapene triunguis. The sequence continues at coordinate 3,429,905 of NW_020664550.1, read as the reverse complement.
CCTAAAATTATTATCTTCTGGGAGCAATGAAGGGATCTGAAGGTATGTAGGGTATTTCTGTGGAAACCTGCAATTACCGAGCATCCAGAGTTTGGTCTGTGTTTGTCCCTTTAACTGAGCCACTCTATTTCTGAAGTGCCCATCACCATTGTTTCTAGACACCATCTGTAATTCATAAACAGCATCTATTTCTGATAAACATTCTCTTGGTTGAGGAAGGTAAGGACACAGAGCTACTTCAGCAGGTTAAGAAGTTCATGCAATCAAGGGGACAGAAGATTTCCTTGTTTTTGGTTACTTTATCAGCTGTAGAGAGGGGATAGTTGAATAATTTCCCCACACTTCAGCATATCAGAGTAATCTATAATGAAATATATATATGCAACCGAGGGAGAAATTCAACACTGGGCAGAGGATCAGCATAAGATCCATCCATCACTTAATTTCTGTTTCTTAGGTGGAATTTAAGTGGTGAATGGAGCTAGCCTTCAGCACAAGGGTGAATTTCACCCAGAGTGAATAAATTTCTAAACTAGCAATCCTTGTAGAACTCTCTCTTATTTTTATAGAGCTGTGACTAGTAAATGAAAATGTATTTTCTCCCCAAAAAATTTCAGAGACTCCTTTTAAATTTGGGTGAACCAGGGACCAGAATTGCCAAAGAGCTCAGCATCCAATGCGCACCCAGCATGCTCAGTGATTCTGAAAATCGGGCCACTTATTTAGGTGCTTAAATGGAGGGAGGGATGCTTTGGAAAATCTGGTCCTACGTGCTTAATTCTGTCATCAAATATCTGCAGTAGCCAGCAAAGTGAATGGAAATTGGGCATACATATTGCAGGCACTTGTGATGGAATTACAGTGCATTCATTTTTTTAACCACCCACAGCAGCCTTGACGCACAGTAGAGAGTGCTTTCCTTACCTTGCAATCTGGTGGGAAACGTAGGGATGTTCTTGCTCCCAGTACGTAACCTTTGATGCTCTCTGGTTTATGAGTCAAGGCATATACCATGCTACTCCTCTGTATGTAAAAAGCAGAAGCGTGCTTAGTGCCAGTTATGTCGTCATTCACATCAGTTTAAGGTTTAATGCGTTTGAGCAGCTAGAGACCAAATTGTTATTAAAGTCTCTTATCTCAAGAAAAGGCCTTTTTTCAATTTTCACTGTCACAGGTGGGATGGTCTTGTGATTAAAGCAGGAGGCAGGGAATCAGATGTGGATTCAATTCCTGGCTGTGTCACAGCCTCTGTGTGTGACTCAGGGGAAGTCACTTAATTCTTTCTGTGCCTCCGCTGGAAAATGAGGGATAATAATGCCTTCTTTTGTTTCTATTGGGTACAATTTTTTAAAGTGTTTTACTTTCAGTGAGACTTAAGGAGCCTAAGTCACATTTGATTTGAAAATGGGACTTAGACTCCTAAGTCACTTATGTGCTCTTGAAAAAAATTCCCCTTGTCTCTATAGACAGTTTTCCAGGGCCGGGACTGTCTAATTAAATATATGTGCAGCCCCCAGCCCATATGAGCCTCAATCTTGGTTGGTGACACAAGCTGCTACTTCATCCTACTACCCTGGGATGGGAATAGCTCTATTGCAGAACGACTCACCTCTTCATTGTCGTAACTCCCGGGCCCACGATAGGGGTCCCCAAGGATGGGGACCAGCTGGTTCCCCAGTCTGTCTGGGGCATGGTGAAAGGGGAAAATTTTCCTCCTTTGACATGATCCAAACGAGTTTCTCTTCTGTACAGCTACAGATGCAAGAAACAACAAAGATGTAGTTAGAACAAGCAAGTGGGGACCTGCCTCCACTGCATGGGGTGTGATCTGCTCAGCAGTGACGGGGAGCCTGCGCTGGGCATGGCCAGGGGAGGCCCCCGGGAGGTGCCTGGGCTCGGGGCGGGCAGGGGAGGCCATGCTGGGCACTGCCAGGGGAGCCCCCCGGGAATTGCCCAGGGCGGAGGCGGGCAGAGGAGCCCGTGCTGGGCATGGCCAGGGGAGCCCCCCGGGGAGGTGCTGGGGCGGAGGCGGGCAGGGGGAGCCCCCCGGAAGTGGCCGGGCCCGGAGATGGGCAGGGGGAGCCCCCCGGGGAGGTGCCGGGGCGGAGGTGGGCAGGGGAGCCCCCCGGAAGTGGCCGGGCCTGGAGGCGGGCAGGGGAGCCCGCACCCCCCCCCCCACGGAGGTGCCCCGGCTGGACACGGCTCTGCTCACCTGTCAGCTCCCACTCCCAGATCATGCCGCCCGCCCGTGTGTACGGCCCGTTACCATGGACACGGGAGGGGGCGGGGCCCGCGCGAGCCGGCGGGCGGAGAATCCCGGGATCCCCGATCGGCGGGGACCGCGCGCGCCCCCCCCCCCCGCGCTCCTGCAAGCGGGCGCCTAATGCCTCCGCTCAGCGGCGCGCTGCAGCCCCAGGGACCGGGGGGCAAGTGGCCGCGGCGCCCTGCTCGCAGCAGATCCGTCCCGCAGGGATGCACCGCAGAGAGCAGATATTTGCAGGCGGAGCCGGGTCATTCATTCTCTGCCAGAGCCGAAAACAACGGCAGCCCCGGCGGAGCCCTGCAGCGCGGGGGCTGCCTGTCCTCGGGGCACTGGTGCAGGTTCTGAGCTGAGGCAAGGCGTGATTCGTGACAGCTGTTTTGTGGCCCCGCGGTCCTGTCGCTAATTGGGTCGCTGCGCTGGTCTGGCGCTCGCAGTGAGGCTGGGGATGATGGGAGGCTGCTCTGACCTGACCCATTCGGGTCCGCAGTCCGCAGCGTGCAGGGTTAGGCTGAGGTTACCTAGCAAAAAGGGACTCTCAATGAAGGGTCTGAATAATATGCATCCAAGCCACAGAACATTCAGATGAGAAATACCACATGAGGCCAGTTCCTATCAGCATACTGCAATGTTTAAAAGCAGGGGTCCTGGAACAATGTGTGTAGTGTGGTGGGTGGGTGTGTGCTGAGAGCCATTGAACCAAACTGTAAACGCTGTGTGTAATGGAAACCACTTCAAGCCAGGAGATGCAGCACCTATGTTTAAAAGCATCCCTATCTGACACGCCTAACCCCCTGGCACATACAGTGTTGTAGATGCTTTCTGGATAGATAGAATCATAGAATATCAGGGTTGGAAGGGACCTCAGGAGGTCAACTAGTCCAACCCCCTGCTCAAAGCGGGACCAATTCCCAACTAAATCATCCCAGCCAGGGCTTTGTCAAGCCTGACCTTAAAAACCTCTAAGGAAGGAGATTCCACCACCTCCCTAGGTAACCCATTCCAGTGCTTCACCACCCTCCTAGTGAAAAAGTTTTTCCTAATATCCAACCTGAACCTCCCCCACTGCAACTTGAGACCATTGCTCCTTGTTCTGTTATCTGGTACCACTGAGAACAGTCTAGATCCATCCTCTAGATCCATCCAATTGCTCTGGGGGGAGGGAGATTCTCCTCTTTTCTTCCCACCCCCAAGCCACTTTTAACTGGCAGTAGTTAGGCAGCTGGCATACTAAGACCGCTGCCTATCATTCCGACCAATGTTTCATTGTTTCCTTGTGCTTCCCCCACCTGGCTTTGTCTCCAGCTGCTGTCTCTTGTTTTATTAGATGGTCATCTCTCGGGGGGGGGGGGGGCAAGAATCGTCTTTTGGTTCTGTGTTTGTACAGCCCCTAGCACAATAGGGTCCCGGTCCATGCCCAGGGGTCCTAGGTGCTATCACAATACAAAAAAATAATGATAAAAGCAGAGCAGAATAGAATAGCACACCCCCAGCATGTCTTTTTTTCCCAAAGCACCAAAATAAATCTCAGTTCTTTCAAATTTTCTCATGTTTTCCCATCCCCCATGCTTAAAAATCCACCTTAGTCTGGGTTAACTCTGCCAGCATCTTATTTCTTATCTCACCTATGTTTGAGGCACTAGGAGCTGCTGTCATGGTTGTCAATGTGTGCAGTTGGGAGTAGTGGGCAGAATGCTGGATTTGGCTCCTTTTGGGAGGATTTCTTCACTCGACTTATTGGCCCAGAAATTTCCCACTGTTGTTAATATGGGTGCTGCTCCATTGCTGGGAGCAACTATGGGAGTGCTAGACAAGACTCTCACGGCCTCTGGTGTTTTTACTGTTGTGTTTCGTTCTGCTCAGCAAAGGTCTAGCTGACAGTGTGATTAAAAAACACTGTTTTAAATGGCACATTTCACACTTTGGGACACACGCATTGTTCCTTGAGAACAATATTGGTTGATTGGTTTGTGATTAAGTCTTTGGTTTGGTATCTAAATACCAGTTCATTCCTGACTTTGCTATAGACTCCACTGTGTGACCTTGGGCATGTCACTCTGTCTCTCTAAGCTCCCCAAAATGGGGATAATAAACCTTCCTTTATCTTGTCTCGTGTGCTTGTCAGCTTGACTGTAAACTCTTCGGGGGCAGGGACTGTCCCTTATTGTGTACATGTACAGCGCCTACCACAATAGGGCCCCGATCTCAGTTGGTGATCCTTTAATATAAAGAATAAAATTTCTGTCCCTGGGGGCAAATTAAAAATGCCGCATTATCTAAGAAGAAATCTAAAACAATAAAAAGGAATGCTGAAGTCACTGTCCAGCAAAACAGACAAACACACTAGGGCTTACGCTACAGGCTTTTATTTCAGAATTTTGGGGCTTCGGAGATATGCATAAAGCAATAGGGAATTTGGATCAAGTTCATCTGCTTGGAGATCCTGGATTATGCCCAGTTGCAGCAGCTGCAGCTCGTATCAAAGACCAGGCCGGTTTGGCAGTACTGCTCATAAGTGATGCCATTCAGACAGTGCCAGAAAGCATTCCTGTTGTTGGCAACAGGGTAGAGGCCATTGGCTTTGCCAGCACAGAACCCACTGCCACCGGAGCTGCTGCCGCTACCGGAGTTGCTGCTGCCACTACCAGAGCTTCCACTGCCACTCCCTCCGCTACTGGGAGCCTCTGTGATTGGAGCAATGGGCTGAGCAGGAGCAGTGCAGCCTGAAACAGAAAATGATGATACTTAATACAGATCGGTCTATAATGATCCATTATTTTATAACATGCCCAATCACTCTAGTATTAGATGCAGTGCTTAGAAGCAGGGCACTACCATGTACAGTCTGCTGTCTTTGAGAGGTACAGTGTGCTGGCTGAGCCTCATGATGACTGCATCAAAAACTGGAAGAAGAAGGACCTGATCCAATTCCCACTGAGATCCATGGGAATCTTTTCATTGGCGTAAGTGGGTTTTGGATTGGGTGATAAGTGGGTACCTCCGTGATGGATTCAGAGGTTCAGACTCACCTCTGTTGTAAACCTGTTGCAATCGATGGAATTACTGGGCAATCAGGGCCCAGAAATGTAAAATAATCAAGCTTCAAGTAAAAGGAGATTGATCTCCAAGGGGACCCACTAGAACAGCTGTTAATTTTTTTCCAGAGTGGGATGTTGTTTAGAACACAGATCTTTAAAAGGGACTGCCAGATGGCAGGGGCATCTGTAAACTAGCTCAGGCTATTTTAGCAACAGCAGTGAGTCCCCTTAGTAAACCAGTTTGTTTGTATCCCAGCAAATTTGGTCTCTCTAAAGAGCCATGATTTGACTGGAAGGTGGGGTGGGGAGTCTCAAAAGGAGAACTTAATGGAGGGTGAATTGTGGGCAGGGATATAAAGTTGCTTCTCTTGAGAGGGTGTAGCTCAGCATTATATACACCAGTGGGAGTATTCAAATTGTCATCTACATCTGAGGGAAGGGAGTTAATTCTGGGAGCCCATCCTGCTGGAGTCACTCACTAGTGCTCTGCAGTCCAAGAACGTTCTTCAGGGTGTTGATCAAGGGGAATTTGCCCTGGTTGCAGAATGTGCCAGTGAAGTCATCCAGGTCAATTGTCCACACCATAGCACCACCAAAGTTGTTCTTCATTAACCACTGAGCCTGTTAAGGGCCAGGAAAGAAGCCAAGATCAGTCCAAACCCTACAAAAAAGGGACTCAGGGAACTACAGTGATGCAGAATGGGATCCCACTGGTTTTGATAGGTGAGAAGGTCCCATCGTACCTTGAGGTTGAAGCTCTTGATGTTGTCATATCCTACCCACTCAGTGCTTTGGTATGCATAGGGGACATCCTGAGGGGTATCCCACGCTTGAGTGGCTCCATTCTTCAGGAAAGTGCAGATCTAAAAACAGTGAGGGTGAAACAGAAACAGAATCTTCCATCACTGCTGCAACCGCATCGCCAATGGACAGAAAACGGAACAGCAGTTTTGAAGCAACCAGGGCCGGCTCCAGGCACCAGCTTCTCAAGCAGGTGCTTGGGGCGGCCGTTCCGGACAGGGGCGGCAGTTCCAGGTATTCGGCGGCAATTCGGCGGACGGTCCCTCACTCCGCCTGGGAGTGAAGGACCTCCCGCCGAATTGCCGCCGCAGATTGCGATCGCGGCTTTTTTTAGATCGCGATCGCGACTTTTTTTTTTTTTTTTTGGTTTTGGCTGCTTGGGGCGGCCAAAACCCTGGAGCCGGCCCTGGAAGCAACAACTCTTGTACAAAGTAGATTCACTTGTTTTCATCTCATACTTTATCGGTGGCCTTGTGGGCTCCTATACTCTGGTGTCTGTTCTCTAGCACACAGTAAACAGATGTCAGCTTTTTATTGTCAATCAATGAGGAGCTAAGCTACGAAATTTAAATTCATGTTTCAGACTCTGCTTCCAGAGGTCTGGGGTGTATGGTTCCTGAGTTTTGGTTTGGGCCTAATTCTAGCAGTAACTAAGCAGAAAGAGGAAAAACAGTTAATCCATGATGGGGGTTGATTAAGTATTCATTAATATTAGATGTCACAATTGATTTTCTGTGTACTCAGTTACAATTATTCCAAGAGAAGTATTTATACTCTGATTTATATGCATTGTGATGGCCTGAGACTGTTTTAACAAGCAGATATTTTTATTCAGTTGTGCACTGCAACTGCATAGCACACAAACCTCATAGTAAGCCCAGAACCCAGACTGTTTTGTGTAAGGTCCAGCAGGCCCCGGTCCTGAGGTTGGAGCACCGACAGCAGTGTTGGATGGGTTGCTCAGGATGAAGGTGTGTCCATAGGCTGGGAATCCAACAATAAGCTTCTCAGCTGGGGCACCGTTGTTCTTCCAGTAATTCATGGCATATTCCTATAAAAACAGTCAGTGAGTTACGGACTCTGGATCACAAGTGGCAGGTAAATTCTTCCATCACTGCAGTTTTCAAGGATCAGTTCTTTGTTATTAATTTCCTATCAGAAACCTTTGGATCCATTTAATTAAAATATTGGCTTTTGGGCTTAGTTCAGTTATGTCATTATAGGCCTTAAAGGATCTTGGTCAAGATATACTTACAATATTGAGATAGATATTGCTGCCAGTGTCAGCGGGGCCTTGAAACAGGGGGCTGTTCTCTCCAGTGTACCCCTCCCAAGAGCCGTGGAAGTCGTAGGTCATCACGTGGAAATAGTCCAGATACCTGAGGAGATAAAATTACCGTCACTATTGTCTTCATCTCGGAATGGTTCATTTTCTCATCAACGGTGGCTTTTCAAAGCCCAATAAGAAGCAGTGATCTAAACAGCCCCTGTATTTTTAGCATCTACTTTAAAGATTCTCTGTAGATAAAGGATGGATTTTGCTTTAAGTGCCAGAAGTTCACTACAGATACCAAATTTTTCAAACTTCAGTGGCTTAAGTCAAGCACCTAAATCCATATTGGTCTGAGTTTTCAGAGGTGCTGAGCCCCAGAGCTCCCATAGATTTTAGTGGGTGCCCAGCACCTTTGAAAATCAGGGCTTTCTTTATTTAGGTGCCTAATTCGGCAGCCAGGCTTGAGGCTTTTGGACATGAAGCTGGTTTTCACAGTGAAATATATTCATTGTCTCGAATGTGGCCTGGGCTTTAAGCTAGGGATGATGAGTATATCTGAAAGCATGGTACTCACTGGCCGAGCTGAGGAATCTGGTAGCCTGACTCAATGTTAGAGAGCCCTGCAGCCACAGCAGCGGTGACCAGGAGCCTGGGTTTGTTAACCTGCTTGGCTTCCTGCTCGAAGGCTTCCAGCATTTCCTAAGGCAGATTAAAAAAACGACCCCATAATTGGTTAGGAGCAGCAACACTGAGCACTGGTCACCCTCAATGTGCACCTGGTGAATTAGAAATGGCCCCGTTCCCTCCTTGAGAATTCTTACGGCAATGACTAGGCCCATTAGACTGCTCGGTTTTGTCCACCCATGTTTTGTTAATTCTGTCTGGCAATGTGAAGAAGACGGGTAAAATTTTCAAAAGCGTCTAAGTGAGTTAGGCTCCTAAGTTCCACTTTCAAAAGTGACTTAGGCACTTGAAAGCCCAAGTCCCATTGATTTTTCAATGACATTTAGACTCCTAAGGGCAGATTTTCAAAGGCACTTACGCACTTAAAGATGCAGATAGTTGCCTAGTCAGATTTTCAAAAGCACCTAAGTGGGTTAGGTGCATAATTCCCATTTAAATTAAGAGGAGTTAGGTGTCTAATGTGCTCAGGCGTTTCTGAAAATCACACTAGGCACCTGTCTGCATTTTTACACACCTAGACACTTTTGAAAATTTGGGTCTAAGTGTTTAGGTCACCTTTGAAAATGGGGCTTTAGCTTCTAAGTCTTTTGAAAATGTCACCCCCCACCTTTAATATTCATCAGCTGTGAAATTACAAGTACTAAGGGCTCTTCCATATGATCATAAACCTACAGCTGATTTATGGTCAGATCCTGCATTCTTATCTATCCTATAGAATCCCATGCACATTTGCTGAGCTGAATATTAATTAATGAATAAATAATTATGCTAATATCACCAGTAGTTGGTATCATATATGCTTTTACATTTTACATGCATCTCTGGAGCATTTGTAGTGCATTGTACAAACAATGTGACTTTTTTCTTCTTCTTACTGAGGTTTCTTTCAACACTGAGAAGCTGGCTTCCTCCTTACCTGAACAAGGACAGTGAAGAGGCCCTTATCCTGAGCTGTGCTGCCTCTGGAGCCAGGGTATTCCCAGTCAAAGTCTATCCCATCGAATTCGTACTGGCGCAGGAATGTGATGACGGAGCTGATGAAGGTCTGGCGAGTCTCGGGAGTGGAAACCATCGCAGTAAATCTAGGGAGGAAAAAAGGGAAAGGAGTCAGGTTGCTGCATGGCTCACTCCCTCAAGTGTTCAAAATACCAGGATGCAGTCAGAGAGAAAGGGATGGGTTGGACTTACGGAGCTGTTCCAAAATTCCATCCTCCGATAGCCAGGAGGGTCTTCAGTTGTCCGTTCCTACAAAGATTGAGATGGGGGTATGAATAAAGAACAAACGGAGGAAGTCTGGTTTGGTATTTCCCACTGTATTGTAATTGCTGTCCTGAGACAGAAGAGAGACTAGTGTGCTCTGAGATTCGTTGTGTTGCCTTGCCTTACTCAGTAATACTTAGCTCTTTATAGTGGTTCTTTTATAGCCATAGAGCTCAACACACTTTACAGAGGGATAAGCATCTCATTATCCCTGTTTTACAGATGGGGACAATGAGGCAAAGAGAGTGGAAGTGACTTGCCCAAGGTCATACAGCACGTTAGTGGCAGAGCCACGAAAGGACCCCAGGTCTGATTCCTCTCCACGGTGTCACATTTCACCCCTAAGTGAGCCTTAGAAATTGATAGGCCATCTCCCAATTGATCACTCATTGTTGAAATTAGCTCCATTTGATTTAGATCTGTATTTAATGGGAACATATTATATATAATATACATAAATAGAATATACACTTGGGTATATTGCTTTAAGTTCCCAGAAATCTATTTTGTATATAGGATCATAGTAACTGAAGGTAAATAATGATCTAGACATGGATTCTCATGAGCTGCTGTACCATCTCCCTCTACAACAATACCTCAGATCTTCAAGGGTGGTTACTATGGTGTTTTGGGACTATGTCTAGCACTTTGGAGCAGCCAAAGAAGACACTGTCTCTAGGTTTCATGCTGAGCCCAGTGCAGGCTGGTCAGGACTTTGGGGGCTCAGCCAGCATTGTGCAGATGCCCCTGCAGTGCAGATATGATCCATAAAGCTAGCAGTCATGTGTGCTTCACTCTGGAGTCTCAGTGCCTTGTTCATAATAATGCAGAGGTTTTAAAGGATCTCTAGTATATACAGTCAGGTGTTAGTTAACGCACAAATCTATCTTTAGTCTCTTGCCATTTGGGTTACTCACTGGTTTTTCAAACCGTTGAAGGATTTGTAGAGAGTCAGGTCGTTCCATTCAATGGTAGTGATCTGATTGTTCTTCATGCCCGCAAAGGCATAGATCAGGTGAGTACAGAGGCATGGGTCAATGTTATCAGGCATGAAGCGCCCAAGTCCTGTTCTATACTGGGCCCAGTTGGTGAAGTAGCATGTCAGCAGATAGGCAGAACCTGTTTTTGGCCGAGAGGAGGGGGAGATGTCACAGGGATATTTGTCATAATAAACTACCCCGGTTCATGAAAATGAAGCATGGCCACCAAATGGGACCTCAGGGTAGAGATGTGATGATGATGTTCTAAAGAGGAGCATTCTAATCCTTTAAGACCCAACTCTGAAAACCAGACACAGTGATTGCTACTTTAGTTTCAGTAAAGTCAATGCTGACAAAATAAACCCTCAGGAAAAATGCAGCATTTTTGCACAGCGTAGAAACATAGGAATAGAAGACAAGGAAGGATGCTGCATAGTTCCTTCAAACTCCCCCATTTAGGCCTGGTACCAGCGTTTGTGGAACCACAATTCATAAAATGTAGAAGCTATGAATGAGCCCATGAATGTCCAGTTAATGTCTTGATGATATAATCCAGATATCCTGATTTAACCCACTGAGGATACTAATGATGGAAGCAACCAAGCTCCTAATGGCAAGGTTGGATAACATTGCTAATTATGACAGGCAAACAGTATTATTTGAATTCTTAGGCATTGGTCTATTCTATTAATATGAGAGCTGATAAAAAAGGAGGGAATTAAAAAAAACAGTTTTCCCCCTTTATTCAAATCTGAACATTTATCATTTTGAAAAGTCAACATTTTCAATTTCAAAAAGTGTCACCAGCTGTTTGGGCGATTTAAAAAAAAACAACAACCCAAAAACAAAACTTTAAAATTTCAACCAGCTCTCGTCAATATCAATTATGGGCCCAATTCTCCGCTCACTCACAAGGGTGTAAATCAGGAGTGATGCCACTGAAGTTAGTAGTGTTACACTATTAGTAAAACTAGTGTAAGTGACAGGAGAATCAGAGCCTGTCAATTTTATGTGGATTTTATACCTTTACCTTTAAAACAACAGAACAGCTCATCAGTTTTGTCTGGCGGAGGAGGAAAATGGAGCTTGGTCACTGATTGAATGTGGTGGCTTAATGCACTGTTCTGAGTGCACTGATTAAATTATGAATGTCATGCATTTGGATTTTGAGCTCTCCTTAAAGCCCATCTTGCTCCTCATACAATTTAGGTCTGTAAGGAACCACGGGTTGGGTTATATCTAAGTGTTTATATTTATTTTATGCTTTCCTGTTTTTCTATACTTGCCATTGTGGATGAGCTATCCTAAGATCATAAGCATGGCCATACTGGGTCAGACCAATGGGTCCTTCTAGCCCAGTATCCTGTCTTCCAACAGTGGCTAATACCAGGTGCCCCAGAGGGAATGAACAGAGCAGGTAATCATCAAGTGATCCAGCCCCGTCGCCCATTCCCAGCTTCACAGAATTGTTTGTTCACCATGCTCTATGTATCTCTATCTGTTCAACTGCTATCTCCCGTAGAGGGGCTATGTGAGTGGGATGTAGATGGGACATCACTGTTTTGTTTGGATCCATTTTAAATGAGACTCAGACATTGAAAATAGTTATATAGGGCTTAATTCACGGGTGGGCCATAATACAAGTAAGATATGGTAAATACCAAAGAAAGAGCAAAGCCATTTAAGAAAAATACTCACCCAGCTGAGCATTCAGCAAAAGTGCCAGACCTGTCAAGAAAAGCAAAAGTAAAGAAACTATCTGAATAAAATGCAAAATGCACAAACAGTTCACAAGCCTAGGGCTCAAATGCCTGCAATCAGTCCCAGTCATAAGATGCCATATTGCACTCATGAATAAGACCTTCCCAAGGACTTACCTTGCAAATAAGTGGTCAAATCCTGCCTATGAATAAGTAATATCAATGGAAGTTGTAGATATTCAGGGATTGAATTTAGCATGCATCATTCACGGAAGATTGAATCAAATACTGTAGCTTTATTTATAAAGAAGGTCAGATAATTGACCGATAAGTCCTGAGGATAGGAGTGATCAAATATCATGTCTCAGGCTGTTAAACTGATGCCTTAGGTGGTCAGGAAGGAATTTTCCATCCTATGCAGAGCATTGCGCAATTGGTTGGTGCATCATTGGCAAATTCTTTGACCTTCTTCCAAGCACAGGCATTGGCCACTGCTATGGGCAAAGTACTAGCCTAGATCAGTGGTTTTCAACCCTTTTGCATTTGTGGACCCCTAAAAAATTTTGAATGGAGGTGTGGACGCCTTTGGAAATCTTAGACGTAGTCTGTGCACCACAGATTGAAAACCACTGTTATAAGGTAATCAGGGCCGGCTCCAGGCACCAGGCACCCAAGCTGGTGCTTGGGGCGGCACCTGGAGGGGGGCGGCGGCGCGGCGCTCTGGCGGCGGGGGGGGGGAGAGCCGAGCCCCAGCCGGGGCTCGCTGCCCTGCCCCCGGCGCTCTGGCCGCCGGGAGGGGGAGCCGAGCCCCCGCCGGGGCTCGCCGCCCTCCTCCCAGGGCTCCGGCCGCCCTCCCCCCCGGCGCCCTCCCCCCAGCCGCCGGGGGGAGAGCGGAGCCCCCGCCGGGGCTCGCTGCCCTCCCCCCGGGCTCCGGCCGCCCTCCCCCCCGGCGCCCTGCCCCCGGCACTCTGGCCGCCGGTGGGGAAAGCCGAGCCCCAGCCGGGGCTCGCTGCCCTGCCCCTTTTTTTTTTTTTTTTTTTTTTTTTTTTTTTTTTCGGGCCGGGGCGCGCCGCCCTCCTCCCAGGGCTCCAGCCGCCCTCCCCCCCCGGCGCCCTCCCCCTGGCCGCCGGGGGCTCGGCTCTCCCCCCCCGCGGGGGGGGCGGCCGGAGGCTTTTTCGCCTGGGGCGGCGAAAAAGCCAGAGCCGGCCCTGAAGGTAATGATAACCTTTTGCAGACCCCTTAGACATGGCTTAATTTAGTATGGTGAATCTGATCTTCGGCACATGCTTGTATGCAGCACAGAATGAGTGCTCTGTAAGGATCTAATGATGTGCTAAGTCGCTTTGCAGAATAGAACTGCAGCTTAAAGTGATCAAAAATATAGCTGCACAGTTCTTGTGAAAATAAGGTTACGCACCAATATAAAATAATATGCATGGACTTACCGGTGAGGAGGATCAGCTTGGCCATGATTTACTTCTGTACTGATCCAATGACGTTTCTCTCGTCCTTTTATACCATGTGCCTCCTTCTTTATCACACGGTCACCTTGTCACCAAAGAGACCCGAACGATGCGGTATCTAACAAAGTTTAATGGTTAGCTAATGGATAAATCAACAAAACTTTCCAACCTCCCTTTGTAATACAATAGGTGCCATTTTCTAGGTAACCTATCTTATATAATAGTCCTGCCAATGTGGAAAGGGCAGACCTAAGGAGATATAAAAGATAAGCATCAATTTTCCAATGCGCAGGTTCTTGTACTATTTTAATGTCCCTAATTAAAATGTATTGTAATGTATTATTTGCAATGCAAATAACTTTTTAATAGGTTTGTTGAATGTTACTAGATAAAACAACTGTAAATATGGTTATTTGAATGAGATTGGGGATGCCAAGAGAACCAAAGACTTTACATAACTATTGTGGGGTATTTAAACACTGTTAAAATCATAGGCTGTCACTCTAAATGTCAGGGTTTTTCCCTAGTCCTGCTTACAAGCTAGGGGGCTCTGTAGGGAAGTGTGAAAACTAGGTCTAGCAGCAGTCAGTTTGAAACCAGCCAGCCTAAAGTAAGGTGGAGTGAGCTGTACATTGCTGTTTTAGGGAGCAGCCTGCTTTGTCTCTCTCTTGTGTTGGGTTCTTGTGTGTTATTGTTTTGAATTCTAAAAAATAAAGTCATGTTACGTTGCAACCTTCCAGCAAGAGTACTTATGTTTTTATATAACTTCTCTGTGTGTATGCTATGGCATCTGCTAAGCCATTCTGCTTCCTTTAAGTGGGAGTGGGACTTGAATCCCACTTCAGCCCAGAAATCAATGGAGTTAAGCAATTTACTAATTGTAAAATGAGATCAGAATTGGGCCCAGTAACTCCATCTCTTGTGCAAAGTGAATGGTCTCCCCATGTATTATATTTGGCTGAGTTAGACTGCAAAAACCAAAATGTGAACTGGATTAATAGGTTATAAACCCACAAGGGACCATTGTGATTAGTCTGACTTCCTGTCTCACACAGGCCATTACACTGCCTTGAATTAATTCCTGTTTGAACTAGAGCAGATCTTCTAGAAAAACATCCAGTCTTGATTTAAATTTTGCCAGTGATGGAGAATCTATCACAGCCCTGGATAAATTGTTCCAATGGTTAATTACCCTCACTGTTAAAAATTTGCACCCTGATTTCTAATCTGAATTTGGCTGGCTTCAACTTCCAGCCATTTGCCCTTGTTATAACTTTGTTTGCTGCACTGGTATTTATAAAGTGTGATTAAGTCACTCCTTAACTTTCTTGTTGATAAGTTAAATAGGTCAAGCTCCATGAGTCTTTCACTATATGGCATATATTCCAATCCTTTAATCAGTTTTGTGGCTCTTCTCTGAACCCTCTCCAATTTTTCAACATCCTTCTTGAATTGTGGACACCAGAATTGGCCTCAGTATTCTGGTAGTGGTTGCACCAGTGCCAAATGCAGAGATAATATAACTTCTCTACTCTTACTTGATATTCCCGTTTATACATCCAAGGATCACATTGGCCATAGTGTTGTACTGGGAGCTCATGTTTAGCTGATTATCTACCATGACCCCCAAGTCTTTTCCAGAGTCACAGCTTCCCAGGAGAGAGTGCCCCATCCGGTAAGAATGGTCTGCATTCTTTGTTCTTAGATGTTTGACTTTACACTTGGTCATACTGAAGTGCAGGCTGTTTGCTAGCTCCCAATTTACCAAGAGATCCAGATCACTCTGAATCAGTGACCTCTCATCCTATTTATTTACCACTCCCCCAATCTTTGTGTCATCTGTAAACTCCATCAGTGATAATTTGGTGTTTCCTTCCAGGTCACTGATACAAATGTTAAATAGCGTAGGGCCAAGAACTGATCCTGGTGGCACCTTACAAGAAACACACCCACTCGATGATTCCCTGTTTACAGTTAAATTTTGAGACATATCAGTTAGCCAGTTTTTAATCCATGTTGATTCTAGTTTCTTAATCAAAATGTGGTGCAGTATGAAGTCAAAAGCCTTATAGAAATCTAAGGATCTTATATTAACACTACTTCCTTTATCAACCCAATTTGTAATTTCATCAGAAAACGATATCAGCGGAGGTTTTTTGAAATCCAGATTGGACTTGAATTTTGGGGTCTCAACCCATCTGTCTTGGACTTTAAGTTTGTCATGCCTAGAGCCTTGTATTTTTATATAATCTGTTAAGTGTATGCTTTCAGGGCCATATCTTCAATTGGTGTAAATCTGTGTGGTTCCATTTAAGTCAGTGGAGTTATGCCTATTTACACTAGCAGAGGATCTGGCCCACCATGCTCCGTAAGTGATAAACATTAATCCGCTGGTGCTCAGAATTTGTCTTCATTGTGTTTCATACATTCATGGAGGCAAAGATCATGTTTGTGCCTAGACACTAAGGTGATGGGGAAAAGGGCAGGAGTGGAGAGAGAGAGAGAGAGAGAGACTCTTCTGCATTAAATTTGCTTGATATACTGAACAGAGTTGTCATTACAGCACAATATAGTATAGTTAATTCTGCTCCTGGACTTTAACCACTTAGACTTATTTCTGATTTGTTTAAAAAACTAGCCACTGACTTTCATTCTCTCTCTCCAGATGGGCGAGGTAGGAGTGATGTTTTCCACAACCAGACCTTAAATTTCCTGAGCCCCCAAAGCTTTGGAGGGTTAGCAGTAGCTCCTCTGGGTTCTGTTCTAATGGGGGAAAAAGAGGGCTTGGAGTCCCAAGAGCTTAGGGTGACATCTGCTAACAGTTAAGGGCTCTGCTGTGCGTGATAGGCCCAGCCCAGGCCTGAGGGTAGTGTGGAGCCAACCTGTCCCCATGATCCCTCCTGGAGCTCCCAGAATCGAGGTGGGACATACCTGCTAGTATGGCAACATGCTCCCCTCTCTGTGCTTGCCAGCTATACTGGCCAACACAGAGGAGTTGGGATGAGGTATTGGTCCTGTCCACTCTCTGCCCATTTGATCTGACTTGGGCTCTCTGTGGTGCTAGGAGTGAGTGAATTCTGTGCTCTGTGGACCATGGGGACTGCAGTTGTCCCTGGCTACAGAACAAAAGGTGTAAGGACAGGAGGCTTTTTGGTGGGCACACCCACACAAAAGTCAAGCCCTGTCTAACCCTATTGATCTATCTGCATTCCCATTTGGAGCCCATTTTGCCAGAGGGTTGATGATTTACTGAGCTATAAAATTGATTTACTGGGTCGATATGCACCAGGAAGGCTCCTGGTCAGATGTACATTTTCTTCCCTTTTTATTTATTCCGTGGCAGGTCAGAGTGCTGCCCTACAGAAAGTCAGGTAGAGGTATTTACAGACAAGCCTCAGCATTTGCAAAGGCTGGGACTGCAGCCTCATTGAAACTCCTGTCAGCAAGTCAATACAATTACAGTGATAGACCAGATAACATCTCCTTTATGTGTTTTCCTTTCCTGATAGCCCAAATCACTTATTTCCCTGACAATTAATTCTCCAGATACTAGAGAGACAAAGTGGGAGAGGTAATATCTTTTATTGGACCAACTCTTGTTGGTGAGAGAGACAAGCTTTTGAGTTTATACAAAGCTTGTCTCTCTCACCAACAGAAGTAGGTCCAATAAAAGACATTACCTCACCTACCTTGACTCTCTAATATCCTGGAACCAACACGGCTACAACAACACTGCCTACATATCTCCAGATACTGATATTTTCCAGCTAGCAGGAATATGAATATTCACTGGCCTGTGTATGTACTGGAATTGGACGAAACTTTTGTAAGAAAGTTTGGAAGCAAGCAAAACCAATCTGTTCACCCAACAGCTCACCTACTGGATTTGCAAACCTCTTGGGGAGCTTGGGCCTGAATTTCAAGTGGCAATTGTCTAGAACGTCTCAGTTTTGGCTGAGGTTTGCTTTGAGTTGTCAAGTTCATTTGCAACCTTAGCTCATACTGGAAACGCATTGTCACAGTTCAGGGCAACTGCACGTTATGGCCCAGCAAGGGCACCCATGCTAGGCTCCCATCTCCTCAGCCGTCACCTCTCTTGGGTGGAGACACCTGACCAGGGTTTCCCCAGGCTGCACAGTCCCCGGCGTATGCTGTGAGTTCCCTCAGCAAGGCAGACTGTCCAAAGAGGTCTTGTTCCTGCACTTTTGGTTCTCCTCATAGCCCATAAGCAGCTAGGGTTGCCAGCCATCCAGGATTGTCCTGGAGTCTCCAGGAATTAAGATTAATCTTTATTTAAAGATTATGTCATACCGTATGACGAAATCTCCAGGAATTCGGCCAACCAAAGTTGGCAACCCTACAAACAGCCCAGGGTTCTAAGTTACCACACAGCTTTTTCTAAGCAAGCACATCTATTGTTAAGGTGAGAACATTGCAGAGAAAACCTATTAAAACAATTAAATAACCTATATAGATGCTAATAAGCTTCCCAGAGATCACCCCCTCAGTCTCCATAAGAGCTCTGGTCAGTGTCAGTCCTTCCAACCCTTCCCTAAAATTTGGGGTCCTCTTCTTGGTCACAAGGTCCTGTCTGTTTGTTGGGTCAGGAAGCAGGCCTGGAGTAAATTTAAACTCAGGCTATTTATCCATTCTGTTGGCCTCTGGAGAATCCAGTTTGAGCCAATATAGGTGAGCCTTCTCAGGGGTGGGACCTCTAAGGAGATGTTACAGCCTGAGTTAATTTGCCTCATCACATCCCACTGTTCTTAGTTCCTGGATGGCTGTGTTTTCCTCTCCCCCATGGAATTATGTACAAACCCTGGCCCACAATGACACACAAATTTAATATGATAAGACCTCCCAAAGATACTTCGGGAAATTGCCCTATCTGTCACACCCATGTTAACCAAAATCAAAGAAAGGATTCCCTTGAACTTCTATGAACCGCGTCTGCCATCAAGCAGCCAACTTAACGTTGTTCACTGCAGGGCTGTGGCTCTTTGTCATATTATAATAGACCACACTGCTATAAGTCTGTTGTGGGGAATGATGGGTGTGGTGTGGGGGATCACTTGGATTTTCAGATGGGAAGGTCTCTGTCAACCTTTAAATTAACGGATTTTCTCTACCTACCTGCCTGCCTGTCTATCTTCCATCACTATAGCATCTGTTGGTGAGCTTGTTGTGTGTGTATTTTACCTGCAGAGCAATATGTGCTGTATAAAGCTTTGATCTCCTTGTTAGACTCCACCTTTAAACTTAACTGTGTCAGTCTATATGCCGGAGGAGTGGTTGTGAGGGGTGGGGGTGGGGCTGCAAGGCAACTGAAGGCAGAGGATCCTGCAGAGTGAGACACTCTGCCTTCTGTCACATGTGGTGATTTTTGTTGTTGTTCTTTCTTCATTGGTGGTTTTTTTTTTAACCCATAATAAAAATCCTTTGAAAGTGAATGGTTTGATCATTGTGTGTATGCTGTATTGTGCTCCTCTACCTGTGGCCCAGACACCACTGGGGGGGACAGAGCACCACACTGAGTGGTGATGGATTACCTGTAGAGCAAGCAGAACAGGTCACACATAGAATTCCTTTGGGACCAGACCAAGGTCTTCTACTGATGATTTGATTTGACTGAGGTAGTTGAAGTATTAAAATAAGATGCTTAGCACCCCTAGCAATCTGTTAAACAATAATAATCCCTGATTTATTTGAAGGTACCATCAAAAAGACGTCCCTGCACGTCCATGGAGATAATGTCATGAATGTGACCAAAGTGCAGTCAGCTACCATGACATAGGTAGTATATTGGCAGTGCATAGCTGGAGGTTTAGTGTGAGCTTGGTGAGGATGCTAGCTTGGGTCTTGGGAGATCTGGGTTCAATTTCTGCTCCACCACAGACTTCTTGTATGATCTGGGGCCAAGTCATTTAACCTCTCTGTGCCTCAGTTTCCCATCTATAACACAGGGACAATAGCCCCACCCTGCCTCACAGTGGTGTTGTGAGGCTAGCTACATTAAAGGTTGTGAGGCGCTTGGATATTACAGTAATGTGGGCAGATTGCTTAAGGAAACCCCCACTGCTCTTAAAGAAGATGCAGTTAGTCACACAATGGGGCTTTAAAGCAAATGTGCAAATCCACAAAGCACGGACATTGTTACAACAGTGCCCGAACCCCGAGCTCAGGCATTACAGCTTCCTAGTACCCATTAATCGAAGGTCCCACACAGCTAAGGAAAATTCCACACAGTGCTTTACCATTGAGGAAGTATTTTACCAGTGCTGGTGAAGTGCTCCCTGTGTGAAATTCACTCGTGTGCAGAAGGCCAGCACAAGGCCTCTGACAAGCCCCACTTAAGCCCTATTTTGAGGATTGCAGTGATGCATAAACCTTGTGCCGGGGCTCCTTTTCGCAGGAATTCAGCCTCTGTGAATGGGACCAAACACTGCACAAGATTGTTGCTGTCTATTTTAAAAAGTGGACATTTGAAGCCGTGTACATTTGCTCAGTAAAGGAGAAAAAGCCTTCCCCTAATGAAAGCCAAGAAAGAGAGAGAGCGGCTGCATGGTCCATGGATTCTATTCCCAATTCTTCCACTGACCGGCTTCTATGACTTGGGGCAAGTCACTTCACCTCTCTCTGTACATGTCTCACTTTCTCTCTCTTGTCCTTTTAGATTGTAAGCTCTCTGGGGCAGGGTCTGTCTCTTACTCTGTGTATATACAGCACCCAGTGCAATGGGGCCCTCATCTCTGATGGTTTCTCTGGGTATTACAGTGACACAAATAATACATAACGAAGGTATTTCATAATGCTGAAACTGACTCTAAGGCTACATCTACACTACGAGTAAGGGGTGTGATTACACTGCTCATGTACACATATTTGTGCTAGCTCTCATCAAGCTAGCCTGAGTATAAACAGCAGTGTAGCCCCGGTAGCTCCGGGGTTGGCAGCTGAGTACCCACCTGTGTCATGCAGGTTTGTGTACTTGGCACAGCTCAGCCGTGCTACCGCTGCTACTAAGGACACACTGCTATTAATACTCAGGCTAGCTTGATGAAGAGGGGA
Source organism: Terrapene triunguis (assembly GCF_002925995.2). Classification (NCBI taxonomy): domain Eukaryota; kingdom Metazoa; phylum Chordata; order Testudines; family Emydidae; genus Terrapene; species Terrapene triunguis. The sequence goes on along the minus strand of NW_020664550.1, from coordinate 3,409,378 downwards.
GGGGAATCACACCCTCGCTCCTTGTGTAGACATAGCCTAAATGCTAAAAGAAATGAGAGGCCGAGAGCGCAAAGACTTAGAAAAATAAGAGTGAAACTGGAATTCGGGTACAAATTCTTCCCAGCAAGAGAGGTGGACCAAGGCCGTGGGTATAAGCGTATTTAAATGTTGGGTACTATTATGGAAAGAAAAGGGACGGAAGATGAGAAAGCGGGGATGTGGGAGTGAGAAAAGGGGAACTAGCTTATTGGGCCAATTGATCTCTTCGTGCCCAGAAAATCCTTCTGTTCTTTTTTACTTCCGATGATGAAAGCTTCTTTGAGCCTTGTGGAGAACTGGGAAATATCTGTTGGATGGTTTACGAATATTGTGCAGGTGTCGGTGTATTTGTTTGTGGGGGGGTTACTCGCTCTCTGGAGTGAGATCAAAAGTGGGGGCTGGTTAAGGAGACCAAGCAGGAAAGGCAACACAGTGGGCTAGAAAAGGAGCATCCCAACAAGCACAATCACCAGGTGAATAGTTTTTAAGAGGCAACTTCTGGGCCCCAACCCTGGTTGTTTTGCCAGGGCTCAGAAGCTGGAGCTCAAAAGATACCAATCCGCCCTGTAGAAAGGGAGGGGGAAGTTGCCAGCTCTTGCAGGCTGACATAGCTCTGATGGAGAATCAGTCTGCAGCAAGCAGGCTGTAACATGGCCCTCAAGCAAACAGGGAGGCACCAAGCCTAAGTGATGTCTCCCTAGAGGTTTGAGGGGAATGCCAAATATAGGTAACACAATATGCATCTAGCTTGTTTTAAATCCATTTCTCTGAGAGCTTTGCACTTTTTTGGCAAATAATTCATACTTGGTTTTGAACAAGCTGCTAATTTGTCATTGAAAACTGTTACTGTTCCCAGGCTCCTGAAAGGAAACTCTTGCAGGTGCCAAGCCCGTCGAGTCTGTTGGGAACACATTTGGCAACTAGCGGATGTAACCTGGACACCCAGCTGGAGAGTGGCTGAATCAAGGGGTCCCACCCCAAAAAGAAGTGGAAGCATGGACTTGTCATTTGAAAGGGGTACACTTGGGACTAGAAAAGGGTCTCAGAAGGGGCAGCCTATGTAGGGACTGTGACTGGCTTTACTGCCCCTTCTGCAGGACTCAGGAGTGTGTCAGGGCCTGTGAGAATATTTACTGAAGAGACAACATTCAGGGAGTGCACAGTAATAATTTTACTGTGTTTAGATTCTAGGTCTCTGTGACAGAATACACCACTGTATTCACACCCTACACAGTATTGTAATAATTTTTGTACAAAGTATGCCTTTTAAGGTATCATTTGAAAACTCATAATTTGCTGATCATTATTGTCCTGGTAAATTATGTGTGGCAACATTGTATGTGAAGTTATAAAATTTCTCTGTATGGTGTTATTAACTTGTGTTCCAAACCCCACAGCCTTGCCCAAACAGAAGATGGCAAACAAGTCTGTCCTAAACAAAGGAATGTGTGCTCTGCTTAATTTACATTTAAGCAGTAAACAGGGTCATCAAGCAGGAAGGGAAGACAAAGGAAGTTCAAACAGGTGAAAAAAAACAGTAGGGAACATCCTTCCACACAGACTCTGTCTCTTAGTGCCCAGCTGGAAATGTTTTTCAAGAAGGGGACTGAAATAATAAAAAGGAGGGGCAAACACTCCAAGGCACCTCCCTATCTCTCCCAGCCCACTGCATTCACTGCACCTGAAGAAGCAAAGGAAGAGTATGGTGGGCACTCGGGGAGGGGCCCTGACTGGACAGTTTGGTCGGTAAGACTGCTGAAAGCATGTGGTGAGAAACTTTGCTTGAATCTGATAAAATTTGTTAAGCTAGGCATTAGTAAGCATTTTATCTTTAATTTTCTTTTAACTACTTCTGATTTTTATGCCTCATTACTTGTGCTCACTTAAAATCTATCCCTCGGTAGTTAATAAACTTGTTTTACTGTTTTATCTAATCCAGTGTGTTTAAATGGAAGTATCTGGGGAAGTATTTCAGATAATAAGCTGGCGTATTATTCCATAAAGGAATAACAGACTTAAAATATTTGCATTGTCTAGGAGGCAGTGGGCCGTGCAGGACATATATTTCTGGGGGGAAATCTGCGACTGGTGGTGTGTTGGGGTCACCCTGCAGTAGAACTAAGGCTGGTGAGAGCCAAAGTGTAGTCCAAGTGTGGCTGGCAGGCTGCCGTTACACACAGACTCTCAGGGCGTGGCTTGCATGCTGGAAGGCTGTTTAGGAGAGGCCCAGGTGGGAGTTACTTCAGCAAGGCATTGTAAACCACCCAAGGTTGCAGGGCAGGGGGGACACAGCTACTCATTAGTCTGTATTGTACCTTGGTATGTCACAGCCTCTTTCTCCTGGTCTCCAGTTATAGACTTTTTCATCCCAGGCAGGAACTGGGTTTTTTCCCCGCTACTGATCCTTGTCTGCTCTCATTAATCTTGTCTTTCCAGGTTATAGTGTTCATGCAGCTCAGTGGCACAGTACCTTTAAAAGCCCTTTTCAAAGGCATTGTGTAGTGATATGGGAACCTAGTCACATGATTGTAAGTCTACGAATGCATCGCCCTGTGATGTAAATTTATATCCCTCTATATGTGATTTTTATTATACATAATAATAAATAATTGATAGGACTGTTTGATTGAACAGTCTCGCTCACGACTGCAGCCCTTCTGAGCTGTTGTAATGCCGAGCTGGTTTTGTTATGTTATCAGCAAGAATGCAACCAGCATAGGAAGTCCGCAATTTTCTTTCGATTTTATATGTTTGGTCAAACTGAAGGACTTTCCAAACCTGTTGATCAGAGGTGTTTCATCCCTGGTCTCTATGTGCAAAGGGAAGGCAAGTGACAAGGGAGGTGTTTTCAGGGGAGATCCACTTTGTTTTATTGTAATAGTTTCATGCCCTCGGTGTGACTGTCTGTCTACCTGCCTGTAAAGCGCCAGCCCAACTTTGGGTGCCATATAAATAAATATAGGAGACGTCCAGCTCCTGAATTGGGTCTGGGATCCAAATACCCTTGCTGTCTGGGGCTGTGGAGATCCCATGGATGGGTTCGCAACCATCCTTGTTTCAGGTGTCACTTCAAGCAGACCACATAGCACTATGGAAGCACTCAAAGTGCTAGAGGAGTTAACAAACCACAGAGGGTGCGGCTATTGTTTTTGCTGAATGCTTTATTTCATCATAATGAATTTGTGGAATTTTGGTCAGATTCCAGGAGGGTTAATTAGTTATCATAACCTGATTGGTTCATGCCCAGTTGCAGCAGGAGCAGCTGGAGTCGAAGACCAGGCCAGCCTGGCAATTTTGCAGGTAGGTTTTCCCATTCACGCAGTGGTAGAAGCTGTTACTGTTAGAGGGATCTGGGTAGAGGCCACTGGCCTTGCTAGCACAGAAGCCAGTGCCACCAGAGCTGCCGCCTGAACCACTGCTGGGGTTGCTACCGGAACCTCCACTCCCGCTTCCACTTCCGCTACTGGGAGCTTCTGTGATTGGAGCAATGGGCTGAGCAGGGGCGGTGCAGCCTGAAATAAAAGCAGATCATGACGATTCCATGATGATTCTACCAGGAAATGGGCCAGGTTTGCACTTCATTCAGGATGAGCTATCTATCTACCCACCCGTTTTCATGGCCCCCACCATTTCAGCAGTGAAGGAGTCCCAAGAAACACATTTTTTAGTTCCTGAATTCATATTTGCTGAAGTTGGGCTAAAATCAGATCTGGGCTTCTGATTGCTTCATTATAAACAGGAAACTAAACCATTACATTCAGATTTGGATCCAGTTTCAGCTTCCCAAAGGATCCCAAAGTTTAGGTGTATTCACTCCTGATCTGCAGCAGCCCCGTCTTCACCACTCCTACGTCCTCCCCACAGCTCTGTTAGTAGAGCTCAGTCTCAATCCTGCTGTTCCAGCCCCTGTCTAATCGTGGGCAGATACTATCAATCGTACTGAACTGTGAACTGTTTTTGCCCTGTGACCACACCTCAGAAGACTGAAAGCCATGTTTTCAGATCATTAATCATGACGTGGATTGAACTAAGTCTCAGGGAGATGAAAAGCCGTAGAGTTAGTCCCCTGTGTCACTTTACCATCTGACTTTGCACCTAACTCTATGGCATTCCCGCAAAGGGGAAAGGGTAGAAATGTTCTAAAATAAGGAGTTGTGGATGCATCTGAAGAAGTGAGGTTTTTTACCCACAAAAGCGTATGCCCAAATAAATCTGTTAGTCTTTAAGGTGCCACTGGACTCCTTGTTGTTTTTGTCTATATCTTATTACTCTTGAGAGAGTGGCTATTCAGGGGGTGCATTGAATCAGGCTGAAAGCAATATTATACACCCCTGCTAGCATTCAGATTTTCATCTCTATGTGTGACCAGGGAGTTAATTCTGGGAGCCCATCCTGCTGGAGTCACTCACTAGTGCTCTGCAGTCCAAGAGCGGTCTTCAGCGTGTTGATCAGGGGGAATTTGCCCTGGTTGCAGAACGTGCCAGTGAAGTCATCCAGATCCAGAGACCAAACCATAGCGCCTCCAAAGTTATTCTTCATCAGCCACTGAGCCTGTTAAGTGCCAGGAAAGAAGCTAAAATCAGCCCAGATGCTAATGCTGAATGGAAGCCTCGCCTGGCACTAGTTACACCAGAATGTCTCACCATACCTTGATGTTGAAGCTCTTGATGTTGTCATATCCAAGCCACTCGTTGCCCTTGTAGGCATAGGGGACATCCTGAGGAGTATCCCAAGCCTGGGTGGCTCCATTCTTCAGGAAAGTGCAGATCTAAGCAAGGTGGAAGTGAGAATTTTAACAAGTGTCCCATAAAAAAAGAACAAGTCCAAAGTGTGACAATTTCTTTGACTTACTCATTAATTATGACCATAAGTATTGTCTCTAAGGATTTGTACTCCTTAATCAGCGTCATTTAAATTAATTTAAATAACGCCAAGAGGTGATGTGGAAGAATTAGACACACTGCAGGGAAAAGAATTAGAGTGGGCTCCCTGATTGCTTTACCTTGTGGACTCAGTAATTAATAATCAGTTAATTTACCCATTGTGTCTAATAAGGCATTTATGGTGTGCAAGGATGAAGAAGCATTTTATTCTGTTTCTGACACATTCAGCTGAAATTAGCTAGAGTAATATAGTCTATTTTTAAATCAGGCCGAATAAATCACTAAAAATAAGGTATTCTGTGAATCTAGATCCTTGTTTCTCTTCTCTTTGTCCATGAACAAACTGTAATTTTTTATGAATTAGTTAGCTAGTTGCAATTAGTCAGTGGGATCTTTTGTTAGAATTCATTTCAGTCTATGACTCACTGGCTAACAGTTCTCCGTGAGTATTAGTGATTTAATAGTTGTGTGAGATGAGCGAGCACACATGCCTCATAGTAAGCCCAGAACCCAGATTGTCTTGTGTAAGGTCCAGCAGGCCCTGGTCCTGAGGTTGGAGCACCGACAGCAGTGTTGGATGGGTTGCTCAGGATGAAGGTGTGTCCGTAGGTTGGGAATCCAACAATGAGCTTCTCAGCTGGAGCACCGTTGTCCTTCCAGTAATTCATGGCATAGTCCTACAGACAACAGACGAGTTAGTCTCTCCAAGGAATTGCAGACTGCAATGTTAATTCCTACATCTCTGCAATTGTAAAGGCTGATGTCATTACAGACCGAAAGGACCCTGGCCCTAAGCTTTCAAGATATACTTACAACATTGAAGTAGACATTGCTACCGGTGTCAGCCGAGCCTTTGTAGAGAGGGCTGTTCTCTCCAGTGTATCCTTCCCAGGAGCCATGGAAGTCATAGGTCATCACATGGAAGTAGTCCAGATACCTGTGGGGATCATTACATACATTTATCTCCAATCCTTTTTAACCCATGGAATGGTTCATTGACCTGTTAGTGCTGGCTCCACAGTGGTGCCACTGGTCATGCTCCCACTTCCTGCATGCATGGCTTCTCCACAGCCTACCCCTCTTCTCCTGCACAGTGGTTCTACTCCTCTTTGGGTCTTGTGCGCCCTTAGGATGGGATGAGGATTTAACCCATAGTGCCAATGAGTGCTTAGAACTAGATGGTAGGTGCAGTTGTGTGCTCTGAGGAAACCCTTCATAGGCTCAGTGCACATACCAAAACAGGGGTGACCCAATGACTTGCCCTGCTATTCAACAGCTGAACATCAGATCCTTGTGCCGATGTCTAGGATGTCAATTTATCTTCTGAAGTGGAACTGTCCCCATAACAGTATCCAAGTGTTGGTAATGACTAAGATAGAGGCCAAGTTCTGACCTACCTCCCCCTGCTTGGGAGCAGCCATAGGATGGGTATTTGCCTTTATCAGATGTTAAAAGAAGATTTAAAAAGGAGACAACCCAGCCATCTGAGAGTGTGGTACTCACTGGCCGAGCTGAGGAATCTGGTAGCCTGACTCAATGTTAGAGAGCCCTGCAGCCACAGCAGCGGTGACCAGGAGCCTGGGTTTGTTAATCTGCTTGGCTTCCTGCTCGAAGGCTTCCAGCATTTCCTAGGAGATGGCAAGGAAAAGGTTAATGACTCCCTACCACCACCAAGGCTGAGTCCTCATGGCCTTCAAAGTTCTGAACAGAGAAGTGCTCAAACAGCCTCCAACCCCCTTTCTGTCTCCAGTTTGTGTTCTTGAGACCCTCCCATCCAGTGCAACCAAAGGAACGCCTGTTTCATACTGTGATATTGGGGATGGAATTAAAGTCATTTGTCTGCTCTTAGGAACTTTTAATACGTTAGGTGAAGGAACCTTGTTACTGTCAAATATACTGAAATTGTGACTCTCGATGCTTTCAGCTATTTTGGTTGGAGTCTCTTACACTAAGGACCAGATAGTCCGCTAATGGAAACATCAGGTGAGGATATGTTATTTGTATTGTAGTGGAGCGTGCTGCAATGAGATTGTCTCAGTGGTCTCCCTCATGAAAAGCAGATGTGTTCCTTGTCTTAAATCAATAAATCTAACTCATCCAAAGTTTCTTCTGAATTAACACAGAATCTGGTTCACTGAGATTCTGATCTGCTGTGCCTTACCCTGAATGTCATTCCACATGAATTTCCTTCTGGCTTCTCATTAGCTAATATCTGATTTCCACCTTACCTGGACCAGGACGGTGAAGAGAGCCTTGTCCTGAGCTGTGCTGCCTCTGGAGCCAGGGTATTCCCAGTCAAAGTCCAGTCCGTCAAATTCATACTGGCGCAGGAATGTGATGACAGAGTTGATGAAGGTCTGGCGGTTTTGAGGTGTGGAAACCATTGCACTAAATCTAGGGAAGCAGAGGAGAAAAGAGTCAGTGGAAGAAGCAGTTGATTGTTTCCATCTAGCTTTGCAATACCAGGATGCAGCCACAGGAAGTGGATGGGTTGGACTTACGGTGCTGTTCCGAAATTCCAGCCCCCGATAGCCAGGAGAGTCTTCAGTTGTCCGTTCCTGCAAAGGAAGGGATTAAAAAAAAAAGTTTCACAACAGGTAAAAATATTTAAGCCTATTTCTAGTCATAAAGGAAAGGCCAATTTAAACGATTGCCCTCTTGCTACTCTTAATAATGAGTGACCTATTTGCCGCCTTAAGCTGTATTCCCTTGTTACATGACTAAACCAAGACTAGATTTAGGCCCACCCTTAAATCCACAGTGGCTCAATACTTGTGAGCTGACATGTACTCTCATCTTTGCTGCCTGCTTCTTTTCGTTGTATTCTCTCAACCAGCGCCTGAGCTAGAAATGTCATTGATCTGCACGTGATCAAGCTGCTCTCTCTGTCTATGTGGAGAGCGATTTGTTGCCTATGGTCCTCTAGACTTGGACCATTTTGGAACAGGGAGGTTGCTACATGAACTTCACTGGACATCTGTGGGTGGGTATTATTGCTGTCCACTGTAGAGCTGGCCTGTGACTTACTTGCCCCTAAGAAGCAAGACAAGGGATTTCTCTTTATTCTAGATACCTACTGGTTTTTCAAGCCATTGAAGGATTTGTAGAGTGTCACATCATTCCATTCAATGGTGGTGATCTGATTGTTGGACATTCCAGCGAAGGCATAGATCAGGTGAGTACACAGGCATGGGTCAATGTTGTCAGGTTTGAACTTCCCAAGGCCTGGTCTATATTGGCCCCAGTTGGTGAAATAACATGTCAGCAGATAAGCAGAGCCTGAAGAGAAGAGGGGGAGATGTCATAGGGGAGTTTGCCACGAAGAGCAGAACAAAATAATATGAGAAAACTCAACCCTGTAAAAAATTGTAGTGCGTTCTTCTTCACTATACTAGACAGAAGGTACCAATTGGGCCTTAGTGTATGTTGCAAATCTTCCATGATCATTTTACATTGTACTCAGAGACAGTGCCACTGGGGTAAGTTGTTTTAAGAATGTAGTAAATAAAGATAGACAGTCCTAGCTGCAGATTATCTAAATTGACTGATGGAAAATTTCCTTGTGATCTAAGAAGTCACTCAGGCTAACCTAGGGTGTTCAACCTTACACGAGAATCGGCTCTCTGAGAAAGTTTTGATTTCATCTTCCTTCTACTTTTCTTTCATTAAACCCTTCAAGCTAGGAGCTTGTCAGAAATTAAGAGTGTTGGTTTGGGATTTGGAAATGACCTTGTTTCTATGAGGCTACTGCTGAGTGGCTTAGCAAAATGCCAACTTTCTTTATTTTTTTTTTAAATCAGGGGTAGGCAACCTATGGCACGTGTGCCCAAGGTGGCACACGAGCTGATTTTCAGTGGCACTCACACTGCCCGGGTCCTGGCCACCGGTCCGGGGGGCTCTGCGTTTTAATTTAATTTTAAATGAAGCTTCTTAAACATTTTAAAAACCTTATTTACTTTCCATACAACAATAGTTTAGTTATATATTATAGACTTATAGAAAGAGACCTTCTAAAAACGTTAAAATGTATTACTGGCATGTGAAACCTTAAATTAGAGTGATTAAATGAAGACTCGGCACACCACTTCTGAAAGGTTGCCGACCCCTGATTGAAATGGTGGATTCCTCTTCTTGTTCTACAACATAGGCCACATTCATTCCTGATGGGACACTACTGAAGCCTGCAGAGATTTGAGGAAGCCCCCTTAGTTTGTCAATGGTACCTGTTTCTTTTATACCTTTTCTTAATCTGCCTTAGAAAGAAAGCTACTCAGTACTCTAGTGTTTTATTAAAAGCTGACTACCAACCAGGTTCTAGTATGAGCCTTACATAATGCTTTAATAAGTTAAATACATTAACTTAAATAGATAGAAAGGGCATACAAATCTATCTATCTATCTATCTATCTATCTATCTACTTTAAGGCACATAAAAGAGTAAACTAAAAGAATACAGAATATATTAAAATATCCTCCTTTCCCAAAGGGGAAACAAAAATCATAATATGTTTTCAGTATAAAAAAAAACCGCATACCTATCTGTGCATTCAGCAGGAGTGCCAAACCTTTAAAGAAAAAGAGAATAATTACAACATTAAACCTGGGAATATGCAACTACTTGACTGGTATCAGGGCTGCACCTAAAATATCTCCTGTGTCCCATTACTGTGCATTTTAAAGAATGCGAGTAGTAAAGAAAGCAACTCGTTTTGGGTCATTGACAACTTTTGAGTCTTTGAAGTGTATTTTACATTTCAGCAGCTGTGTAAACAACACTGGGAATGCATATAAAAACAATGGGAATATCAAGAAGTGTGTTTATTTTTGCTTTCTAATGTTTGCTTTCTAACAGCAAGTGTTTAATAAATATATAGAACTCATATCACAGATTATTATCAGGTATCATTATTATTAATACCTAGCTCTTATAAAGCACTTTTCGTCCGTAGAGCTCGAAGTGCTTTACAAAGGTGGTCAGTATAAGAGCACAGAACGAGGAGGTGACTTGCTCAAGGTCACTTAGCAGGCCATGGCAGGGCTACGAATGGAACCCAGGTCTCTTGAATGCCGTGCTGGTGCTCTATCCACTAGGAAACACTACCTCCCTCGTTGTCCCTTGCAATAGACAGTTTTCTCTCCAATTATGCATGTGGGAAAACATCTTGCTGTGTTTTTAGTTAACATTTATATTTACAAACTTCCATTTTCCTTTAACTAGTCTCTTTGTAAGTCTTTTAAAACATCTCTCTCTTTCTCTCTTTTCACATTTTAGTTTTGCTCAGATTTTTTGCTGCACTTGTTTTAAGTTCTAGGGGTGATGCTACTTATCATTCCTGATACAGGGGTTCTGGGCCATACATCAAATCATGTGAGTTTCCCTCCCCAGGTCAGGTAGGCCTTCTGGTTGGGGGACAGGGATGACCAGATAGCCAGTGTGAAAAATCGGGACACTTTTTTTTCCCGGAAGGGTGGGGGTATAGGTAGATAAGACAAACCCCCTAATATCGGGATGCCTGGTCACCCTGGTCAGGTGTCAAAAGAGGCAGACTGCAGAAAGGCAAAGGCTTAGGCCATAACATCATGGCAGGTGACACCATCATTTCCAGTGCATTGTCACTGCCTGTGACATCAAGGTGAGGCAGGACTTCCGGCTAAGGTGCTTCCAATGACATCATGCTCATTGTCTCATCCACCAATCTCCTGGTCATTTAGCGGGAGGTCAATATACTACTCACATAATAATACAGTAAAATCCCAGCAGTATTAAATGAATCATTTCACAGGAACTCAGCTAGCTAGGCACCTACGGTTACTCCATCCCCCCCACCCCTTTAACTTTGCAGGAAAGACACCCGAGCCCTCTCTCAAAACCCTGTCAAATTGTTGTCCTTCGCGTCTCAGTATGCAGTGTTGTTGTAGCTGTGTTGGCTATTAGAGAGACAAGGTGGGTGAAGTCATATCTTTTATTGGACCAACTGCCGTTGGTGAGAGAGCCAAACTTTCGAGCTTACACGTTGCTCTTCTTCAGGACTAGGAAAGGAAAGCTTTTCTCTCTCTCTAACAGCAGCTGATCCAATAAAAGATATTACCTCACTCACCTTGTCTCTCTTTGCATCTCAGGTCATTTTGGGTGTGTCTACACTTTGAGCTGTGAGTGCGATTCTCAGCTGCAGGAGACACGCTCGTGTTCACTTGGATAGAGCGAGCACAGTAAAAACAGCGCTAGCTCTATAATGAGCGGTGGGAGTGGTTAGCTGCCCCATGTACCTGCCACTACAAGAGAAGTTACAGAGCTGGACTTACCGGTAAGAAGCATCAACTTGGCCATCTTGCCTCTGTACTGATCCAGCCTTGCCTCTCTCTGGCTTTTATGTCATGCTTCCCTCTGGGCCGTGTGATCCTACTATCACCAAAGTCAGGGGAAGGTTGTGGCACTTGATGATTAGCCGCATGCAACACATTCTAAAATGGAAACCAATATCTGCGGTACAATGGACCCGTTTGAGAATCTGAGTCTAAGAAAATAGTGTTATCAGTCTTTATATTTTACAGAGCTGCTGGACCCCGGTAGAAAATAGATTACAGTGTTACAGTTGTTGGGAATGCTTGTTCTACTGATTAATTTTAGATTATATAAAAGATTACACAGTACTAAATAGTTACTGTACAACCACACTGTGCGCAGGTAGTAGATATCGTGTTATATAATCTGCGTATCCAAGGATTTTCTAGTCTTGGTTCTAGTCTGGCTGTAATCAAGAAGGTGTAGGATTTTTATACCCAATTTAGTTAACCAGCTCACTTGAACCATTTTTGCCAACTAAAGGCACTTAGGGTCTGGTTCTGCTCTCAGTTATATCAATTTAAGACAAGAATAATGTTATGAGCTGGGTGACACTTTGTTGTGGATTGAGTTAAAACCTCGCTCAAATTGATGTGTGATTGCGCCATTCATTTAAGATAGTTGTAAGAAAGCTTTGGGGGCGGGCACAGCTAAAACAAGGCCCAGAAGCTATCTCCACGTAGGTCAGCCGTTGTCAGCAGGACTGAGTGTGTGGGAGGTGTGCGAGAACACACAGAAACTGAGAACAGACAAGAAGAGAGAAAGACAAGGTGTGTGAGGGGTAATATCTTTTATTGGACCAGCTTCTGTTGGTGAGAGAGACAGAGCTCTTTGTTAGGTCTGGGAAAGGTACCCCGAGGGTCACAGCTAAATGCAAGGTGGAACAGATTGTTGAGCATACCTAGTTAGCCCATATTCTAAGGGATCATCAAGGTAGAGTGGCCTGTTAACACCTCTGCAGTCAAGAGGGGGTTAGTGGGTTACAGACTATTGTAATAAGCTGTAAATCCAGTGCCTCTGTTCATTCCATGATTCTTCAGGTCCCAGAGCTGAGGGAGAACTCCGTGTGGTTCGAAAGCTTGTCTCTCTCACCAACAGAAGTTGGTTGAGTAGATATTACCTCACCCACTGTGTCTGTCTAATATCCTGGGACCCACACGGCTACAACTACACTGCATACAAGAACAGAAAGAGGCAAAAAGCAAGAAAGCCAAGCAGTAGCTCGTGAGCACAGTGGGTATGTCTACACTGGGATAATAAACCCGCAGCTGGCCCGACTCAGGTGGAGGGTCCCAAGCGTTCAGGCGCCAGCCTGAGCCTGAACATCCACACAGCTATTTCTAGCCCCACCGCCCAAGCCCCGCCAGCCTGTGTCAGCTGACCCAGGCCAGCAGCAGCCATGCCATAGATCTTTTCCAATGTGACCCTAGAAAAAGCTAGAGAGAACGCTTTGGGGTCTGTTGGCTAAAGAGGCTTGAGCCTGTGAGCTCAGAAATTGCTCCTTTTGTTCGTGGTTCCTCCTGCACTCGGAGAAGCAGGACTTTGTCCATTCCTTGTGTGTGGGGGGGTGTGCTCCCCACACTCACCATGAAGGGGTTAACGTAGGCCAGAGGGGCCAATTAACCTATTAGGCTGCAAGCTTGGGGACATTTAGGCTGAGAGTTGAGCCCTAATTAATTGAAGCTCATCTATGCAGGCACACGGGGGGCTGCTGTGAAAGCAGGGAGCTGGTAGGAGGAAAGGGGCTGCAATCACTTTTCCTACAACAAAGGAGAGAAAGGGATTTGGACCCAAAAGGAGGGGTTTGTCTAGCAGACCCAGAGGAAAGGGGATTGGCTAGAATGGTGGAGAATGAGAGCCTGGAGTAAGCAAGGTTAGAAGTACTCCAGGGGAGGTGCAGGAAGGATTGTGGTTGCCCAGACCTTCGCTGCTGGAGATAGGGCTCTGGACTGGAACCCTGAGTAGAGGATGGGCCTGGGTTCCCTACCAGCCACTGAGTGAGTGGCACAAGGTGGCCAGTGAACTTGGAGGCTGTCTGGGGCCATGCTTTCTAGCTGCTAAGGGAGTGGCCCGGCCAGGGCAGTGGGCTTAAGGACTGCCTGGGATGGCGAGGAAGATGTTGATGTTACTCTGGAAGGGGAGGAATCTTGTGACTTGGCCAGAGGGCTAAGCCATGAAGTTGAGATGCTGCAGCTCCTGAGGACCAAGAGAGAGCCCGCAGACCGAGAAAGCGAGACGACGGGTTGAGGAACTACAAGGAGAGGGCATCAGGCAGAAAGAGCTAATCCCCAGAGTGGCCAGGAGGAGGTGCTGACAAGCGGTGAGTAGAGGCCCCCATGACACCTTGTTAAAAAATAAGATTGCATCAAAGAGATTACCAGACTTCCAGTGGGAACATCCCCATGGCCCGGAAATCTGATTAGCCACTTGGGTCAAAAAAAGGGCAACAATGACTTCATTGATGTAAACAGAGCTACCCTGGTGTCAAACTGGTATAAACGTCAGCAGAATCAGGCCCTCTATTGCAGACATTAAAAAAAAACATTAAAAAAATCCTTGAAAATATTTCTTTAAATGATCAATTTCTTGCTGGAGGAATGGGGACCAATTGGCAGGCCTGGAGACTGAAGTCCCATATTGGTCCACAGACCAGGACATGGAAAGCAGCAGGGCAAGATTTAACCACATGACCCACCAGGATGCCTCAGAGCTGTACTGGACGGAGCATCTTCAGCAGTGACAGGGTAGCGTTCAAGAATGAAAAAAGAGGCTATTTTTTATTTTGTGAATGCACAAGTGATCCAATAAAGGTGAAAAATGTTTCAGAAGGCCATAAGTAGACATCACACACATTTTAGCCCTTCAACAGCATTGGGGTCAGCAGTGTGGAGTCTAGGAAGTCCTCCTGATAAACCAACCCGAGATGAGCACCCAAAAGGAAGCGCCAAGTTGTGCAATGTTTGCACATCAGCTCCCCAAGTTGAGTGCACAAGTTTATTTAAGAGGCCATTTCTGCTCTTAATCTTCTGAGCTACCTTGGTGAAGTGTTCTTTGTTAAGTGTATGAGCTAGATTACTCCTAAATATACTGGCTTTGGATCATAGACCAGTCGTTCTCTAAGATGTTGAATTCTCATGAAGCATTGGCATGACTCAGATGGAAGCATGACAACACTGTCTTTGACACACTGGGCTTAAGTCTCTGCTTCTTACAACAGCCACTGATGGCTGCTATGTCTTAGTTCAGGTTGTCTTCAATCTTTTTGAAGGCTCTGTCTCTTGAAGCTAGGCAGTTGTCTTCTGCATACTTGAATGGCCTTGAGATTGTTGAGGGCCCCTCATTCGTCAATATGTTGAAAAAAGTTGGGGCAAGAACAGATTCCGGAGGGAGTCCCTTCTTCTGGATCCTCCGTGTACTCAATTTATTATCGAGCATCTCTTGGAATTGTGTTTTTGAAGCATCATTTTTGTAACTGTAACAACCCAACTATGACATCTTGACCAGCAAGCCAGTGTGCCAGGCGGTATCATAGGTGGTGGGCAAATAAAAAAACACAGCCTTGTCTTTTCCTTTTGCGGGAATCTGTTTTCTATACAGGTGGCAAGAGCAAGAACTTGGTCACAAGTGTTCCTATTAGGTCTAAATCTTGCCTGGTCATCACCCAGAGTCTGCTCTGCTGTGGGAAAGATTCATTGCAGAATTAGTCTCTCGAGAAGTTTGTAAGCACAGCTCAGAATTTATATCTGCCAGGAGTTAGCTGGGAGGGAATGGTCCTTTCCTAGTTTTTGATATAGCTATTGCCCTAGTTTTCTGCCATAGCTTGGGCATCAAGTAGGGCTGGAAGGAACCTCTAAGTCATCTAGTCCAGCCCTCTGCACGGGGGAAGGACCAAGTGAACATAGACCATCCCTGACAAGTTTGTCCAACCTGTTTTTAAAAACCTCCAATGTTTGGAATTCCAAACCCTCCCTTGGAAGCCTATTCCAGTACTAAACTATCTTTATAATAGAAAGATTTTCCTAATATCTATCTTCAGTCTTCCTTGCTGAAGATTGTGCCAATTTTACTACTAGTCCTACCTTCAGCGTACATGGAGAACAATTGATTGCTGTCCTCTTTATAACAGCCCTTACCTTATTTCACTATCAGATCCCCCCTCAGTCTTCTTTTCTCAAGACTAAACATGCCCAGTATATTTACCCTTTCCTCATTAGTCAGGTTTTTTAACCTGTTTTTTTTTTTTATCATTTGGGTTGCTGACCTCTGGACTCTTTCAGATTTTGTCCACATCTTTCTTAAGGTGTGGTGCCCCAAACAGGACACAATAGCCTAGCTGAGGCCTCACCAGTGTGAATTACAATTACTTCCCATGTCTTACCTACGACACGCCTGTTAACACACCCCAGAATGATATTAGTCTTTTTACAACTGCATCACATTGCTGACTCATATTCAGTTTGTAATTTATAACCCCCAGATCCTTTCCAGCAGTGCTAGCACCTAGCCAATTATTCCCCACTTTGTATTTGTGCATTTGATTTGTCCTTCCTAAGTGTAGAACGTTGCATTTGTCTTTATTGAATTTCATCATATTGATATCAGACCAACTCTCCAATTTGTCAAGGTAGTTTTGAATTCTTATCCTGTCCTCTAAAGTGTTTCCCCACTCCCTCTCAGCTTGGGGTCATTCACAAATTTTACAAGCACACTCTTTGCTCCATTATCCAAGTCATTTATGAAAATATAGAATAGTACTGGATCCAGGACTGACCTCTGCAGGATCCCAATAGATACACCCTCCCAGTTTGCCAGCGAGTCAGTGATAACTACTCTGTGAGTATGGACCAGTTTTGCACCCACCTTATAGTAATTTCATCTAGACCGCTTTCCCTAGTTTGCTCTGAGTTTGCAGTGAAAAGGTCTAGTCCTACTTTGCTCCAAGGTCTGTGGGGGATGCAGTGTATTTTAATGGTCCCTTTTTGGTGCTTGGCCTGCGTTTCCCCAGATGTATCACAACTGCTCTCCAAGTGTCAGATATCCTTCGTCATGTTTGGCTGGCACATGATGTCTTTGGCATCCCAGATACAGGCGGCTGTTTCAGAGTGGCTCTGGATTCTTGAGAGAGTTTTTGGTCTCAAAAATCTGGGCATCATGATGCTATCTTGGATGCTCAGCCCAGCTCCTTAGCGCTAGCATTCTTGGGTGGTAGATGGCGCTTCTCTCCTGGTGTCTGGCCATCCTGACAGAACAGCGGACATGAGTACTGCCAAGTCTTGTAAAGTTTGTTTGCCGCCTTGAAACTAACACACGCCTTGCTTGGTCAACGCTTTCTGTGTCTTTCCATGATTTTTGTATTGCTATCAGATTGAGGATTTCACATTCTTGTTCAGTGACCATATTTTCATGCTCCAAGGCTTGCTCTGGATAAGAAGCTAGCTATAAACATCTAAGTCCCTGTCTTGTGGCTTGCAATGCTACAATTTACATGTATTTTCAGTAGCAGAGGTGAAGGCATTTTAAGGCCACTAGAAATGATTTTTTTAAAATGCTCTCCAGTGGTTTATGGTCGTTTTCTACTTGAATGGTTTCCCATCCTTGAACATACTGGTCAAACTCTTGACACGAAAACACTATTGCAATACATTGCTTTTCAATTTAAGCACATCTCTGCTCAGTTGGTGATACTGACCATGACACAGAACTACCAGCTGTCCCTTTTATATGTGTGATGTTCCAAGCCTCATCTCACTGGCCTCACATTATATGGTTGCCTCTTCATTCACACTGGGGTATTTCAGGATGGGATAACTGGTCACCAACTCCTTGTGGTGACTGCAGTAGCCATGTGCATAATGCCTCCTTGCCCAATAGCCACCAATGTCCAAGCTCAGACACTGGAACATGAAACACAAGCAATATTAGTGAAAATAGTGGTGTAAAAACACAGCATAGACACTCTCAACCCTGTACTATGCAGTGTTTTGTAATAAAACGAAGTGACAGAGAATTTTCACCGGGTCACCTAGACTTAGTTTGAGACCCCGGGGGAAAAAACACAAAGGAATTTTCAAACCATCCCATATCACACGCGATTCTGAACTCACTCAAAAGCACATTCATAAGATGAAGTTATTTTTATGTAACAGAGGTAAGAGAGCAGAGCGGCCTGCGACATTTTTTCCAACATGCTTTTCAAGTAGTGCGATAACAAAAGCGATTCAGAAACAAAAATTGGGAAAATACCAGTAACCTTAGCATATAAGGTCTGTTTCTTTATATAAATCCTTTGTTCTACCTGCCCTTGTTACTGAGATTAGTCTGGACGTTGTGGGAAGGTAAATGCAGAGAAATGTAACGCTCAATCAGCATAGCAATGGCTTTGTTCTATGAAGGAGACGGCGTGATAGGGAATATTGTTTTTCAGACTTGAAAAGGTCAGAATGAAAAGCCAACGGATGCATTTGAAGGTGGTGTTGAAATAGGCGTGTTTCATGTTTGTAACACAGAAATTTATTGTAGAGAGATGTGACTTTTGCTTGATTTATTGGAAGCTAGATGGGCCAGATTCTCATCGACACTAAGCCCACTTGACACCACATGGCCAGTATAAAGGGGCCTTAAAGTGAGTATAAAGTAGGATGACCCGATGTCCCGATTTTATAGGGACAGTCCTGATTTTTGGGTCTTTTTCTTATATAGGCTCCTATTACCCCCCACCTCCTGTCCCGATTTTTCACATTTGCAGTCTGGTCACCCTAGTATAAAGAACATTTGTATTAACTACCCTACTGGGCTAGTCCATTGCTCAATACATCTCCTTTTCTGTTCCTGTGCTCAGGGACAGGAATCTGGTATGCTGCCATGAGGATGATGATGACTTTCTCTTTGTTTGACCCCCAACACACAATATTCTACGGCTCTGATTTCGTGGACCTGCAGGAGCCATCTCATTTTTGGCACCATGTTCAGTGTTCGAGCATAAAAAAAGAGAGCCAAGACAGTGCAACTTTCAGGCTTTATTCCTTTCTCCACATGTACTATTTTTCTCATTGAGCATTTTCTTAAAGTTCTCTAAGTTCCTAGACATAAGCATACAGTCTTACCATAACATTCATATTGGAAAGCTATGGAAATAGCCCTTTTCTCACATTTGAGATAGCAACATTAAACATGAACACCATAATAGAATGTTAAATATTGATGCATATTATGCTTTCTTAAAATCTCTCTCATCATATATATAACTTAAAACAACTCCTTTTCTCTTAGGTTGGGAACTAAGGTATTTTCCTCTTATTGCACAAAGTCCTGTGTATACTTGCAGGCAGTTTGATGTTAGAGTCGGGGTGTGTTTTGCGATGACAAGAGATTGCCCTGCACTTGGTTCTTCTGGTGGAGTGGTGTTTTAAGAGTCTGTTCCAATACCTATTGGTCACTTAGCCTGTATTCCTCCTGTGTCCTGCTGATCAAGTCTCAGCTGTGTGTGTAATTCACTGTACATTGTGTCCATTTTTATGTCTTGTGATCATAATGGGTGTATGTATTTGCAGCATCTGTGAAAGACATGCCCCTTCACTCCTATGCCATATGAACAAAGATTTACCTGCTCAACACCTGTAGCTTATTTCCAGCTTCATTATGGCCTAGTCAACCCTGGGCTAGTCAATGTTTCAGATGGTGCCGTAAAAATCCACAGGACTAGAACCTGGGTCTTTAGAGCCTAGGACAGCTGATATTCCTACATCGCCACAAGGAGGCTACATAGAGCTATCTACAAGGAGCACTGTAGAATTAGGTCCCTCAGGAAGTCCCGCCCAAAGGGTTGAGAGAGACAGCACTCTGCAGCCTTCTAATTGGCCCATGCACATTATTTAACCCTGCACAGTGCTCCAGGAAGATGTTTGGGCAACCATACAGATCATGGGCTTGCTGTGACTTCAGAGTTCACCTTGTTTTCTGATCTCTGGTCTCTGACCCCAGCCTGACTCTGACCCTGCCTCTTGCCTCCTGATTTGAGCATGGTAACCACCTCTGGTTTCTGACCCTGGCCCTTACCTGTTGATCCTGGCTCTAGTAATTACTCTGATCCCTGCCCCTACTGCCTTGTGGCTACCCTTGACTACTTGTGGACACCAGTCCAGCTGTGACTGCTAGACCAGACCAGACCAGACCAGACCACTTATGTCCCGATCCTTTACAAGTGCCAGTTAAGATGGTGCTTTTGTGATAGGAACTAGGCTGACACCTGCTAATTCATTTCACACAGGCCACCAAAAAGCTGTTAGAGAGGTCATATGACTTACTCGATGTCACCCAGCAAATCAGTGCCAGAGCTGGAAGCAGAACCAGGACTGTAGGAGCCCAATTTTCAGCTGGTATTATAAGTGCATCTCTATTGACTTCAGTGAAGTTTTGCCCATTTGCACCAGCAAAGAATTTGGAGTTTGACTCCTTGTCCCCCACTCCACACGTTTCCCAACATCCCCCTATTAGACAGATGGCACCATTGGTCTTTGTTTTCTGGCTGAGTTTAAACACTGGGAGCGTGAAACACTAGCAGTGCTAGTGAAAATGGTGTTGTCAAAGCATAGCATAGAGACCCCCAAGTCCCTGTGCCCTGAAACATTTTGTAACAACTTGTAAAATGAAATTATAAAGAATTTCCACCAGGTCATCTAGATTTAGTTTCATGAGACTCTGGAAAAAACCACAAAGGACCATTTCACACGCTGGGTCTGAACTCACTCAAGAGCAGATGAATAAGATGTAGGCAATTGTTTCAAATTATTTTTATCTAATGGATGTGAGAGGACAGAGCCTCCTGGGAAATTTTTCCCAACATGCTTCTCAGATAGTGCAGTAACAAAAGCAGTGTGCAAAAAGATGTACTGGAGAAAATACCAGTAACCTTAATGTATAAGGTCTGTTGCTTTATGTAAGTCCTTTGTTCCACCTGCCCTTGTTACTGAGATTAGTCTGGGGATCCATTGTTCTCCCTGTCCACTGCAGGTAGAACAAGAAGTAATGGCCTTAATCTACAGCAAGGGAGACTTAGGTTAGATATTAAGAAAAGCTTTCTAGCTATCAGGGTAGTTAAGCTTTGGAATAAGCTTCCAAGGGAGGTATTGGAATCTCTGACATTGGAGGTTAAGAACAGGTTGGACAAACATCTGTCAGGGATAGTCTAGGTTTATTTGGTCCTGCGTCAGTGCAGAGGGCTGGACTAGATGACATCTTGAGGTCCCTTCCAGCCCTGCATTTCTATGATTTTATGATTGTGGGAAGGAAAATGAGGAGAGATGTGAAGGTCAATGAAGGCAACAGTGGCTTTGTACAATGAAGGATACAGAGTGATATGAAATATTGTTTTTCAGGCTTGGATAGGTCAGAATTCAAAGCCAGTCTATACATTTGAAGGTGGTGCTGATACAGGCGCTATCAAACAGATATAGCACAGACCATAAATTTTACCCAAATGCCCCTATGTTGAGCCCAATGACTTTAGTTAAACTAAAACTTTTTAATCCTCGGGAAATGAAACTGTGGTGTGCCACAGGCAGAGACGAAAGCATCACCAATGCCTATGATTCCTGCAACGGCAAGAAATTGATTAGGTGAGACATGCCTAGCTGTTCCCAGCAGGTGATCCACACCCCATGCTGCAGAGGAAGGTGGAAATGTGAAGCATGGCTTCTACTATCAATAATATTGTAATCATGCTTAGAGGACTCAGTCAGGACTTAGGCACTGGTTGCACATTGAGGACAAAGACAAAAAGGCGGTGCTTGAATCAGTATTTAACTTTAATCCTTTTTTCCCCTTCCAAAAATAAATGGTAACAGACAGAGAACAAGTAATGTGGAGTCTTATTAAGAATGCATCCACAGTAGTTAGTAGAGATGGGCCCAAGCTGTGGAGTTCAGTAACCAGACCAGAATCTAAATCTCCCCAAGGTTGAGGTGATCTTTGGAGTTGATAGCCCAGCCCAGCCCAGCAAGAGCTGAAATAAAGTCTGGGTCTGAATCTAATTTCCAACTTCCTCCGTGCTCCAAGGGTGTTCAGGTCTGAAATTGCGCACACTCAAAACACACCGCTTCACTTGCAAACTAGGTCACTGCAGAGTGTGCAAAGTATTCCGCTTCCTGCACCGCAGTTACCTTTTGTCTGCCCACCTGCATTACAGGGGCCAGTGACTATGCTGGACGGGCTGGGACGGAGCATGGGGCAAGCCAACATTTTGCTGTGCAATATGCCACTCCACTAAGAAATCCTTTTGCTTTGCTCGGGTGTTCACCTCATTTCAGATCCGTCAGGCAGACTTTCTCCACGGCCCCAAAATGGTGAGGAAGAGAAACAATAAGGTGTTGGCCCTACTGAGGTACAGTAGACAATTCTGAAGGGAAAAAGAGGAGAGATGCCACAGGACTGTTTGACTGTGCATTGAGTATTAGAGCAAGGGGTACACACTGATTCTATAAAAGGGCCAGACTTATGGAAGGAGAGTGATGTTTCTTTCCACTGAGAATAATCAAGCCATAGAGCAGAAGCTCCAAGTCAGCCAGGGAGCACATGGTGTATGTCAATGTATCTTCATAGAAAGGAGTTAGAAAATTATTGACATGATTGAAATACTGCTTGGTACGATGGCTAGCTGCACTCGTGGAGGAGGAGCCAACATTGGTTTCCTGGTGATTTTCTGTGTTCTTGGTATAAAGACAATTGTAATCTGCATAACTAGAGTCTGGTATGGCTTTGTGATGTACTTTTGGGGGTTAGAATTCCTCTTTCTCTTTTGCACTTCTTGCCCATTCTGCCACTCTCTGCTTTCTCCCATCAATATTTCTTAGTTTTATCCATTATCTGCTGACTTTTTGCTTCATTTTTATATATAGTAGATTTCAAGCCTAGATTTTCATAAGCAAATGTACCATGCCATGGGTACATAGGGCACTATATTAATAACATGTAATAAATATTATTGCTATGCTGGGGTTTGGTTGAAATTGTTGGGTGTGATAGCAGGCTTCCATTCAGGCTAAACCAGGGAACAAATGTCCCTTTGTTTAGTGGTAGAAGGAACAATGGAAAACCAACACCCAATGACTAGACTGCATGCTACCCTGGGCAGTGGCTGGGCCATGTGGTCCAAGGGCTTTCTCATGGATCTGAGAACAAACACAGAGTTGGAGATTACTTGGCTTGCAGTTGTGTGTGAGAGAAGCAGCAGAAATACCAGTGGAGCAGACAGAGAAGGAAGCAAAGACACAGCCAGAGACACGTGTGTGCTGTGACTGTGGGAAAAGATCAGACAGCTTTTGGGCAGAGTGCTTGCTGGAAAGAAGTTGGGACTGGGAGCAGAGAAACTGACTCATGCTGTTTTGAGTCCTACTCTGTTTAAGGAAACAGAATTTGTACATTGTTTGTAAATAAGCATGAAAGGTACCTGACTCTATCATCAATTTCTCCTCCTAACCGAAACAACCTGTCAGACCCTGAATTTTGGCTAACTGCTTGGGCCAAAAGGGGCAACATTATTAATAATAAAGCTTTCTCTGTTCATTCCCTGGTCTAACCATATAATGGTGAAGCCTGCCAGTATTCCTAGTGTTCCAGGTCTTTAGGCAGGTAGGGTCGCATGGAGATTTCATGAAGGCTTTAATTCAGCCTGGAACATACTGGGAGTAAGTGAAGAAGGACTAGTGGAATTACTTTTATTGTCTATTTCCAAGGAGGCTTTTAAAGATATAATGTTATTGTGTGCAAAGAGGGTGTCTACTTGTTCCGGGCTGAATCTTAATGCCATAATGCAAAACAACACCTAGCTCTTACATAGCACTTTTCATCTGTAGCTCTCAAAGCACTTTACAAAGGAGGCCAGGATCATTATCCCCATTTTACAGATGGCGAAACGGAGGCCAGGCGAGGTGGGGTGACTTGCCTAAGGCCACACAAAAAGTCAGTGGCAGAGCTGGAAACAGAGGCTGGCCAGTGCTTTATCCAGTAGGCCAGAGTGTCTCCTTTAAGCTTCCTTCTCAGCAAGCCAGGAAAGGGGAGCAGTCTCCCTCTTTCATTTCAGGTACCATAATAGTGGGAATGTGTATCACAAAACTGTTTATCTAATGGCTGTTTAATCTATGTTGCCCAATAGGCCAAACTCTGCTCTGTTACCCCAGTGCTACCTTTGTGCGTATGCAGTGACAGAGACCACACATTGTTATTTTAATGCAATGCGCGTTTATTGATCATTCTCTCGTCTGAGGTCTGCACCTATTGCCATGAGGTCTGCGAATCTAGTGGGGGTTCTTTTCATGCCCAGTTGCAGCAGGAGCAGCTGGAGTCGAAGACGAGGCTGGCCTGGCAGAACTGCAGGTAGGTTTTCCCGCTCACGCAGTGGTAGAACGCGTTGTTGTTACTGGGATCTGGGTAGAGGCCACTGGCTCTGCCGGAGCAGAAGTTGCTGCTGCTACTGCCGCCGCTGGAGCTTCCGCTGCCTTTGGAAGGGGCAGCCGTGGCTGGTTGGTTAGCACTGGTACCCAGGGTGGTTGCTGGAACCTTGCAGTCTGAAAGAAATAAATGCAAAGGGAGGCATTAGAGCGTGCTTTTTTCTAAGCATCTGATGCATGGCGGTAGACGTGCCTCTCGAGGAGGAAGTTGAAGGAGGGCAGGGTAGCAGCTTCACAGAGGTGTTTGGGAAGGTTTTTCCTTGCACGGAGGATGTGGAAGCAAGTGCAAAGGTGCATATGGAATAAGGCAGTAAGCTGGTGCTGAAGGCTGGTTTCACTGGCCGAGCAGAGGGAGCAACACAACAGGATGCGAGAGCAGATAAGAAGATAAGGAACAGAGCCGTAAAGGGCCTTCAAGGGGAGGACAAAAAGCTTGACTTTGGTGTAGTGGAGAAGGAAGAACTAGAGGAGGGATTCAGAGCAGGGGGCTGGCATGGTCAGAATGACGTGCCAGGAAGATGGTCTCAACAGCAGAGAGGGAGAGGTGGGTGTCAGCATGGCCAGAGAGGAGGAGATTGCAGGAGGTGAGACAGGAGGAGATGCAGGCCTGGAGAAGAGTTCAGAGGAGTGCTGGTCATCTCACTCCATGCACTGGGGTGTTACTTACTAGGGGTGGTGATGCCCAAGGCAGATTTCAAGGAGTTCATCAGAGGGTATTTGCCTTCTCCACAGAATGTGCCAGTGAAGTCGTCCAGATCAATAGCCCAAACCATGGCACCTCCAAAATTGTTCTCCAACAGCCACTTTGCCTGTGAGGGAAGATTTTTAAGCAGAGTTGTAAACGCATCAGTAAAGCTACTCTAAACCATATCTTATCTGAAGGTTTCAGGGCCTGAGCCTACAGTCTTTGCTCCCATTAAAGACTGGACGTCAATGGGAATAGAATAAGGGCTGCAAGCTAAGTCTTTAAATAGCAACAGATCCTGATGCAAAGTCTATTCAATGGGCTTTGGGTCAGGGAACTAGAGCAATATGTACTGGATGTAAATTGTGCACTTTCTCCCAAGGTGTTAACATCGTACAGTGCTGGCACCCCGATCATTTCCTGCCTGAGCCTAGGAACCTGTAAGGAATATCAAGGGTCTTGGTTCACATCCAGTCCTGAGAAGCGTGACTAAACAGAGGGGAATTCACTCTTATCTCTGTAGATATTGGGATCCTCTAGGCTGAGGAAGAAGCAGTGTGGAGATCCTGTAAGACATTAACTGGCAAGGATCAGTATGGAATAGTGGCCTCTGTCCCACTCTCCAGAGAGCAGTGTAGCTCTGTAGCCCAATACAGGCGTGAAAGCCCTGACCCGGAGCACAAAGAGATGACAGACAACAGATTTACCTTGATGGCGAAGCTCTTAGGGTTGTCATAGCCGATCCACTGATTTCCTTTGTAGGCGTAAGGGACTTTCTGAGGAGCGTTCCACACGATGGTGGCTCCACTCTTCAAGAAGGTACAGACCTGGGACATAAAAATTGTTTGTTAAGATGGTCTATCCTAACTGATCTAGAGACCTATATCTGACTGTCTCTTTGGACTGACCCAGCACACTGCATCCCATAGGTCCGACCAGGCTAGTTTGAATGTTCAGGAATACCACCAGCTGCAGACATCGACTGGAGGTCTCCCTCCTGCTGTCAAGATGCCACTGTGATTCAGAACCTCATGTCACTAACATTGCATTAGGAAAAGGAGAGGGTCTCTTAAAAACCCTGGGCACTGCTTCCTGTCTCTTGTTCCCTGATTCCTGCTCCAACCACTAGGCCTGACTCCCGTCGCAGTCATTAGGCTTGACCACTCTCAACCGGGTTGTGACAGGGCGACAATTCTGCAGTCTCTGGTGGAATTGCAAGGCTGCCGGTGTGAATCAAGACTGAACATTATTATTTAGTAGTAGTTGTATTGTGGTAGCACCTAGGAGCACATTCATGGACCAGGGCCCCATTGTGTTAGATGCTGTATAAACACAAAGATGGTCCCTGCCCTAAACAACTTACAGCCAAAGTAAATATGATCATGGTTCCACCCAATGAAGGGGTTACAGTCTGCTGGCAAAACTATCCGAACTCACCAGAGCAAACAACCCCTAGAGCATCTAAGTAACATTTTTGTGATGATGGCCTAAGCTCATGTGTGTTATAAAACGTGGCTGTGTCATTCTGTTCCTGAGTGTCTCTATCAGAAACGTTGTTTTTGCAGACATGTCCTCCAATAAATATACTGTGCGAACTCCCATAGCTAACAACCATTCTGATTTGCTGCACCCATTTTCATAGTTTTACCTCAAAGTAGGCCAGAGTCCCGGCTGACTTGGTGTAGGCTCCCGCGGCACCTGGGCCGGAGGTTGGGGCATCCAGGCCATGGTTGGAAGGGTCGCTGAGGGTGAAGGTGCGGGCATAGGCTCCGAATCCAACCATCAGCTTCTCAGCTGGGGCACCATTGTCCTTCCAGTAGTTCATGGCATAGTCCTAGAGGAGACAGCACAGTGATCCAGTCAGAAAGATGTTCCCAAGTCATGGGAATCATAGAATCATAGAATATCAGGGTTTGAAGGGACCTCAGGAGGTCACCTAGTCCAACCCCCTGCTCAAAGCAGGCCAATCCCCAATTAAATCATCCCAGCCAGGGCTGTCAGGAGATGTTCCCAAGCCATGGGAACTAACCTCCTCCCCCAGTGGAATGATGTGATGGGAGAAAGAAAAGAGCACCTGCCTTTCTGTGTCATTACTCACCACATTGAAGTAAATGTAAGAGCCTTGGTCAGCAGGCCCTGCAAAGAGAGGGCTGTTTTCCCCTGTGAACCCTTCCCAGGAGCCCCTCATGTCGTAGGTCATCACATTGATCAAGTCCATGTACCTTTTGAGGAAAAGCAAGTGACCAAAAATATCATTCTCGGGGTTTATTTCCCCACCTTTGAAGGCTGTGCACTGAATAATGACCCCATCTAATGCCGTCAGCCAGGATGGATGGCTTCAGGGCTCCCAGCCAGTTGTATTTTAAAATTACAAACAGTGCATTGCTGAGTCAGAAGTCAGACTCCCCCTGTGTGTAACTCTGCTGAACCTAGTGGATTTTCATCATTGGTGAAATCTGTCACAGAGTGGACCTAAGAAATGACAGAGCATGGGGGGCGGCGGGGGTGTGTGTGTCACAAATTGCATAGGTGAGAGCTGCTGAAACCGGATTGTACAGCTCTGCATTTTACTGTGAAACCTTATAGAAGAAAAGTGAGCACTTGTGCTGGCTAAAACAAGCAGAAGTTTGCAATTGATAGAACAACAGGAACTTGAAGTGAGAGGTGAAAGAGCACGTGTGAACCTTTACCATTGGCCAATTCTAGCCCCACATGCCCTATTAGAATCTCCCACTTAAACCTTATGTAGAATCTTCCCGGCTGTCCTGTGTAATAGCTACTTTCTTCCGTCTGCAAGAGCTGGATGGAACTCTCTGCCTGAAGGCACATTCTGACAAAGCACATGTTACTGGTGTCAGGTGCTTTTCTCTTGATTTCCACGGCACCAGTTTCCCTTCATTGTTTAGCTTGGCTGAGTGGTTTCCCACTGGGCTTAGGAATTAACGAGACACTTACTTGGACATCTGTGGGATCTGGTAAGCAGTTTCGATAGTGCCTTTGCCACCCGACACAGCTGCGGAAATCAACAGCCTGGGTTTGTTGATCTGAGCAGCCTCTTGCTCGAAAGCTTCATACATTTCCTGGAATACACCACACCAGGGTCTTAGCGCTAAGGAGAGGTCGAACATCGCCAGCTTTCCCATGCTGAAGGTTGCGATAAAGAACTGACTGATTTTGGAGGAAAAGATTTCCCAAGTCATTCAATATTTGTCAGAGGAATGGATTTGTGTGTGCACATGCTGTATCGCTTGCTAACTTGGATGGCCTGGGAATTGGGATGAAATGCTAGCAAAAAGAAAGGCTGACCTGCAGCAAGACGGTGAAAAGCTGCTGGGTATCAGCAGGGCTGCCTCTGTTGCCAGGGTATTCCCAGTCAATGTCCAGCCCGTCAAAGTCGTACTTGCGCAGGAAGGTGATGGCGGATTGGATGAAGGTCTGGCGGTTCTCAGCAGAGGAAACCATGTCAGAAAACCTGAAAAGACAAAAAGGCAACAGCTAAATGGTGAATTTCAAACATGTGAAACAGCAAATGACAGTGTAACATGTTTGTAAAGCATGCTAGTGGCTAGTCTACAGAGAGGATAACAGGCTACTACTGTCACCAGTTAATAGAGCTACTCATTTAGCTGAAGTGGTAGAGGTCAAAGATTTGGTGCTGAAGGTCTGAGATTCTTACCCTGCAGAAAGCCCATAGTGAAGGTTGTTAAAGTAATATAGGAGCTTCACATTGCTTGGCATATTACAACGTCCAATAAAGAATGGGTGAAGAGCATCATTATTTAATGTTGAGGCTTCTCCGATTGCTTCTGCCTAATCCCTCTCCTTCCCACTACAGGAGAAATGGAAATCTAGCAGAACGTGAATTGGATGCAGAACCACTGTGCAATCTGGTTGCGGATAATGCAGTGAAAGGTCATCTCCTGAATGACCCCATTCCCAACCAGTGTTTCTCATGCAGCACTCCACTATGGAGTGGAAGGTAGGAAGGACCTGGTTAGAGGTACGTGCTGTGTAAATATACAGGTCAGGAAGTAGAAATTAGTGGCAAGGAGGAAGGGACTGCGGTGCAAGAGAAAAAGAAAGAAGGGGGAAAACATACATTCAGGCTGGATACAGGGTCCTTACTTTTGGGTCCCGAAATTCCAGCCTCCGACAGACAGCAGGGTTTTCAGGTCAGGATTGCTGTGAACAAATGATTTTAAAGGACATTCAATAGCAACAGAGATTATGGTAGTTACTCAAATTCCTTTGGACATAATGGACCAGATTCTGCTTCAGTTACAGCCATGAAACCCCCCAGAAACCAATGGAATTACACAGGGGAATCTGAGAGCAAATTCGGAATAGTATTTTCTTTCCACTTCCTCTCCTAATCTGTTGTCCAGTGTTGAACAGTTGTTTCATCCCATCCCACCCCACCCTTGGCTGCATTTCAGTGGTGGATGCAGCGATCCCTGCGTATCGTTCGACTTAAAAACTGCTATACAATCTGCAGAGCTCTGTGGGATCCTTTGGGAGTGGGGGTGTGTGTGTGTAAAAACACTGTGTAATTATTGTCATCACTGAGAACTCACAAACTCATTGAATAAAATAGCGCTTACTAGGTCTTGAGTCCATTGATGCCAGCATAGAGGGCCACATCATTCCATTCGGTGGTCTGGATCTGGTTGTTGGCCATGCCAGCAAAGGCATAGATCACGTGAGTGCATAGGCATGGATCAAGATTTTCAGGCATGTAACGTGCAATTCCAGGTCTGTACTGGCACCAGTTGGTGAAGTAGCAGACAATGTTGGTAGATGAGCCTGGAATTTAGAAGGAGAAGATTGGGGCATGTGTCTTGGTTATTAGATAACATGCAGGGTGAGCAGGTGGGGCTATGTTTTTCAGCCCCCTGTGAGTCAGACGTGAAAATTATGAGTAAAAACACACATGTGCACTTACCCAGCTGCACGTGCAGCAGAAGGGCCAGACCTAGTGAAGGAAAGGAGAAGTTCCATCATGAATTGCTCAGACACAAAACCAAGGTAGGTGATTCTCTAGCAGCCTGCTCTTACCCCAGAGAGCAAGCTGGAGCCCTTCAGAGTTAAGCAAGAGATGGACAAGATAAGAATTCCACCAACTTGCAGCATTTTCAGCTGCCTATGGTCCTTCCCCTGTGTATTGTGCTGCTGAGATGATAGACTGCCTACTAATTTCCAGTTCTTTTCAGCTCTTTGGGATGTAAAGAGCCATCCCACTATCAAGCCTCCTGCAATGCTGAACACTTGCCACTGTATGCTGAGATCTCAGAACACTTGCCTTGCTTGCTACTTACAGGAGGTAGGGAAGGGTGGTACTGTAAGGCAGGATAGGATCACAGGAGTTAGTGATGGACAAGGCCTACTAGATCATCAGGTTTACTCCCCTAGCTAGAGCTAGATCTAGGGCTAAGATCAGAGATGAGTCAAAGTTTGTCTAACTTATTCTTCCAGCCTCCTAGAGTTCCTCCATTTTTGACTCTCTCTAGACTCCTTGGCACTGAGCAGTCTAACTCCATTACTCCTGACTTAAATGTATGCAACTGCGAGAGGAGTCAGGCTGCCCTAGACTTGCACCTAATTACTGAGGTGTAATTTTCACCTCTCCCTAATCATTCTTCAGTTTGGCCCAGGGAATCAAATGGAGTCTTGAATGTAACAAGGCATATCTTTATGAATAGGAGTTGCATTCATTTAAACAAGGGAAGAATGGGGTCCAGGATGTCTGTTACCTTATATATCACCTCTGAATTTGGCCTGGCAGAAGAAATATCCAATATTAAACTGATGCTAGATCTTATATATGTCTCTCATTTAATCACCTCTCTGTTTCTCATGCCATTATCCACTGCACTGTGTTACCGACCCATAGTAGTGCAAGACTTTTCTATAATAATCAATAACAATAATTTTATTCATTAAGTGTTATGTCCTCCCCAGGCCTCTCCCAACCAAGAAAGAGTTTACTCTGGTCCAACGCATTTTCTCTATTTCATCTGCTTTCTAGAAGAACATATGCTCTTAAATCTACAGCAATGAGGAGTAAGTAACTAAACAGATAGATGATAATACCTAGCTCTTGTACAGCACTTCTTATCAGAAGATCTCAAAGAGCTTTACCAAGAAGGTCAGTATCAATAGCCCCATTTTACAGATGGGGAAATCAAGGCACAGAGAGGTGATGTGACTGGCCCAACGTCATCCAGCAGCACAGATGGGAATAGAACCCAGGTCTCCCGAGTTCCAGAGCAGTGTTCTACTTTATCCACTAGGCCACACTGCCTCACATAGCTAGCTTTGTGAGACTAGGGAGATAATAGCTGGCTAGACAGACCGACATGGCTGGGAAGGAAATCTGTTTCATTACCGGAATTATTCTGTTTCTATAAATAACAAAGAGAAGAAGAAGTCCTTCCCTAGACTCACTGTGTAACTGAGTCTCTCAGGATACTCACCGATCAGAAGGAATAGCTTGCCCATTTTGTTGCCTGTGTACTAGCTTGGTTGAGCACTTGCCTTCCTTTTATAAGATGGTCTCCACTCCTCCTCAGCTACACATGTGACACCACTATGTGACCCCATCCCATACATTAAACAAAAGGTTAATCTGTAACTCCAGGTGGACTCAACTGAAGTAGTTACCTCACACCACCAGTTGCCTCCCACTGGGAGTAGTCCTTTTATTTCTAATCTCCAGTAATCAAGGTTGATGGATAAGAGGGTCTGGTTTGAAAGTGAAGTGCTGGATTCCCCCCCCCACCCGCCACAAAAGGTTAAATCCCGCCACTGGAAATCTCAACATGCTGGGTATTATGTAAGGAAACTGTAATAACCTCACAAATATATGTTACAGCAGGGAGCTTGCCAATGTAATGATAGGGGTCAGAATATCATGTAACCCAGGAGGAATGACATTGCAAGGGGCTCCGTAAGCCTATTTTCGGAGAGGAGCGATAACAGAGCAGCCCGGCAAACATGTTTGCCCTCTGCTGAATTTACTCTGTGTCTATCCCTTTTCCCATTATTTTGTGGCGCTCATTGGCTTGAGGGACCACTAGCTATGAGACATTAGTAGGTTCTGAAGGGAGACCCAGACAGAAGATGATGGTTGGCTCCTGGTGGTTGGAAGATTCCCAGGGCTCCAAAACGGGGGTGGGGGAAGGATGGAAGGCAGGAAATGGGGGAATAACCAACTCTACAATAACACTGGTCAAAAATTTTCAGATGGAACATTTTTCTCTCAGATCATGCCATTTTATCAAACTCAAAGCTTTCTGTGGGAACATATCAATTTTGGTGAAATTCCATCCAGAAAAGTCGTGTTTTGAGCTTATCAGAATGGAATGTTTCAATTTTTCATTTCAAAATGACTGAAAAAAGTCAAAAATAGAATGAAATTTTATTTAAAACGCAATGTTTTGAGTGACCTGACATGAAATTAAAAAAAAAAATCATTTCACGGGAAATTTCAATTTCCTTTTTATTTCCCCCCCCAATTCAGAATGAAAACAAATATAAAAATGCCAGAATTTCCTGCAAAATGGAAATTCTGAGTTTGACCAGCTCTGTCCTTCAGCCACGGTTATCACTTACTTTCAGTGAGCTTGTGGAAGAGTTTTCATGTGCCTGATTTGTTATGAGTGTTATTTTTGAGCTGAATTTCAACCTGGCTCCCAGCTAAAACAGCAAATGCTAACAGGAGTTATTCCAGAAACATCTTTTGTCTATTGTATGTATGTGAATCTATCTCTCACTTTACAAGAAAATAAAACGTGTTGTCCATTTACTTCTAAAGAGCCTTTCAGTGCAATATCACGATCCTTGGCAGAATTCGATATTTTTAAAATCATTTTGATATATATCAACTTTTATTTTTAAGCCTTTTTTCTATTTTTATCTATTTACATTTTCACAGTAGTGCAAAATTATGGGGTTTAAGCATTTTTTATTGTTATTGGTTTAAATTTTCACAGTTGTGGGAAGTCATGGGCAGGTCAGACAATAATTACTGACGTTGAGTACTAGGGTGGTGGCATTTTCCATTTAAATTTCTGTTGCAATACATTGTTTTTCTCCAAGCCTGGAGTAGTGAGTATACTTGGGTAGATGGAGTCTGCCCATTGAAAGTCTAAGGGGCACACATGGCAAACCTCCCACTCAGCAGATCCACTGGCAACCAGAAGAGGTTAATATGACACATGGTTTCCCCCAGGTGAATTATAGTTTACCAGTGGGTGACTGCTCCATAGATCTTTGATATACTGAACACAGAGAGCCATATCCCTGCTTTTACCAGTAGCCTGCTAGCTGCTTACCTCCTGAGCTCTAAAAGGAGACTGATTAGCCACTGCTTTCAATGGAATCCGTACTGGGGAACGGGAACTGCCAACATTCCTTTGCCTTTGGAAATCTCTTCCCAAGCATTCACTGAATCGACCAGGATAAGATTATGCTGAAGACCTTGATAAGATATAGTTATGGGCCAGCTGTGGAGTAACCCCAGATTGCAGAGAGGCAGTGAAGCTTATCTGTGGGGGGGGGGGGGGAATAATAATGGGGCTTGGGATGTGATAATCAGACTGCTTCAGCCCTTAATGAGCTTGTGTTTACAGAGCTGGAGGTTCCTGCTCCATTTACAATTGATTCTTGTGCTTTTCTGTGTTGGAGGCTTGAGGTGGACATTTTACCCACCATTATTTCTGAGGAAGAAGGAGGGGTAGGTGGGGAGGGGAGCAGTCCATCTCCTTTCCTATTGCTTCATTTAAATAGTTTTCACTCCCACTGTTTTGGTTCACTTGGGTGACACAATACACAGTGTAAGGTGAAAAAGGGTGAGGAGGGTGTTTGTGGTGCTCTCTGCCTTGGGCAATTCTGAGGTGAAGGGGCCCTGTTGTCCATGGCTTTATTACAAAACGAGAGGAGAGGAAACCACCAGTGGATGTGCTGGTGAAAGAGAGCGGGTATGCCACACATGAGTGTTATTTTTGAGCTGCATGAACGTTCCCCAGCATGTCTTCAAACTCTTTCCCCATCCAAAGAAAGAAGGCGAGACGGTCTTCCTCATAGTGCATTCATAGCTTCATACTCTGCCGGCTCAATTGCCGGAGCTCAGCTTTGCTTTCATAGTTCCTATTAGAGGATATGGTTTCTTCTGGCTGCAGAACAAGCCATCAAAGTCATCCAGGTCCACTGCCCAAATCATGGCACCTCCCAACTTGTTATTCTTCAAATACTGAACCTAACAGAGGGGGCAGGGAGAAAACGCACAAAGAACCTGATTAGGTGCAGGTGAGACACAATATTTGGACCCCTCCAGCCTCAGGCCTATGCAACTCTCAAGCAGATTCCCAAAAAAACAGTCCTGTCCCTTTAGCATTCCTCCTCTCCGACAGGAACAGGAGTGGCTCTTACAGGAACCCAGTGCTATTCAATGGAATTTACCATGCATAGACGGCCTTCCTTAGGTGAAGAGAAGTTTACAAGGCCAGGACCATGTTGCAGTTTATATTTTCTGCAATCAAAATATAAACACACCAGCTCAAGCTATCATAGTACAGCCATGTCAAGGTTGATTCTCCTCTCACTTGCCTTAGTGTCTCCTGACATCAGTGGCATTATACTGCTGCAGAACTGGTTAGAGCGAGAAGAGAATCAGGCCCATTCACTTTTCTGCAAGTACTGATGCATTCAGGAGTGAACCACCCTTAGAATAGCATCTGCTATTGGGAAACCAGGAGCCTGAGAGCTATGAAGTGTGGTTAGAGGGGGAAGTTATGGTGGAGAGTATCTAGAGTGGGTGGAAGTCACCCACAACAGTTCTAGAATAACCTGATAACATTTCCAGGAAGTTCCCAACTTGATCAAACCATCTGTCAACAAGGCTTTGTTTTGCAAGTACTTTCTATCTCAGCAACAGTGGAAGCTCATAGGATCCTCCCTACAACGATTATTTTTAACCAGATAATCCACATCTGCCTCAGATAATACCGACAGCATTTGGACAATACGAAGAGCTATCTGTCATGGGAAGATGGCCATCTGGACATGGCAGTTCTAAATACTTGACTCACCAATCTCTCTTAAACATAAAGATCCAAATTTGTCCCTTGGCACATTTTGCCCAGAGACGGCAATAACTCTTTTAAGTGTGGGACATATGCCTCCTGCCAGCTGCAGCAGCATTTGGCCTTTATCTTCCCATGGCCAGGTTTATTTGGAGCATCTCCCCCAGCAAAGACAGATCATTAAAACAGTCACGGGGGATCTATCAACAACACAGTCATCTTCCTTTTCTGCGCCTCTTGACTACTCTTGGACTGATTTGTCTTTCACTAGCATGGTCTTGAGCCAAACAGGAAGGGCGATCCTAGACGTACCTGTCGGAACCCGTTTTTCCTCCATCAATGGACAGGAGGGTCTTGAGGCTAGGATTCCTGAGGAGAAAAGGGCATGAAAGGAGCAGACGTTGGTTACACTGTCTGGCTTCCACCTCCAATAAACAGTGAGTGGAATCTAATGCTGGGCCAAGCCTGCTCAGTTATGGAAGGCAAGGCCTACACAGAGGAGAGTTCGGCACTCCCACCAGCACGACCCATTATTTTGTGCTGCGCTTTCTATTCAAACAAAAGCAAAAGGAAGAGACCGAGGTCCTAGATTTTATTCTTGTGTTTGCCAAGTTTTCTCTGTCACTGACTGTCTCTGCTCTAGTATTTCTATGCATATCTGTTTCTCATCCATCTCGGGTAGTTTTGTTTTGCAATAATATAAGAAGAGGTGTTTCTCATCCAGGACTTATTTATTTGATGAACCTCAAAAATGTGAGGCCATTTAGATAAATGATTCCAGTTTTGGCCTGTCTCTAATCACGCTCATCTTCTGGAGTGATGGATTTTTTTCAAAGGAGGCCTCCCCTTCAGCAATGCTGCAAACATGACCATCTTGGCTCCTATATCCAATGGACTTAGTCCTGGCTTTTGGATGTATCTGAGTGCTGGATTTGGCTCAATGGCAGTATTACCACTTCAAAATAAGTCCCTCCATACATCCACAGAAGTTGCCGTGGATAGAAGAACATTGCAGTCAGGAAGCAGGAATCGCCCCTGTTACCAGCCTCACTTGCTTTTCAGTCCATTGAAAGTTTCATAGTGTATGGCGTCGTTCCATGGAGGTAGTGATCTCATTTTCGCTTATGTTGGCAAAGGCATAAATGAGGTGGGTGCAGAGATGTGGGGGACAAAGTGCCCCTCGCCTGGCCTGTCCTGGGCCCAGTTTGTGAAGTAACAAACCAGTTTATAGGCAGAATCTGTGCAGACAGATAGGAAGGAAGCGGAGAGGGAGTCATTCAAAGGGTCTGTCTTCACGGCAGAGTTAGCTCAGATTCTTACCTGGGGGTTGCATGGAACCCTGCTTCCATCCACACACCCACAACCTTCTCATGTGAGTTTGGTGGTGCTTTTTACCCAGGCTAACTGGCTTGGCTGGTGGTATACCCTATAGCTTGGGTGCTACTTTCACTCGAGCTGGTAACCCTCCCACTTTGCAGTGAGGATGCCGGCTAAACCAACTGAGTGCTCATAGTCCTCCAATGCCTTCCCACAATTCCCCCCATGTGCTCATAAGGACAGACGGGTTCTCCTACAGTTCACTGGAAAGAATGATAGAGCAGTTCAGCTTAGTGCACCACAAAGGGCCATATCCAATTGTGGAAGAAAACAAGTCCTCACTCTGCGTTTGTTAGTGATGTGTGTTGCAGGGGAGGGGGCACACAAACTTGGGCAGGGCTTTGCAGTGTGACTGTTCAGACCTGGGCTAGGCTAACCTCTGCGTTCAGACCTGGCTGCCAATCATCTGTGTTAATTCTGCAGTGAGAACAGACTCAGACACTGTTAAGAGGTGGACTGTGGGCCAAATCCGGACCGCCAGATGCTTTTGAATGGACTGTGACATCTTTTTATTGACGTATTATTATAATTATTGTTGTTTCTGTATTTTCTCTGTAGTCTGGACCTTGACTGAGTAATTTGGACCTTGACAAAAAATAATTGATTATCCCTGGTTTAGGGCCTGAATCAAAGCATTCGGCAACAGGTCTGACCCCAAACTGGGTAGCAGCAATGAGGGCCACATAGGACTTCAAAGGTCCCAGTGTGTTTCTTCAGAACAAGCATTCTCTCTCAATCCAGCCTGAGCCTTTACCATGCAGCTGAGAAGGACATAGCAACTCACCGCACTGAAGAAAGAGGAAGGCAGCTAAACCTAAAGCAAAACAACAGGAGAGAAGTAAGTGATTATCTAATCCTCTGAGATCTCTGAATCTCTAATTTGCTGCTCCAGCAGATCAGCACCTTGACGAGATGCTGCCATGCATTAGATCTCAGGTCAGATATGCTCCTAGCAGCTAGCAATGTGTTTTGGCCAACAATTCCATACCCATGAGCTTTCAGAATGGAGCTGGCCAAAAAGGTTCCATTAAACTTTTTTTTTCCAATGGAAAACTGGCTTTTTTTTCACCCAACTGTCTGCTCTCCTTGGACCCCCCCCCCCTTTTTGAAAGCTTTTCAGTTTTAGATTTTTTTTAATTATTTTTTTTTTTTTTTGCTGAAAAGTCAAAAATTTCCATCGAAAAGTCCAACAAAATGATTTTTGTTTGGTTTTGTTGACATATTCTGCAGAAGCAAAACCCATTTTCCAACCAGCTTTACTCAATATTGATCTGACTAGAGATGGAAAAAAATATATAATATTGTGCAGCCCCCAGCTGCTCCTGGACTGGGGAGTTTCATTCTCTGGGACTGATTCTGCCTTCTTTTTTACACCAGTTTTAACCTGGAATAACTCCACTGGAATGAATGGAGCTGTACTGTGTCAAACAGGTGATAGAGGAGAATGAGATCCAGCCATGTACAAAGGACACATCTCCCTTCCAAATGTGCCTGACATCTGGGTAATTTGAGAAACAGACATCTTTTTGAACATGCATCCCTTTCCCTATGAAAAGGGACTGGGACCAATTCTTCACTGCCCTGCATCTTGAGTCGTCACTTTCACCTGTACAAGAAGGTGCACAGTTGGTTTCCAAGTTACAATTCATTCCCAGCTCCCATTTCACCCTTAGCAACATCACCAGCATGGAATCCCTCTATAACATCCAACTTATCTAAATATCCTGTATGTCAAGAACTCTCCAGTAAAACCCACAACAGTTCCAAACCCTAGTTCACCCTCACCAGACTTACCAGTCCAAACGAAGGTGTGACCCATGCTGGTTGCAATTGCTCTGCTTGTGGTGGCCCAGAGAATGGATCTGGGTTCTTCGACGTTCCTTTTATGGATCTGGCTGTTACACCCACCCCAATTTAGAGGAACTCAGCAGCCATGACATAAAATAGGAGAGACAAGTTCTTCCTCTTTGCCATGAAGGGATTTTCCGATCTGGGAATGACTGCGCAATCTCCTTTCAGGATGGGCGGAGGTGTTGCCATCCTGTTTTGTTTCCATTCTCCACATGCCTTTTGGGAAGTCACTCCCATAGGGAAAACCTGAAACAGAAAATTGGTTACCTTGCAGATCAGCACCTTGCCTTGAGGTCACATTGTTAATCAGTAGCAGAGCTACAAACAGAAGCCAGGAGTGCTGATTCCACAGTCCCCTGCTGTAACCACTACACAATATTCCCTGCACAGGATGCATTTGTTCACTGTTATCATCAACACTTTTCACTGTATATAATATTACACGCAAAAAAATACATCAAAAGAATCCTAAGGTTGGAAAGGCAAGCACTCAGAAGTTAGGAAATGTCAGAATTAAGGTGGACCTGGCAACCTTAACTCTGCCCTCTTGTGTGTATGCATTACATATAGTCCTCAATGACATGCTCACATACTATTTTTCCCCGTGCCTCATTGAGTGCACAGGATGAATGGTGCTCACTGAATGCCCAGCTATTCAATATTTTGTTTTCTCCTCCTTACTCAGCGTGCGGCCTGAAGCCTTATTTACTTACCTTGCTCTGAATAGAGAATTATTAATTTCCTCACGGCCTTTTCTACGGTGTTCTTCATGATAATAGCTGAGAATGTCACAAACATTAACTGATTGATTTTCACAATACCCTGTGCAGCGAGGTGATACTATTATCCCTGATTTATAGGTCTGGAAATTAGGCACGGAGAAATTAAGGTCAAAAGTGGCCACTAATTTTGGATGACCTACTTGAGGCATGTCACGCCTGATACGTCAGAGTACTTAGCATTAAAAAGCACGGTGCATGCTCAGAGCACAGCTCCCAGTGACTTCAGTGGCAGCTGGGAATGCTCGCTCCCAGGGTCTTGAGTTGGGCATCCAGAACACATCGTTAACGGAGGTGTGAAAAGTTCAGTTTAAGGGAGTTGCCCAGCAACATATGGGAACTCTGTGGGAGAAGCAGGGATAGAGCCCAATTCTGCAGGGCAGCATACAGTTGCCTTCCTCAAGAGACCGTCTTTTTCTCATCTTGCAGTCCCCTGCCTCATTCACACACACCTTCCGACTTCTACAACAAATGAGGCAGGGTTTCTCCAGGCATCAGCCCCCTTCACTACACCCCCCAGAGCAGATCCATCCTGTGCACTGAATGAGGCAGAGGTCCTGTGGAAAATATAGTAGGTGATCATGTCATTAAAGACTTATCATACATACAAGGGGGCCAAATTAAGGTCGCAATGGCTGCCTCTGACCATGGAGAAGTATAATGGAGCCTTGAAAATCCCAGAGGTCCTCACTGTTAAGTAATTTGGACTGTAACATCTTTGGAGTAGGAACTAGAGCTGAACAGGAACCAGAATTTCTGTACCGTGGACGAGTCAAAGAAGGTTTGCCCAGAACTGTAACAAAACATCAGATATGCAAAAATTTTCACTGAATGGATATTTAAAAAAAAATTCTGTCTGGCCAGCCAGCTTCCGGACTCTCCTGCAGCCCACGTGACCAGCTGCTGGGGAGCCAGTGCTCAGTAGACCCCAGATGTCCTACATCCCTGGGCCAGCTGTAGTAGGGACCATGTCTATGTCTCCTGTAGTACAGCTCCTAGCACAATACCATAACATAGATATTAATTAATGTCACCCTAAGAGAGTCCCCCGTTAGGACCTTTGCAAATCCAGACTGCTGTCAGCGAATGCCAAAAGCACTGATGATCTTCACATGGTATTTTCTTTACCCCAAACCATATAGGGGCATATTAGTAAAATCCCTTGGGGAAATGAAGTTAGAGACTGTTTCCTTGTTAAATCTGTTGTGGATTATTTACCAAGGGGAATCTTTACTGCGGAGATCTTAGGGTACGATCCTGAACTCAGGAGCTGCTGCCCTCTCAAGTCACAGTGCCAGCTGACAGATGTTAAAACACTGCAATCATTCCAGTTCTCCTGGAATAATGAAACAACAAAACTAGATTTTGTTCAGATCATTTCCTCTGCTGGTGTAAATGGACACAGCTACACTGAAGTCAATGGAGCACCGCTGCTGTTTGCCAGCTGAGAATCTGGCCCTTCTCATCTAACTGGCTATTTGTACGCATAAATAACCAGGCTGGGAGTGTAGTCATGGCAATGACATATGCAAATTAGGTGTACACACTCACACACACTTCAGCTAGTGCAATTATGCACCAACTTTTCTGGAAATCTGGCCCAGAATTTCA
Organism: Terrapene triunguis; assembly: GCF_002925995.2. NCBI lineage: Eukaryota > Metazoa > Chordata > Testudines > Emydidae > Terrapene > Terrapene triunguis. The sequence continues at coordinate 3,369,285 of NW_020664550.1, read as the reverse complement.
TATGTCTATGCAACGTGACTAGACTGCAGAGCACGCAATCTAAAATATCAGACAATAATCATCACTGAGTAGTTTGGTTCCTTTGAAGACTCAGCTTGTTTCTTGAGAGAAAGGACTGGAAATTTCTTCTCACCATCCTACACTGCCAACCCGTGGCACCAGGAATTTTGTCTGCAAGTCCTTTAGGGGATCCAATATTAGACAGAAAGTCACAGCTTCAAGGGGTGGGTGCTTAGAAAGAGAAATCTTTTATCTGCAGCTTTTAGGATGAGACTGAGAATGCTGGTTTTGTTACCTTCTCAAAGAACAGCTTCAGCTTGCAGATTTCAACAAGTTACAGTAATTCTAGTTCTCTTGTATTCAGGAGTCCATGGAGACCTTCAGCAGCTAAATCAAATCTATTGTTCTCAGACCTTTAATTACTAACTAAAGAGCTGTGCTTGTTTACTTAGCTTGCGAGCTCATCTGGAGAGGGAACTGAACAGAGCACTATACCAGATTTCATACAGGGTCCTGCAAATGACAGGGCAAGACACCCGTAAGAAATTACAGAGGAAAGTAGGCCTGGAATCCCATATCTGTCCACCCCGTCACACCCTACTGAAAGCAGTTATAATTTCTCTGCGAGTATCTGCTTGTTGACTGTTGATCCCCCGACCTGATCTTGGAGGGTTTATAGTTTTGGGTAACATATAATTTCTTTGCTAAGCATTCTTAGCATGTTATGAAGTCTGTGACAGCAAGTAGGAGAACACACATAATTGGGTTTTTAGGCTTTTCTATGGTTAAAGGCTTGGTTTTTTTAGTGGGAGGCCTTGTGGGAGTAGTCATACCAAAGGCTGAATCTTAGCTAAAAGCTGGTAGGCCCAAGAAGATAATCCCAGATCACCAATTCTGAACTTTCATTACGAGACACAAACAAGTAACCACGAAAAATACAGTACACCACAGAATTCTGCAAGAAGGGAATGTTGGGGGAGGCCTTTAGCAATCTGGTAACAAGGCAGTAACTAGGTAGTTAGACCACAATAACATATAGGAGTTATTAAGAAATGTGTGATGTAGTTTATCAATATTCACAATTAAAGGCATAGCTATGGAAAGCCAGAATGCCAAATGTGAATAATGGGCAGGTATTAATCTTGTTATGGTCATGGAAATTGATCAGCTGTGGTTGTGTATCTGATAATGTACATAAAGGAATATGGTATTTTCTGTATTACTAGAGCTAGTGGCTAGAGTCTATAGCAGGGGTCAGCAACTTTTCAGAAGTGGTGTGCCAAGTCTTCATTTATTCACTCTGATTTAAGGTTTCGCGTGCCAGTAATACATTTTAACATTTTTAGAAGATCTCTTTCTATAAGTCTATAATATATAACTAAACTATTGTTGTATGTAAAGTAAATAAGGTTTTTAAAATGTTTAAGAAGCTTCATTTAAAATTAAATTAAAATGCAGAGCCCCCCGGACCGGTGGCCAGGACCCGGGCAGCGTGAGTGCCACTGAAAATCAGCTTGCGTGCCGCCTTCGGCATGCGTGCCATAGGTTGCCTACCCCTGGTCTATAGAATAGTTATCAAAAAGTGAAAGGCCACCAAGGCTATGTCTACACTGCAGTTAGACACCCGTGACTGGCTCGTGCCAGCTGACTTGGGTTCACGGGGCTCAGGCTAAGGGGCTGTTTAATTGCCGTGTAGACTTCCGGGCTCGGGCTGGAGCTTTGGCTGCTGGAGCTTTGGCTGCTGGACCCTGTGAGGTGGGAGAGTCCCAGAGTTTGGGCTGCAGCCCAAACACTGCAAACCAGAGTTAGCTGGTGTGGGCCAATGGCAGGTTTCTAATTGCAGTGTAGATATACCCTAAGTGTTCTAACTCCCATAAATCAGGAACAGCTTGCTTGTCTGATCAACCTCATGCATTCCCAAAGAGATTCTCTTCTGTCCTAAGACAATCAAAGTGTGAAAAATGTCAAGGCAAAATTTTTTTGTTCGGGGTGTGTGTGTGTGTGTGTGTGTGTGTGTGTGTGTGTGTGTGAAATATAAAAGAGGCAGGATGCTCTACGTAGCTGAAATGAATGTTTCCTTTACTTAATGGAAATGAGTTTAAGGTTCATTGGTACTCCAGTATTTTATGAGCAGCATAGATGTTTTGACCCCATCTATCGTAGCCAAAATCCCACATGTCCCACATCCTGCTCAGGTCTCACAGCACTTTACAAAGGAAGTCATTAGCATCAGTACCCCAATTTTCAGATGGGGGAAACTGAGGCACAGATCAGCTAAGTGACTTGCCCAGCCTCACCCAGCAGCCCAGTGGCAGGGCAGGGAATAGAACCAAGCCACTGTCTGTGCTTCATTGGGGCATTACGGGGATTAAACTCGGTGATGTAGATTGAGGTCTGCTGATGTGCAGGAGAATGGGCATCAGCTTGCTGATACAATCCTGTGCGGGAATCTGCCCTCTGAATGGGAGACAGATCTGAACCAGATCATTTGATCCAATACTCTCCCCTCAGAAATTCACATCTGACCCCACATTGTGGCTCTGGCCCATATCTACTCTCATCTGCCACTTAGAACAGTGGTTCTCAACCAGGGGTACATGTACCCCGGGGGTACGCAGAGGTCTTCCAGGGGATACATCAACTCATCTAGATATTTGCTTAGTTTTACAACAGGCTACATAAAAAGCACAAGTGAAGTCAGCCAAGCTAAAATTTCATACAGACAATGACTTATTTATTCTGCTCTATATACTATACACTGAAATGTAAGTACAATATTTATATTCCAAATTATTTATTTTTTAATTATATGGTAAAAATCCAAAAGTCAGCAATTTTTCAGTACTAGTGGCTGTGGCACTTTTGTATCTTTATGTCTGATTTTGTAAGCAAGTAGTTTTTAATTGAGGTGAAACTTGGAGGTATGCAAGACAAATCAGACTCCTGAAGGCGGTACACAAGTCTGGAAAGGTTGAGAGCCACTGACTTAGAAAATACTATTTCTCTAATTTACTTTTCACTTGTGTGTGTGTCTCTGTGTGTGCACACAGGCTTGAAGTGAGTGCCAGAGACCCTAATGGAAGACACCTGGGGTAATTCTCATTACCTTCCCCAGCTGCAAAGGGATGGGTGAGGAAGCAGCTTGCAAGCAGTGATTGGTGGAGAAGGTGGGTGTGTGAAATCATGGGCCCTTAAACACTGCATGTGGGGTTGGTGTGTCTTTTCTTCTTCCTTCCTGCACACAGGTAGCCTGTTAGGGAAGCTTAGGGCAAGAGGGTGGTGCTGTGTTGCCCACAGCAAAATGGAATGTAGTTTAATGTTGGAGAAAACAGGCTGATTTTTATTCTCTGCATTGCCAACAGGCATTTTTTTTCTAAATGTTATGGACTGATTTGTAAGTCTAGATGCTTACTCAGTATTTGGTTGGCTAGAAGCCTTTTTCCTCTTATTTCTTAAGTCAGGAGGTGGGGAACTATAGGCAAAACTCAGAATCCTATAAAATCACTGGAAACCAAACACACAAAGCTTCTAAGAAAGAGAACAAGGATGGCAGGGGGGCTAATACTCAGGGCGGAGAGTCAGAATCTAGGTCTATTTAGGGTCATTGAAAAAATAAGGGGATAACATAGAGTGGCTGTGAGGCTTGATTCATCTGTGGATAGTACTTTGATTTCATCAAATAGAGGAGTCCACTCAGATGGCAAAATATGACCCTCTTTCTCTTTAAATCATTGTCCTGTACTCTGTCACTGGGGGACGTTTCAGATGCTGAAGGCAACTTGACAGTTACTTATTGATTCAAAGATTTTCCTATCTCCATTCACTGGGGAAGTTTGTGAGGAAAACCAGCTATACAAAACTAATCTCATTTGTAGCCAGAGGTGTATTGAGTGCCCTGAAAACCCAGCATGATCCATCACCTGATCTAAAACCCAGGTTTGTTTGGGTTGGTGGTCTATACAAACAAAACAAGTATCCAGCTTTACTCTATTTTATCAGTCCGCTTGCAAGATAGGCTCAGCATTACTGCAAATAACAATCTCAGGGTCCACCAGACCTAATTCTAAGGGGGAAAGGGAAAGTTCCTTTGGCTGTGTGCTTCCTGGATTTGCATTTGAAATGGTTGCTGATCTATCACCACAGGAGACAAAATGAAAGCACAAATGCAGTTTGAATCTGGAGAGGGTGGTGGTATGTGTAGGGGAGGAGGGTGGCAGCTTTGAAGTTGTTGAGTATGGAGATGAACAATCTGACTCTCAAAATATAAGCAATCCATAAAACACTCTTGCAGAATGTGATTCTGCTCTTGAGGGGCATCCCCAGAATCTGGGGCAAGGGACCCCACATTTTCCTAAATTGCAAACACTTTTAAATTGACTTAAAAAAAATTGGGTCTCTTTTAAAAGCTAGGGAAGGGGCGGGGGGAATAACTGGATAAAACAGGGAGGACTCACTGCCAGGGGGAGGATTTAAGACTCCTGTGAACACTTGGAGAAAGAAGCAAGGAAAAGGAATGTTTCTATGTGCATAGGGGAAGTAAACTATCTACCAACAAGCTGGTGAACAGGGTGATGTTGCCACAATGATGATGAATTATAAAGCCACTTTTTTATAACCCTAAACAGACACACTTACTGGGATAAGGGAAACAGTATTATTCCTAGAGACTTATTTTTCTTTTTCCTCTCACTTGACTGTAGAGTTTCTGCCTTCAACCCTCCCCAGTCCTCTCCTGCCTGGCTTTTGCTACAGATTGAAAGAAATGGGAAACAGATGGGTCTATCCATGCAATTCAAGTCACCAACCAGTAGGTGTCAGTGTTGCTTGCTCTTCTATATCAATGTGGCAAAGAGGTGCTTCCCTAGCAGGTAGAAGAAATGTTCTGTAATATACTAGAAACAGTGGTTCAAGTCCCAGCTTTGGCTCCCTGGAAGCTGCACCTCTAGAGGTTGCTAACTATTCATTGTTCCAAAGCAAATCAAGATCCTGAAGTTGTCCAGGGCCCTCTGTAGATTTACAAATGCCAAGTTGTGTATATTAGTCTTTATAAAAGATCAGTGGGACAAGACAAATGCAAGTCACATCTAGGCAATGACTAGAATGCAGTGTTAGTAGGCAGCTATAGTACCATGTGATCTTTATCCATAATTGATATAAGGAAAATGAAGAGCTATCAAATGGACCTTATCTCCCAGCCAGATCCTGAGTTTTGGCTCCTTCAGAAATACAATCATGATATGAGGCCCCTAATGTTTATACTTGACTTAATTTCTCTCATAAAATGGCCTGCAGGATGAAAACTCTGGAAAATAGCTATGCTAAGCCATTGACTAGAGATGACACACAAATCGTGAAATATTAAGCCAAGTTGTTAGTTTTAGCAGCCATGATAAGGGCCGGACTTCTTTGTAATCCAGGAAAATTTCTCTTTCTAGGCTAGATCCTCAAAATGTGTTTGAGGAAATGCAGGTACAGACAGGAAAACTACATGGCCTAATAAACTTATCATTGGCACAACTGACTGCATTCACGGCCAATTGCACCAGTTAGGAAAGAAAAGGTTTTTCTTTGGACAATCACTCCTTTGATATATTGGACAAAGTTTGTGATGGGGAGAGTGTCAATTGCAATAGCATCAGATTATTACAAACACTGACTTCTGTGTCATGTTTCCTGTGAGCCATAAAAAAAAGTGTCTTTTGTATCTCTGTGCGTCCCACCTCTTAATCTACCAATGTTTGTAAAGTACCTATCATCCTATCTGTGCAATATGAAGGAGCAGTGAAAGTCAGTCAGAAGGGACAGTCAGTTTTCTCTTTATCCTGCTTTGTGACATGGTCACTGGCTTCTACCTTAGAGTGCATTGCAAGATATTCTGTTTCATGGAAGAATGGTTTGATGAAGAGGGGTGTGTGTGTGTGTGTGTGTGTGTGTGTGTCATTCTTGTAACCTTCAGTTCAAAGTGCAAGGGTCACCTTGCAAGTGTGCAAGGATCATCCTATCTCCTATTAGTGAGTTCAGTGCCTAGGGCTTGCTACTGAGAAGGCTCCTCTGGCTTCGTTAAATCTTTGACAGCTGCATCCATCATGAGTTAGATTTTTAATCCCCCAAAGGAAATTTTGTCCTATGGGAAATTATGCTCAGTTGATCAGATCGGATAAGAGGCAAAGTCTCTATCTCTGATCCCATTTTGTGGGTGTGGCCTTCAGATGCTGATTTTTTACTCAAGTGGTTCTGTGTTAAGCAAGTATAGATCTTTGGGCTTCTTGGCATATAGTTTATTAATCTATATAAGTAGGAAAATATAAACCCAGATTCAGTGTTTGTGGTCCCCACCTTTCTCTTTATGGTGGACAGTTTTAGCTGTAAAGCAACCCCTTAACACTTAAAAATATGAAAATAAGCAGCCACTCGTACACATATTTAATAACAAATGTTACTGTCTCTGGTTAACAGGGTTTTTTTCTCATGTCCCGAGGAGATGGCTGCTGCCGTTCAAGTTTTATACAATTGTTATCTTAAAGACACCCAAGCAAAGCTAACTCAGATCTACTGTCAAAGTAAATCAATATGCTTCCAAAACCTACAGTGATCACTTCCCTTGTATATATTGGAAACTTTTGCACTTCAATGCAATCACTCATTGTCTACCAGTGTTCAGCTCACTCTTCAGTGTCTGTGTGAGAGGATAAGCTCCTTGATGGCAGAAAGAGCCGCTGAAATCATCCAGATCGAGGGCCCAAACCATGGCCCCTCCCAAAGCACCATGCTTCAAATATTTAACCTAAGCGAGGGAAAGGGAAAAAACAGATGACGTGAAATGAGGCACAGACATTTAAATGCCCCTGTGCTATTTGAGCTCCGTCAGGTGGGCATCTCCTTTCAACATGTTACTAAAGTGAGAAATAGCCCTGAACAGGCAAGAGGGGTGAACGGGACAGCTTCTCTCCAAACTTTTTCTAAGATCTTGAACTCTCTTTCTATTTGGGCAAAAGCCTGTTGAAACAGGCTTTCTTGTGAATCGTATTTAACACCTGTTCCCTGCTTGACCTTCCTCTGGGACCTAAGGGAGGGATTTCATTGTGTTAGTGCAGGGATTCTCAAACTTGACTGCACCGTGACCCCCTTCTGACAAAAATTACCACATGACCCCCAGGATGGGGGACCAAAGCCCAAGCCCCACCGCCCCAAGTGTGTGTATGTGTGTGGGGGGGGGCAAGCCCAAGGGCCTCAGCCCCAGCCAGGGGGCCTGTAACCTGAGCCCCGCCACCTAGGGCTGAAACCCAAGGGTTTCGGCTTCGGCCTCGGGGAATGGGGCTCAGGCTTTGGCTTCAGCCCTGGGCCGCAGCAAATCTAAGCCAGCCTTGGCAACCCCATTAAAACAGGGTCATGACCCACTTTGGGGTCCCGACCCACAGTTTGAGAACCCCTGTGTTAGTGAGTACTCAGCATAAGAACGGCCATACTGGGTCAGACCAATGGTCCATCCAGCCCAGTATCCTGTCTTCTGAGAGCAGCCATTGCCAGATGCTTCAGAGAGAATGAACAGAACAGAGAAATTATCGAGTGATCCCCCTGTTGTTCAGTCCCAGCATCTGGCAGTCAGAGGCTTAGGGACACCCAGAGCATGGGGTTGCATCCCCGACCATCTTGGCTGGGTCCTGTCTGGTACCCACATGTTGCGGGGGGTATTGGGAGCTCTCTCCAGCATCTGCTTTTTACACTTAAACACCGGCTCTGAGAGCTGCATTATTTCCCTGGGCAATTTATCTTGTAAAATAGGGCTTCCGATCCCAGATGCCAGTGTGGTGGTGGGGCCTGGCTACAGCACAACGTCCCTTGTCAAAACACAACGGAGAGCTCCAAAGTGCAGTCTGGGGTGTGATCCCGGTTTAATTGACTGGGAAAAAGAATGTTCCCCCTAAACGTGATGGGTGGAAATACATAGCTCAGTCTGACACTGATCCTAAGCAGTCACTGCTGCACTGTGTGTGTGTGTGTGTGTGGTGGGAGACTAACTCCTCATTCAGTGGAGAGTTGCCTTCTCTCAGGACAGCAAGAAAAGCATGACCCTTCCTCCCCGCATGGCTCTCAGCTGACCTATCTGTGGTAGGTGTATCCTACTTTTCATCAAACCAGGCTGTTTTTTGTTGCCTGTCCTTAGAGAGCCGTGTGGCCTCATACTTGATACTGACAGTCCTCCTCATGTTGCACTGAGTGTGTCATGCACACAGCCACCCCCACCGTTCCCCTGCCCCAGATGCTTAGAACTTGTTTCCTCAGTTCTGATTTAAATACTCGATCCAAGGCAAGTTGGAAGATTTAGAAGTATTTAGGCCTGCGAGCACCTGCACAATTTTTACGATATGTTTTGGGGAGGAGGGTGCTGACAATTCTTTCTCCCCCCTGCAGAATTCAAACAGGTAAACTCTTGATTTCTGTTCGTTTTTATGCTGCCTTTTGGGCTGAGACCACAAGAAGCTGTAGCCCAGAAGAACAATATTTTCCCTGAAATGCGTTGTAAGCACATGAAAGCTTAGAATGGAGAAGTGGGAACGGGCAGCTTCCACCGCCCCAATGGTGTTTGCTTGTCGTAGCAATGGAGCTACGATAATACAGCTGTTCAAACAGTCACATTCCTCCAGCTACTGTTGTTTAATGTTCCCATATGGAATTGGCTGGGAGAACCTCAGCCTGAGTGGCGATGGGAGCCAGATACGGTGGATGAAACCCCATGCACGTTTCCCAAAATGAAGCTGTTACTCTTGCCATATGACTTGGGCGAGTGGCCAGACCTCTCAGCGGAAAGTAGGTGTCATGCTTATTGGTGCCAGACGTTGGGTCGTTCTCGGCCCAAAGCAAATGGTTGAGACCCTCCTTACCTTGGCTTTAATGCTCTCCATGTCATCGTACCCTACCCACTGGTTCCCTTTATAGGAGTAAGGGACCTTCTGCTCCTCAATCAGCTCCGTGGTGGCACCTTGTTTAAAGGTGCAGATCTAAAACAAAACACATTGGAGGCAGGATGAGGCGGTGGGTATTGGTCGGAGCCAGTGTGATCGGGATGAAATGAAAAGTAGCCTTTTCCTCCTTGGCATGCAGACTGAAACCATTTTCATGTTAGAAAACTGAGCACGGCTTCCCTTTGATTATGCAAAATCACAAATTATTCTTACGGCTGCTTCCCCCAAAGTAAGCCCAGATGGAACAAATACGCTCCTTACCTCATAATAGGCTAAAAATCCTGCTTCTGAAGTGAAAGGGCCTGGCAGTCCTGCCTTGGAAGCCTGGGCCCCGACGCCTGTATCCAGCGTGTCAAGGGTGAAGCTCCGCCCATAGGTTGGGATTCCCATGATGATCTTCTCCCCTGGGGCGCCCTTTCGCTTCCAGTGTCTCACGGCGTTGTCCTGTTCGAAGGAAATATTAAACGTGTATTTGGCAGCTTAAACGGAGACCTGGTTTTTATACCGCCCTGCGGTGCTTTGGTACAAATTCTAAGGCTTCCCAAGATATGGCTGCCTACACATCTCCATTTTTCCAGCAACATGTTTCTGGACATAGAGATGTTCAATGCAAAGGGTCTGGGTCAGTTCCAGCCTGCTCCATGGCTACAGGGGACTCCGTTCCCGGGGCCAGGAAACCATCCTGCAGATGGCATGATAGCCATTGAGAGGGCACAAGGAACCCCAATTTTCCAAGTGATCAGACACTTCATGAGCTATTGGGCTGGCCCTAGAGTGGGCCAGAAATGGGTGACAGCTGTTGAAGGTTGTAGGAAATATGGGGCTCTTCACCATCAGGCTAAGACGCATCCGTTTCCCCCGTTATTTCTGTCGTTAGGGTGACAAACCTAAGACTGAACTTCTGAAAGGGGAGACAAAGACATGGGCTCAGTTCTATTGGTTAGTGTCTTCATGCTCAGGGGACTGATAAAAACTAACCAGAGCCCCCCAAAAGATGCAGGCCGGAGCTGTGTCAGCCGGAGTGACACCGCTCTGCTGAAGAATCAGCCATTGGGGTCCTGGATCTTGCCTAGGAGAGTTCTATATTAGTTTACATTCAGTAATGGAGTTACTCCTGGATCTTATTGATGGGAGATGAGAATGTTCTTTCTTGCTACCCTGTCATCTCCGCTTTCTGGCCTCACCATTTGGACTGCTACATTGTGTATTAGAACAGTGGTTCTCAAACTTTAGCAACCTGAGGATCCCCATTTTGATTTAAAATTTTTCTTGGACGTAGGGTTACCAACCCTCCCGGTTTTGCCGGAAGTCTCCTGGAATCAGGCCCTATCTCCCGGAGGCTACTGAAGCCAAACTGGGAGATTTTAGGCACTGAAACTCTGGCAGCACAGTGGGGCTAAGGCAGGCTCCCGGCCTGCCCTGGCCCCGTGCTGCTCCTGGAAGCAGCTGGCACATTCCTGTGGCCCCTAGGGGAGGGCCGGGGGCTTCGCGTGCTGCCCCCGTCCCCAGCGCTGACGCCGCATCTCCCATTGGCCAGGAACTGCAGCCAATGGGAACTGCGGGGGCGGTGTTTGCGGGTGCGGGCAGTGCGCAGAGCCCCCTAACCCTTCCCTCAGGGGCTGCAGGAATGTGCCAGCTGCTTCCAGGAGTGGCGCGGGCCAGGGCAGGCAGGGAGCCTGCCTTAGCCCCACTGCGCCACCGCCTGGGAGCTGCCCAAAGTAAGGGCCTCCTGGCCAGAGCCTGCACCCCCCAACCTCCTTCCCCAGCCATAAGCCCCCTTCTGCATCCAAACTTCCTCCCAGAGCCTGCACCTCACCCCCTCACCCCCTCCCGCACCCCAATCCCCTTCCCCAGCCCTGAGCGCCCTCCCGCACCCAAACTCCTTCCCAAAGCCTGCCCCCCTCGCCCCCTCCAGTACCCCAACCCCCTGTCCCAGCCCGGTGAAAGTGAGTGAGGGTGGGGGAAAGCGAGTGACGGAGGGAGGGGGGATGGAGTGAGTGGGGGGGGGCTTGGAGAAGGGGCAGGGCAGGGGGAGCCTTGGGGGAAGGGGCGGAGCCTCGGGGGAAGGGGTGGGGCAGGGGCTGGGCAAGGGTATTTGGGTTTGTATGATTAGACAGTTGGCAACTCTACTTGGATCCCCAAGCCTCCTGCTCAGCCCCAGGCCCTGCCCCCACTCCACCTCTTCCCATCCCTGCTCCACCCCTGCCCCTCCCTCTTCCCCACCTCTTTCCACCCCCTCCCCTGAGCGCTCCCAGTCCCCGCTCCTCTCCCTCCCTTCCTCCCAGTGCCTCTTGGACGCTGCGGAACAGCTGTTCCCCGGCGTGCAGGAGGAGCTTGGAGGGAGGGGGAAGAGTTGATCAGCGGGGCCTGGGGACCCCCTGGAATACCCTCATGGACCCCAGTTTGAGAAACGCTGTATTAGAACAAAGGGGCCAGACTTCTTCTCTTGCTTAAAGCTGTTTTGACACAACTGCAAGTCTTGGGGTTCAACGGAGTTACTCATGACTTTCAGCTCGCATCTATGCTGGGACTGCCAAACTCCTCTCCGGTGTGATCCAAGCCAGACTTAAATCCCAGACCACACCGGACTTACCTGGAGATACTAAATACAGTTTTAAAAAAAGACACATTGCTGTCCTACACTATCTGCCATCACGTAACTTTGGGCAGCAGGTTTTAGCCCAACACCAGCATCCAAATGTCTTCAGGAGAGCTGGAAGGATGTGGTTGTACTGTTGATGAACCTCATCCCATGTGCCCCGTCATCTGTCGACACTGAAAATACCCCTTGACCTGCCTTACTGTGTTGTAGGAATGTTGGCAAAGTACAAGGCTATTTGTACTGAGGCATGTGGAGGAGTCGGGGAGTGGTGTCTGTCGAACATCGCTCACAATCACGAGTTTCTCTAACTACTTGGTAGCTAGCTAAGTTACTGTGGAAACAGTTCCAAAGCAAGTCACTTCCTCACTTTCAGAACTTGTGTTGCTTGTAAAACTTTAGGTGGCTGAGGGGAGGAGAGACAAAAGGATCTTTGTCACTTACAACATTGTTGTATGCAGCAGTTCTAAGGTCTTTCTTTCCCTTGTTAAGAGGACTGACGTGTCCTGTAGTCTTCTCCCAGGAGGCCCCATGGAAGTCATAGGACATGAGGTTAATAAAATCCACAATCCTGCAGGAAAAGAAAAAGAGAATGAGATAAATTACATAACCCAAAATAAACATCCCAAAAATGGCACACAGGAATAATATGTGGAGAGGGATCGACAACCTAATATTTACATTTGGATCTGGATTAGGTTTAATAGTTTTGAGGCTGAACTGGAATCATAGAAGATTAGGGTTGGAAGAGACCTCAGGAGGTCATCTAGTCCAACACCCTGCTCAAAGCAGGACCACCCCAACTAAATCATCCCAGCCAGGGCTTTGTCAAGCTGGGCCTTAAAAACCTCTAAGGATGGTGATTCCGCCACCTCCCTAGGTAACCCATTCCAGTGCTTCATCACCCTCCTAGTGAAATAGTGTTTCCTAATATCCAACCTAGACCTCCCCCACTGCAACTTGAGACCATTGCTCCTTGTTCTGTTATCTGCCACCACTGAGAACAGCCTGGCTCCATCCTCTTTGGAACCCCCCTTCAGGTAGTTGAAGGCTGCTATCAACTCCCCCCTCACTCTTCTCTTCTGCAGACTAAATAGGCCCCGTTCCCTGAGCCTCTCACACAATGAGTGTGTGGGTTTGGATTCACTGATAAGGTGTAATCTCTTGCAAACGGTCCTCATAAGATTTCAGCCCAACATGTCTCATCTAACAAGATCTGCTGACTTTCTCTGTTGGTGAGACTTCTGCTATCTTGAGAGGTAGAAATAGTGTGAGGTCATTCTGCCACGAACTCAGCTGTACCCAAAAGAAAAAAAGAACATGGACCCTTTCTGGTTCTGGCTTGAAACATAAGAACGGCCGTACTGGGTCAGACCAAAGGTCCATCCAGCCCAGTATCCTGTCTACTGACAGTGGCCAATGCCAGGTGCCCCAGAGGGAGTGAACCTAACAGGTAATGATCAAGTGATCTCTCTCCTGCCATCCATCTTCACCCTCTGACAAACAGAGGCTAGGGACACCATTCCTTATCCATCCTGGCTAATAGCCATTAATGGACTTAACCACCATGAATTTATCCAGTTCTCTTTTAAACCCTGTTATAGTCCTAGCCTTCACAACCTCCTCAGGCCAGGAGTTCCACAGGTTGACTGTGCGCTGTGTGAAGAAGAACTTCCTTTTATTTGTTTTAAACCTGCTGCCCATTAATTTCATTTGGTGGCCCCTAGTTCTTATATTATGGGAACAAGTAAATAACTTTTCCTTATTCACTTTCTCCACACTACTCATGATTTTATATAACTCTATCATATTCCCCCTTAGTTTCCTCTTTTCCAAGCTGAAAAGTCCTAGCCTCTTTAATCGCTCCTCATATGGGACCCATTCCAAACCCCTAATCATTTTAGTTGCCCTTTTCTGAACTTTTTCTAATGCCAGTATATCTTTTTTGAGATGAGGAGACCACATCTGTACGCAGTATTCAAGATGTGGGCGTACCATGGATTTATATAAGGGCAATAAGATATTCTCTGTCTTATTCTCTATCCCTTTTTTAATGATTCCTAACATCCTGTTCGCTTTTTTGACTGCTGCTGCACACTGTGTGGACGTCTTCAGAGAACTATCCACGATGACTCCAAGATCTCTTTCCTGATTAGTTGTAGCTAAATTAGCCCCCATCATATTGTATGTATAGTTGGGGTTATTTTTTCCAATGTGCATTACTTTACATTTATCCACATTAAATTTCATTTGCCATTTTGTTGCCCAATCACTTAGTTTTGTGAGATCTTTTTGAAGTTCTTCACAGTCTGCTTTGGTCTCAACTATCTTGAGCAGTTTAGTATCATCTGCAAACTTTGTCACCTAGCTGTTTACCCCTTTCTCCAGATCATTTATGAATAAGTTGAATAGGATTGGTCCTAGGACTGACCCTTGGGGGTCCGTTCCATGTTCCATTGAACGTGGAAACAAAACTCTTGTGGCAGGAGCATTCCTAATATGTGATTGAGTTTCAGAATCCAGGTTCTAGTTTTAGCGCCTCTAACAGCAGACAATGATCTGAAACATTCTGGGTAACTGTACATGGCCAAATATATTGATTATGTACCTTAAGAACTGTCATACTGAATCAGACTCAGGGTCCATCTAGTCACTATCCTGTCTGATAGCGGTCAGCACCAGATATTTTAAGGAAAGGTGCCAGAAAATCCATTGGGGACATTTGTGGAATGAATCTGCTCTAAGGGAAGTTTCTGTCTAACCTTGTCAATTGATGACTGGCTGATGGCCTGAGCTGTGAAGATTTATAGCTCTTAAAATAAAAAGCTAAACTAATGTAGTCTAATCCTTGTCCTTTATCTTGTGGCAATGAGTTCCACCGGCTAATCTATATTGTAAAATTTCCAGCGGCATTCATGTGATTTCATGTTCCCCTTCTGTTGCATGATGAGATGGTAAATAGGAGTTGGCAATTTCACCTTTTCTATACCATTCACTATTTTATTTCTCTTTCATAACCCGTTACTCATCTCTCTAAGCCAGTCTCCAATGTCTCTTTATGGAACTCTCTCCAGGTGTCTAGTTTTTTGTTGCCTATCTCTTTATATATAAATATTTGTATGCGTATGTATCCATAGATCTCAAAGCACTTTCCAAAGGAGGTCAATATTGTTATATGCCCATTTTACCCATTGAGAAACTGAGGCATAAGAAGGAAGTGACTTGCCCAAGGTCACCCAGCAAACCAGTGGCGGTGCTGGGAATTGACCCGAGCTCTCCTGAGTCCCCGTCCAGTGCCCTACCCACTAGGCAATACTGCCTGCCAGAACCCCTGCTGTTTCTGCTGTATCCTTTTTTGAAAGAAGGTGACCTGCATTGAACACAGTAGTGTGGATGAGGATGTACCACTGAATTATATAACATCACTGGAGCAGTTTCAGGATGATTCTCTTCCTCATTCGTCCTCACTTTGTTTTCCTTTTTTTGACAGCTGCTACCCGAGCAGATATTTTCATTGAGCTGTTCACGATGATGCTCAGGTATTTTTCCTGATTGGTTACAGCTTCTCTAGAAGCCTTTGTAAAATAGTGTCACTGGATACACTTACTTGGAGATTTTGTCGACTTCATAGCCTGTGTCAATATTTATCCTTCCAGAGGACACTGCAGTACTAAGTAGAAGTTTCTCTTTTCCGGTTTTCTGAGCTTCCTTCTCAAATGCCGTTGCTAGATCCTAGAGGGTATAAGAAAGCAGTTCACCTGAATATCTGAATTAACATAGGAACTTCCCACATTGGATTACACCGGGGGAACATCTAGCCCAGCATCCTGTCTGACACTGGTCAGTACCAGCTGCTGCAGAGGAAGGTGCAAGGAACCCTGCAGTGACAGTCCCATGGGCGTTCCTATCTAGCATCTCTGAGGTTAGCTTCTGATTTGAAGTTAGGAGTGTTTAGATCCTTTCTGAAACTCCTGGTGGGTTCTTTTAAACCTGATTAGTTTACTTCTGGATGTTCTTAGGATCAGGATCAGCGTGCCAACACTTTTGTACTAAGCCCATGTTTCTCCATCTCCCCAGGCTGAAGCACATGGGTTGTAGTGAAAATGAGACACGGGAGGGTCCCCGCAACAGTGTGCCTGGAGGAAAAGGAACTGAGCTATATTCCTCATGGGCATTGTTCAGACCTTCCAAAGTCTGAGACAGCATGTCTGTGTTGTTGCTCTTCCTAAATGTTCATGTGCCTCTGAATTCCCCTTATGTCCAAACTCTTTCTGAAAGTGGTTCCATCTCTATGAAAGACGGACAAAATTCACCTCCCCAGAGATCTAGCTACACTGGGTGTGTGATGTGCTGTGCTGGGTGCAGTAGGCTGTGAGCTTGACATGTATGTTCTGCCATTGTTGGGTAGCCCTTTTTCAGACTGTGACCGCACCCCCTGGTTTTATTGTACCTGAATCAGAGAAGTGAAATGTCTCTTATCCTTCCTCCCTGGGTAAATCCAGGCTATGTCTAATCCGTCAAACTCATGCGTCCGGAGGAACTGTACCACAGAGCGGACAAATGTCCAGCGATTAGCAGCCGAAGCAGCCATGTTGGAGAAGCTGGAATGAAAGTGACATGCCTCCTGTATTCATGTATATCGTAGTATAGATTCCCAGTACTGTTTGAATTGGCTACACTCAATATGCACACTTCACAGCTGCAAACTGTCCATTACAGGGACAATAATAACGCAGCAGCGAAGCACACTAGACGTACCCATACTCCTTTACATCTACTCTTGGGGGAACCAATTTCCCCCTTCCTCCACCTCCATGTTTATAAGCTAAAAGCTTTCCCAGAGCTGGAGGTGGTGGGTTCGAGCCCATCGCTGTTCCGAGCAGGTGTGTCACGAGAGTATATTAACTTCCACACTCAGAAGTGGAACAGTACTGCAGATCCCAGTATTACCGTTCGGTTCCAAAGCTTGATCCTCCAATGGACAACAGGGTCTTCAGGTTCTGATTCCTGAGGGGAGAAAAGTGCATTTAAATGATGGACGCTTGGCTTGGCTGTCCTATGGGGAATCTTTCACTCGACAGACTTAGGCTAGGTCTACACTACAGCGGGGGTCCGACCTAAGATACGCAACTTCAGCTACGTGAATACCGTAGCTGAAGTTGCGTATTTTAGGTCGACTTACCTGGCTGTGAGGACGGGGGAAAGTCGACCGCTGCCGCGCTGCCGTCGACTCCGCTGCCGCCTCTTGCCGCGGTGGATTTCCGGAGTCGACGGCAGAGCGATCAGGGATCGATTTTATCGCGTCTTCACTAGACGCGATAAGTCGATCCCAGAAAACCGATTGCCTGCCGCCGGACCCTCCGGTAAGTGTAGATGTACCCTTAGTTCCCTTCCCACCTACTCCCCCCGTCTGCATGGAGGTGGGTGTCGGGGGGAAGGAAGGGAGAGCACGGCATTCGGATCCAGCTAGCACAGCGGGCCCTGTGTGACTGCCATAGCTAATGTAGTTTGGAGAGCTTTGGATGATCTAAACTATGCCTGGGGCGGTTTCAGGCCCGGCCTACCCAGGATGAGTGGAAAGATGGCTGACTTGCCTGCTCAGGCTCTGCTTAGCTGTGAATCCAGCTCAGAACCAGCTACTGGCGAGACGTGGGGAGCAGCTGCTCCCTTCATCCTCTGTCACGGAACTGGGTTTGACATGAATGCTCAGCAGTGGAGCTTTGTTTAATTCCCCGCCCCTGGATGCTTCCTGTTGCTTTCTGGCTACATGCACTAGCCCCTCTTTCCCCCGAGGATGACACGATGCTCCCTGGGAAAACTCTCACCCTTCGAACTGAGGGTGAGCCTTCCCTCCCACAGCTGGGGCGCGCTCCCCGTGTTACTCACTTGGCTTTAAGGCCATTGAAAGCCTCGTAAAGTGTCACATCGTTCCACTCCACGGTGGTGATCTCGTGGTCGCTCATGCTGGCAAAGGCATAAATGAGGTGGGTGCAGAGATGGGGGTCGATGTCATCGGGGAGGAAGCTCCCCTCCCCAGGCCTGTACTGGGCCCAGTTGGTGAAGTAACAAACCAGCTTAGAGGCAGAACCTGGGGAGACAGCGAGAGGACTGGGTCCCATGTAAACCTGAGATCGCTGTGCTATCTCTGCCACCTCCCGGGGATCTCCCAACAAGACAAAAGCCAATGGGCCCGAATGGCCTCTTAGTCCTCTAATATCAATACAACTTTGTGAGTGGATTGCGGTTTCTGTTGCGTTTACTTTGGGGCCTCGGGTAGACAGTGCTCTATTATGAGAGGCCATAACATGGCATGACCCTTACAGGGCAGTGCCATGATAGAATCTTCCTGGGGGCGCCCAGGCCCCACCTGATAAAATAACCAAGCTGTGATCCGCAGGATGAATCAAAATGTACTAAGCCTTATCGTGCCTACGGCAGCGTGCGATGCTAGAAGGTGCATCTCCTGTAATGCGAGAGCCAGGTAAAGGAAAGCCAAAGGAGGAGGAATTTTGACTTGAGTTCTGAAGGATGAAAGCAGCTCTGTGATCCATTCCCCCCGCTCCGTGACTCAGCATCATGGTGCACCTTTGTGCAATGCTAACAGACAGGACTGTAGCCTGCGGAGATCGGGGATTTATACCTGAAAGCCATAGATGGAGCAGTCGATATTAACCACGGAGCACTGAAGTGGGGACACGAGACTGCCCATGCTCTACAGTAAAACACTTATAAACTGGAAGAAGTGGGTTGCCTCTGTCTCTCTGCCATGGGTGTAGCTGGGATTGAAGGGGAGGCAGAGAAGGGGCAGTTTTGGCTGGTGGTGGTCTCAGGCAGGGAGGCAGTGGACGTGCAGCCAGAATGACCCCTGCAGTTCCTCCTAACCTTGCAACTTCCCTCCTTCCTTTTCAAATGATTCGATGCCTTTGCAGGATGTGAATAGGCCTGGCACAGCTTTTTTGGAGCTGTTTTGAAGGAGAAGGACTTTCCTCTTCCGCTTTTGAATTCCAGGGCCCAGTACAAGCATCAAAAATCCCACCCACACTGGAGCACTTACTAAAACCCAGCAACTTTTCTTCCCCATCCCCTGTGATCAATCACGTTTCTATTGGCCTCTGTAAAACCAGGTGATAATGTAAGTTGGCTACTTACCGCATTGTAGAGACAGCAAGAGAGTGAAACCTAGAGAAATACAAGAACAAGGGTAAAGTGTACTATTGACCTATCTTTGAGATCCTGTGGACTGTATGAGAATAAAGTAATATTGGTGCTTTGGATGATAAATCCCCCACCTCCCTACTCCCAAAGAGGCATATGCACATGTCTAAGAAATCTTCACAAAGGCCTTAACCACACCTCGTTTTGCACCTGCAGTTTGGGGCCTACAATTATTTGTGGGTGCAATTTAGGCCACTTAAATGTCGAAGCACCTGATTGCAAGCACAAATTGAAAGCCAGAATTTGGAAATCTCTCTTTTTAAAATCTCTTCTGAATGTTTAAGAACTCTTCTGCTTGGCCCTTCACAAAATTTTAGATTTTTTTTAAGCATCTTCAATTACTGTCTTGCTTTAAAATTTGCTTTGTGGTGGCCCTTGTCACAAGCCATTAACAAATGAGTCTCCAAAATACATCCACCCCAAGTGCCTGTTTCATTGAGATTTCCCCAGCCGGGAATCCCATTGCATCCACTTCACCAAACTGCTGTAGAACTTAGGAGCTATTCAATGACACCCATCACAAGAGTTAAACTAGCCCCAGTCTTACCAGCCCAAATGATTGCCTGTCCCATGCTGGGTCATACAGCTCTGCTCTGGATTCTGTCACTGGGGTGTGGAGGAAACAGTATCTGACTGCCAAATGGTTGGTCTCTGCTTTTCATTGTCACTTTTTATACCTGTCTTTCACAATAACCCACATTTACAAGAACTCAGCATGTTCTTTTTCACAAAGGAACAGTCTTATTTACTCTGTCTCTCTGAGAACTCAACTGGCTATTTTTAGTGAAGGAATTCTTGTGCAATTTTAGCATGCGCTGTGTGCGCGCTTGTGTAGGTTTTGCAATACCTACCATCAGCCTGGCTCTGGCCTGATGTGCAAACACAAATGGTGCCGAGGCAAGGAGCGGGAGACCTTGGGTACACATTTCTGGGATTTATTACTGTTCTTGAAGATGTAGAGCAAAGAGTCTTTAAATAGTGTCATTGTACTGGAGAGAGTTGCGTAATCTCCAAGCCTCATTCTCTTATCATTGCCTGCAAGCTCCCACTGCAGCGAGATTGGCCCCAAAGGGGCTCAGAGCCTGATAAGCCTTGTTGTTTTTTTCACTTCTGCTATTGTGGCTACTTTGCCAAGGGGAAGGTGTTACGAAAAACTGTTTGGCTCGCTTTGATTCCCAGCGTGACCTGGGTCAGATCACTTCCTCTGTGCTGCTGAGGTCCCAGCAGTAAAATGGGGATCATGCTTCACAGAGCAGTGAGAATGTTTTAATGCATTTATATTTGTCTAACCATAGCACCTTCGGGGCCAGGCTCTCCAAGGATGGAGGAATGGCCGCTCCGGACCAGACCATGGGTCCATCTAGCTCAGTGTCCTGTCTCCAGCAATGGTCAACACCTGCTCCTTCAGAGGAAGGTGTGAGAAACCCTGCAGTTATGGGATAAACAACTTCCCCCAGGGACAGGTTATCTTTTCCCCATAACTCTCCATTCAAGGTCAGCTTGTGCCTTGAAGCAGGAAGGTTTATATTCCTTCCAAAATTCCTATTTGGTTTTTAAGATGAGCAGCAACTGAGCCAAGTCTGTCCGTAGGGTAACTCTGTTTGCTTGAATGGTCTTAGGCCAGGAATGAATTTACTCCATGGATGAATCCTCACAAGAGCGGTGGAGACCAAATGCATTTGGAGTCACTTACTCCAGCACTTGCTGACAGTTGCTGCCTGTATTTCTAATCATTCAGAAAGATCCCTGGCCCACTAATGTGACCACCTTACCATGTAGGTAAGGCCTAAACTTCAGTTCATCTGGGTCAGTCCACGTGGGCAATGATGGATGACCTGTGTTGGATTCTGCAGGCTGGTCTGTCGGTGCCTCTCTGTTCTCTTCGGGAAGTGAATTTGTGAAGGCTTCGTGATTAGATACCAAGTTACGTGCCTCCGAAATATCAAAGACAAATAAAAACCACAGCCCTTGGACTCCTTGGAGAGGAAGAAATCGGATGCTTTTTATGTATTAGGAGTCCCAGGCAGTTAAAGTCATTCCCATAGCAGATGTAAGGCCACCTTTATTATCTGGTGTTGGAAATATTGTGAATCTATCCCTAAGTTTAATGGCCCAGAGATCTGCACTTGTGTCAGGATTTCTGCTTTTGAGAGGGTCACTGGCCCAGTGGGAACAGCAAAGTCCTGGCCAATGGAAGACCTAGGTTTGGGGGGAGGGCTGGGTCTCTGGTATCAGAAAGATCACTTGACCTTCCTGTGCATGATTTGAAAACCATATAACCAGGGCCGGTGCAAGGAAGTTTCACGCCCTAGGCGAAACTTCCACCTTGCACCCCGCCCCCCCCCCCTGGCGCAGCTCCCCGCCCCCCCCTCCACCCTGAGGGGCCCCCCCCACAGCAGCTCTCCGCCCCAGGGAGCCGTGCGGCAGCTCCCCACCCCAGCTCACCTCTGCTCTGCCTCCTCCCCGAGCACGCCGCCCCCGCTCTAATTCTCCTCCCAGGCTTGCGGCGCCAAATAGCTGATTGACGCTGCAAACCTGGGAGGCGGGAGAAGTGGAGCAGCGACGGTGTGCTCGGGGAGGAATGCTGTAAAAAAAAATTGGGGGCACCGCTTTTTGGCGCCCCCAAATCTTGGCGCCCTAGGCAACCGCCTAGTTTGCCTTAATGGTAGCACCGGCCCTGAGTGTCTGAGTCGAACCTTCCTGGGTAAGCATGCAAGATGAAGAAACAGCTTTGACACCTGTGGCAGACTGGACTAATAGCAGATGGTGTTCTCCTACAGACACTCCAGTACATCTTGAATTTATCTTGCTGAGCTCTCCAAGGGGGATAATATGGAGCTGAGAGAATGCATGATGCTTCTGTACTGTCTAGTGAACCACACATCAAACTCTAGGATACTATATTGATGTAAGGATGTAAAGAGGCCATACATCTCCTCATTCCTTCCCTCCTCCCTGCCCCATTTTTCAGTAGCTTATAGGGCCTGACACTTCGACCCAATAGAAGAAAAGTACAACAACTTCATTTACAAATGAAAGCTTTATTTTCTTGGAGCAAACAAACATGAAATAAGGACAGAGACCAATGCAAAATGAAGAAATAAATGCACGACAGTTTGAAAATCCATCAGCCCTGCTTGTCAGTGCCAATATTCTGCTTCCGCTCACTCTCCTCCCTAACTCTGACCTGTATTACTGCGATGGTTGTTGCCCCTGAAAATAACTCACCCAGGCCAGAGAAGAAGGTTGCTGGAGACACTTGCAATATAGACCATCTCCTAAGCTCGGATTTGATGGCAGAGGAAACTAAACTATCTGAGCTGATACGAATCAATCTCTTATTTCATTCTCTAGGAAGGTGATTTGAGGCTCTTTGCTTTTAAGGCCAGTTGCAACATTTGCATAAGTAGTCGAAAATTAACCCTTCCGGGCAGGACATTCGGAAGGTGCGCCTGTTGGCACATATGTAGAACATGGCGTGGGCCTCGGGGACCGGGTAGATCCCATTGGCCTTATGGAGGCAAAACCTGCTGGTCGTGGAGTTGGTAGTTGTGGCAGGGATGGATGGTAGTGTAGTGAAGCTGAGGGTTGAGGATGAAACAGTTGGCGGTGATGTAGTGGAGCTGATGGTGGTTTCTGGAACAGGCGTCGTCTGAACCAGCCCTGCGGAGGCATTAGCAGAAGGAACAACGTTATCGGCATCTACTAGTCAGAAAGAAAAGGGAACGAAGGGAGACATTTTGTGGTCAATCCCTCGGAGGTTTTAGACAGCTTGGTGGTGGTTTAAATGGTTGTTAGGTGACACAGGGCTTTTTATTGTGAAATATGAACGAGCGATGATGTAAAGGTGCCGATAGCTAGATCAGTGGCTCTCTAGGGCAGAACAAACCAACAATAGGACAACCTTTTGATACGCAGCAGTTGTAGTGGACTTGGCATAAAGTCCACAAGGATTCTAACTCTGAATCGAATGCCATAGAAAGGCGATCTGGTAAATTACTCTTTGGTGCGATAAATATGGACTATGTTATGCTACACTATTTAGAGACTTTTGGGTAGAGACACCTGTAAAACTAAAGGTGACTTAATGTTGAAGCGTAAATACATGGTGGCTGGATAGATTATTGGTAGCACCCCAAAGTCTCCTAGGACCTTGCTCTGAAGAGTTTGCCCATGACATAGGGGAGGGAAACAAGGGAGGGGAATGGGATAAGTGAGGACAAATGTTACAGCAATGCAATGTGGCTATTTACTTTAGAGATGCACAAACCATGGGAGTATTTCTGGTTGATCTTTTTTATAGTGTATCTAAATAGGGTGGGGTTGAAAGTGGATTGGTTTATTGGGAGGATTGTATGAGAAATGAGTTTCCAAGAGGGATACAAATGTGTGACGGTGGTGGTCTGGCAGAGCAGAGAGAACAGGGCACATGGGGAATAACATGGAAACAGGCCTGGGGGGAGAAACAAATAATGCTATTACAAGAGGCGTGGCTTTAAACTAAATCAGCTTTGGGCTAATCAGCTACAAAGCTATGATGCTGGGGAGGGGTCTCTGATGTGTAATTTCCCAGCCTGCTTTTGGCAGGTTTGGTGGCTCAGCTCATGAGCGTTAGATGCAAACTCTTCCAATTCTCTATATTTCCCTAGTTACGTGGCTTTTTCCCCAGGCTTGCATGACTGAATTTTAGGAGGCATAACAACGTGGCCTAATGCAAAGATTTCAGACAACTTTCATCAGGGTGTTTTGTGTCCCAGGCTCCCCTCTTTAGGCTGGGCCCTGCAACACTCATGCAGCTCCAGCCTTTGCGCTCTAAACCAAAAGCTGGCCGTGGGCGTTTAAAAGAAAAATGGTGTATTACATAAATGTTTTTGCCATTAGGGCTTTCCCTGGAGACTCTGAGAGTGTTCAGAGGAGGCTGAGGCTGTGGTGCAAGTTTGCAATTCATTCTCTTTCCCTGCCCCCGAAAAATCTCTTGCCCAATAATAAAAAAATACATGTGTCAAGAAGATATTGCATTATCGGTATGGGGCAGACCCTTAACTCATGCTTTACCGCATCTCAGCTCTTTCTTCAGAGTTTGCAGAAGAGGGTACTTCCCCTGGCCGCAGAATGAGTCGCTGAAATCATCCAGATCGATGGTCCAGACCATGGCCCCTCCCAGACTTTTCTTCTTCAGATACTGAACCTGGGAGAGGAAAAATCTCCGAAACTGTGACATTGGGTGCTGGTGGGAGACGGAAGTTAAAACATCTCGCCTCTGTTAGAACTCCAGCAACTGCTACTCATCTAAGGAGCCTCTTGCAAGTCCAAAACAACCTGCCATGAGGTTGAGAGGTGGATGGGAGAAGGGGCAAGTGCATGCTAAAAGCTTGCCTATGCTTGAACCAATGAAGCTCCATGTAGGCAGGAATCCCGTTTGGGTTAAGGGTGCTCATGCCTGGGATGTTTACAGCCTTGTGCTGCTTCCTGCCTGGTCTGAAATCTCATATGACCTTAAGATTCTGTTGCCAGGGTGGAGCACATTGCAAGTCATGAAACTTCCCTGCCCCAGAATATTGTCTGGATCCTCTCTCCTACACTTTACACTCAAGGAAAAGATTGTGTGGGCTTGTGGGGGGCCTGTTTGCTGAATTCACCTGCTGATGGGCCAATGTTTCCGCTCACAGCGCACCACATAAGTCATCTTCTAGTCTCATCTTTTGCTGTGACTTCAAGCGAGTCACGTTCTCCTTCTGTAGGGTGACCAGATGTCCCGATTTTATAGGGACAGTCCCGATTTTGGGGTCTTTTTCTTATATAGGCTCCTATTACCCCCCATCTCCTGTCCTGATTTTTCACACTTGCTGTCTGGTCATCCTACCTTTCTGTGCCTTGATTTCCCCATCTGTAAAATGGGATAACACTAGGCTTCCCAGAAGGTAGGCAGGACTGGAGGCTTAACAGGTTAACTTTGGTGAAGTGCATTGAGATTCTCAGATGCACAGTCTAGGGACACACAAAGCATTGTCTGCCGATACGCACAATGATACAAAGTGGAGCCCATCTCTCTGGGCTACGGGAAGGTTCCGATAGCCCCCCTCCAGCCTTCCACAATGTGTGGCAAGAAGAATGCATAGGAACTGCTTACTTTGGTTTTAATGCTCTGCTGGTCGTCATACCCCACCCACTGGTTCTCCTTGAAGGAATACGGGACTTTCTGTTCCTCGATCCTTTTGGTGGTGCCACCTTTCTGGAAAGTACAGATCTGAAAAAAATACAGAAATGGAGAGATGGGAAGAAACCATTGAGATTGGCTGCCTCTCTGAATTAATTAATAATCTTACGAATATTAGCATGTTTGCCAATAGAAGGATCAAAGGGGCAGTTTCAAGGCACCATATTTAAATCACAGTAGACCCAGGAGCATTTAATGAGCCGCTTGCAGGAAAAGTGAATTCTTTCCTACCTCATAATAGGCCCAGAATCCTGCCTCTCGAGTGAAAGGGCCGAGTGATCCAGGCCCAAAGGCAGGGGCACCAACCCCTGTCTCGGAGGAAGAGAGGGTGAAAGACCGTCCATAGGTGGGGATTCCCATGATGATCTTCTCAGCTGGAGCACCCTTGTTCCTCCAGTACGTCACAGCATAGTCCTGTATGAGGGGATCAGACATGAAGTCTCTCCATGTAACAGGGGTGCTGGAACAGTTTTTGGAGTTTGCAACCAAACTGTGATACAGCCACTGAATCTCTGTTGTCTGGGGCTTGTGATGCAAGTTCTGATACTTGCACCAGGGGTAAGGATGATACATGCAGGTTTGTTGGAAATGTGACTTTTCAACCATTTCCTGCAGCTGAGCTCTAGTTATTTGTCAGAAGAAGGAGTCACCTACAAAGTTCTTTGACACTTACAGTGTTACTGTACACAGCAGATCCAGTGTCGGTTTTCCCTTTGTAGAGAGGACTGATGTGTCCTGTGATCTTTTCCCAGGAACCGTGGAAGTCATACGTCATGAGGTTAATGAAGTCTAAGGCCCTACAAAGGGAGAATAAGGAATCAAGATGACATTGATTTTCCCTCTGCAAGAGAAGTGTTGCAAAGCATCCTGGGTAATAGAATTTGGTCCTGTAGCTTGACTGTCCTCTGTAAAACTGTGTGGCGGGATAGACTCACTTTGAGATGTTCTCGACTTCATAGGCTCCATCGATGTTTTCCTTCCCAGCTGCCACAGCAGCAGTCAACAGCAGCCGCTCTTTCCCTGTCCTCTTGGCTTCCTCCTTGAATTCTTCAGCCATTTCCTGAGGGGGAATAATAGAAAGCCCCAAACAACCATCAATTATCCCCTTTTTAATTGTGCCTTCCATCTTTTTTTTCTTTCAAAAAAAGCAAATCTAAACTAAAGGAGAGACTGCACACACGTCTGACAAACACAGTTAGAGTAGGGTCCTGAGCATTCTAGTAGCTGTGGGTCATGCCAATTAGATCACATATTTGATCAATTTATTAACGTATTCAGGGCTGATGCTGTGAATGATTTGACTCTGGGAAGGCACAGGACTTGATGGTAGATTCCAGGAAGCAAATAATCAAAGTGGCTGATCAGTATCTTCTGACACTGAGGGCATTATGTGTCTGCTCATCTGGTGGGGATTCCTTGAGCCAGGCACCAGCAGGCTAGGAAGTCCAATCCCTGACCTTACCTGTATGCCCCTTGGATATACTCTTCCCCCACTCTTTGGAGATCTGAGCTAGAGATGAGCCCAAAGCTTGGATCCAAAAAACATGGTTCAGATGGTCGAACAGTCTGGTGACTTGATTCCGTCACTTGTTTGATCCTTTCAGATGTTAGCTGTCTCTACCTTAGAGAACGCCCCAGCTTTGACTTCGACTTTGCAGACTGTGTAGTGTTTGCAGGTGAAATATGAGGACAAAACACACGTCCTGCATCCTTATAATCTCTGCCTTGGCAATGGAAGGAGGGGGCTGTACTCCTAGGTCTTACTGTACCTGGACCAGAGCAGTGAAACGCTGTTTATCCTCAGGTGGGCTTCCCCTTGCACCTGGATATTCCCAGTCTAGGTCCAGACCATCAAATTCATACTTGCGCAGGAACTCAACCACAGAGAGGATGAATGTCCGCCGATTACCAGGCGTGGACACCATGCTGGAGAACCTAACATGGAAGTGACACGTTAACTACCCTGTCTGTGCTGCTAACCACCCGCTGCAGATTTGGGGGCTAGTTTACAGTTGCTGCGTCCAGAAGATAAACTCAGCAGCACAGAGGGCTACACAGGGCTGGTGCTACCATTAAGGCGAACTAGGCGGTTGCCTAGGGCGCCAAGATTTGGGGGCGCCAAAAAGCGGTGCCCCCAATTTTTTTTACAGCGTTCCTCCGGAGCGCGCGGTCACCGCTCCACTTCTCCTGCCTCCCAGGCTTGCAGTGCCAATCAGCTGTTTGGCGCCACAAGCCTGGGAGGGGAGGAGAATTACAGCAGGGGCGGCGTGCTCGGGGAGGAGGCGGAGCAGAGGTGAGCTGGGGTGGGGAGCTGCCGTGGGGGGGGGCGCCTCAGGGCAGGGGTGGGGGAGCTGCCGCAGGGCTGGGGGGGGGGGCGCAAGGTGGAAGTTTCGCCTAGGGCGCGAAACTTCCTTGCACCAGCCCTGGGGCTACATACAGCTGGGAGGAAAGGCCACTGGTCCTCGCAGGGTCATATTCAGCCCCAGTTCACTTTAAATTCCAGCCCACGTCACATCCAGAGCAGGAAGGAGACTCTGTCTGCAAAACACTATTCTGAATATTGTTTGCTTTGGAGATAGCTTTCAGGGAGAGCTTCAGGTTTAAAGCTTGACAAATGAATATAAAAAAATCTAAGTTGCTAAGCACTGATGAGATGAATTGTTGTCAATACCAAAGACTTCACAGCTGCTAGTAACTCTATTGCTGTCAAAGAGCATGAGAGATTTGGAAACTTCCCAAAATGTTGCCACACAAATCTCAGTACCAAACACAGTATTTGAGCTTCTGCCTTCCAAGACCACCTCTTCATGACAAAAAGCCCAGAATGAAAATTCTGGGGCAACCTCCTCAGTGACAAATTTTAGTCAAAAAAGGGCGTAATGACCCACAAGCGAGATCTTGTTCTTAAACCAGTGTCAAGCTGGAGTGACTCCACTAACTCCAGGTTGTACTGAACATTGATGTGGGCATCACGAGGCGGTGTACAGCTGATACTGATTGTCTTTGGAGACTGAGTTCTGAAATATAATACTAATGGGCTGGGCACTAGTCTAGGAGTGAGGAAACCCAGATTCAGTTCCTGCTCTGTCACAGACTGGGTGCGCCTTGGGAAAGTCATGTAGTGTCCGTCTCGGTTCCCCATCTGTACAATGGGGAAAAACAGCCGTGCCCTACCTTCCAGAGGTGTTGAGGCTAACTACGGGTGTGTTATGAGGCACTCAGATACTATGGCAATGGCGGTCGTATAAGTGCCTAATGTAGGTAGATAGAATGCACAATCACCTTCCTACATGCTACTGTTCTGACTCTCCTGGACATCACAGGATTTTGAGGTTGAGCATAATCCACTCCCCCCTGCCTCACGCTTTTCATGCAGAAAACAAACATCCTCTCATCTTACTTTTCAGAGCCAAAATTCCAACCACCAACGGCCAAGAGGGTCTTCAGCCCAGGATTCCTGGGTGGGAGAAAAGGTGGCATTTAAAGCAGCTGGAAAAGCTCACTTTCATTGTGTCCCTCACACTTGGACTTGCAAGTGTTCTCCGATCTTAATAAACACAGCCATAATCTGGATCAGGGGTCGGCAACCTTTCAGAAGTGGCGTGCCGAGTCTTCATTTATTCACTCTGATTTAAGGTTTCGTGTGCCAGTCATACATTTTAACGTTTTTAGAAGGTCTCTTTCTATGTGTATAATATATAACTAATCTACTGTTGTATGTAAAGTAAATAAGGTTTTTAAAATGTTTAAGGAGCTTCATTTAAAATTAAATTAAAAGGCAGAGCCCCCCCCCGCCCCCCCCCGGACCGGCGGCCAGGACCCAGGCAGTGTGAGTGCCACTGAAAATCAGCTTGTGTGCCGCCTTCAGCACGCGTGCCATAGGTTGCCTACCCCTGATCTGGATGCTTAATCTGGGGGAAAGCTTCCATACTTCTGCAATGTAAACGCCCTCAAACCTTCCTATAGATAAACGGGAGGAAGGAGAAGTTGGGACCTCCTTGAAGTTTAAGGAACTGTCCCCAGATTATGCTGAGATAGTGAATGGTGGGGTTTCCCCCCCTCTAGTTTAGCTCGTGCCCCAACGCTTGATAATACATTCTATTTTGCTATAACCCTACTGAAAACCCGTTCGTGTACATTCTGTGTCTGAGTGGATCTTTCAGAGAAGAATCCCTCTCAGATGCAAGAAGTTGGGCTTTTTAACACTTATGGTGATGTCAACATGAGTCTTCGAACTGTCACATCCACTCTTCTCATGGAGAGGATAGGTTAAACTCTAAAGTCCTTGGGCCAGGGACTGACTTGGTCTTGTACACTGCTGAGCACATGATAAATAATGATTCCAAAGGAGTTTTCTCCCTCGGTGAAGCTAGAAACAGCCTTAGCTTAAATCCCAGGTCTGCCTCCTCCTTCAGGATAAACCCAGAGGCCCCATTCCCTAGGGGTGAGACCCCAGCGCTGGGAGATAGGCCCCTCTCCCCTTTGACTCACTTGCTTTTGAGTCCGTTGAAAGTCTTGTAAAGCTGCTCATCGTTCCCCTCCACAGTGGTGATCCGGTTGTTGTCCATGCCAGCAAAGGCATAAATGAGATGAGTGCATAGGTTGGGGTCAATGTCCTCAGGAAGGAAGCGCCCCTGGGCTGGTCTGTACTGGGACCAGTTGGTAAAGTAACAGACCAGTTTGCAAGCAGAGCCTGTGGAAATAGGAGAGAGATGTCAAGGTGCGATGAGGACTGAGGCAAGGAATCAAAATGCGATGCACCCCTTCAGTTGGCTGATAGCATGGGGCCTCACAGACTCTCTCGATTTCATTGTACAGTATTCAGGCTCTTGAGTCCATGTGGGCCATAACCGTGCTCCTTTTAGCATGGTTCCCCAAACCCAGAAGGACTTGGAATGCCCTTCCAATTCCTTTCCTGTCTCTGGGGAATGGGAATGGTCGTGCTTTGGTACTGACGTGACGAAAGCTTTTGAGAATAGGTGGGTTGCACACCTGGGTGTAGAAATGGCCATGCTAGGCCTCACTGCTGTTTTGCTTTGTACTTTGTCCCACAGCGGTGGCCTGTGGCTGCCCCACTGAGAATTGTAGTACAGCAGTGATACAGGGCTTTGAACATCTAAACCATGCTCCAGAAGTGGGTCTGTTACGCCCGATCTTTGAATGGAGACAGGACAAGAGTCAGCTAAGTAGGAACAACCTCCGTTGCCTCTGTTCTCAAAGTGAATGTGTCCCACAGCCTATGGGCCACTTGTGCTCATATGGGACAGTATGGGAGGGCAGCTGTTTGTTTGCCACTGCTCTGCAAGCAGCATTGCATCTGAACGCAGCTAAGTTACACACATGCAGGCTGTGGATGGGCTCACAGAGCTTTCATACAGGTAACTGACTCGAGCTTATTAGTAGCATCTAAACCCCACTGAAGTTAATGAAACTTCAAGAGGCTTTGGATCAGGCTCACAGAGACCACTTCAAAAATTAACCCTCTGAACAAGGAAACGGCTTACTGAATCCCAGCTAAACACTGGACCTTATTCTGTTATCCAAAGGGATTTCTTTTCTACTACCCATGAGTCTTTTAAGAAATGGATGGTCATGGAAAAGGTGACTTACTGCATTGGAGAAACAGCAAGACAGCTAAACCTACAGCAAAATAAAAACAGAAGAGAAGATTGTTATTTAAAAATCCCTCCCCCAGGCCTAGAATATCATAGAATATCAGGGTTGGAAGGGATCTCAGGAGGTCATCTAGTCCAACCCCCTGCTCAAAGCAGGACCAATCCCCAACTAAATCATCCCAGCCAGGGCTTTGTCAAGCCTGACCTTAAAAACCTCTAAGGAAGGAGATTCCACCACCTCCCTAGGTAACCCATTCCAGTGCTTCACCACCCTCCTAGTGAAATAGTGTTTCCTAATATCCAACCTGAACCTCCCCCACTGCAACTTGAGACCATTGCTCCTTGTTCTGTCATCTGCCACCACTGAGAACAGTCTAGATCCAGCCATGCAGAAATGCAGAAATTCTCCTACTAGAAATAAGTTTAAAGTCCATTGCATAACTAATGACCACACATATTCTTGTGGACCCATTATTACTGAGACCACTGTGACTATCGAACGTATGCCACTGCCCCTCTGTTCTGCTTCCTAGTTCCCCACCTGGGGAAGGGGTTGTGTCTTGCCTTACTTGTTATCATGGGACCTTGGCTCCTGACTGGGGTACTTAAGCGCTACTGCAATACAAATAAAGTCAAAACCAGAGAGAACCACATGCTGCAAAGTCAGTTCCAAAGACAAAGTCGCTCTCAGTCTCCAGTCTCGGCACGTGGCAGTAAAGACTGTTGCATGTTATAGCTGAGCAGAGCTTAGGTTCTGCTCAAGAATCTTACCCAGGAGAACTATCTTGAAAAGTAAATTAACTAATGTGCAGGGAGAGGTGGATTAAGAGCACAGAACTGAGAGCTAGGAACTCCTGAGTTCTAATGCTAGCTCTAACCATTGGCCTCTACGGCCTTCAGAAAGTCCCTTAAAGTTTTCCCAGCTGCAAGATGGAGGATAATACTACGTTGCCTTATTGGGTGATACTGTTCCTCTTTTCCACCAACACCACTGAAGTTAAGCATCCCAGCATTGGTTAACCCAAGAAATGTTGGGTTTCAGTTTAGACAGCTGCAACTTTTCTCTAACCCTCTTTTTAGTAGTTGGCGTTTTGCAGGATGCAATTGGCCTAACCCAATGTCTTCCATTATCCACGTCATGGGTGAAGAATACATTATACAGTCTCACATCCAAATCCCATAAAACTCAACAGTCCTGTTCAGTAACATCCCACATAAATTCATCTCCAGTTGCAAACTTACCAACCCAAACGAACGCCCGGCCCATGGTGGCTGCAGATGGTCTGGGCTGGGTTCTGTAGACCTGGGTTGTGCCTCTGGCTGCAGATTGATGCTCAGCATTGGCCTGGGCTCAATCTTTCTCTTTATATCTGATCACACCCATGCAGGACAGCTGTGTTGAACTGAGAGGAGTGCATGCCGCCAGTCTGTGCAGTTAAAGGATTTCGCCACATGCAGGATTTTTGCTCAATCTCCTAAATTTTCAAGGGCAGGTTTTGCAATTGCACTGGTGATCACAGAATCACAAGATTCTGAGTATCTGAAGTCATTTCTTGAGGCACATGTTCTGTTTGACTAATTATACTTTTAATTCACTGATCCTTGGCAGGAGCCCTGCTGTAGTTAAGAGCAGCCTGTAAAGAACTGCAGAATATGGTGCACAACAAAAAGAAGTTGGTTAGCCCTATAACACCCAGAAATGATGCTACATAATCTTGCGTGCTACCTACTGGCATGTTATCTAGTAATTATTTGCATACATACAGACATCTCTCTTGTACAGAGCACTCCTGTAACACTAGTAGATGATGTGGCTTTTAACGAGTTCCTACAGTACATTCTCTGAGGGAACTCACCCTTGTGTCGGATAAAGACAAAATGATCAGTGCCCCTCGGCTCCCTGCAATTAAGTCAAGCGCTCCCAAAATATTGGAAACCATGTAAAGACTTGGCTAAAAACCAGGACCTATTGATCCCATAGCTCTTTTCATAAAGGGGGATAGGAGTCTGCCACCGTGTTCCAAGCTGAAATGTGTAGCGCTATGGGCCAGCTGCTGCCGTTCACCCCAGAGGTGGCTGCATTTCAGTGGTGGGCTGGGCACCCTTAGTTCTAGCATGTATGCTCCCACCTGTAAAATGACACCATGAGGTCATCTATTTATTGAGCCTCAGTCACTCCCAGATCAAACGTGCTCAGTTTACAAGTGAAAAGATACTTTTACTGACTGCGGGGGTCACAAACTCACTCTTGCATCTAGAAATCCGGCCGGGTTCCTGCTGTCTGACATCACAGGGAATAAGGATTCCGCAGGCGGAACTTAGCTGACCATTCTGTTGAATGATGCACAAAACAGAATAAAATCCGGATCGCCCTCCCGTGGCTGCAACAGTTCTGTGGGAGGAGAGACCAAACACCTGTCAGTAAGGCCAGCAGATGTGACTTTTAAGACCCACAAGGAGCAGCTATGGGTTAAGACAGTGGCCTTTTCAGTCACTTTCCTGTTATTACACTAGTGATTCTGCTAAAGGCAGGTCTGTAACCAGCTTGTGAAAGAAAATAAAGCCCTAAAACCAGTCTGGAAAGTGGAAATCTTTGCTCAAAGGCAAGAAACCAGTTGACTTTATATGAGGCTGGAGACCTTGTCACTGGATGCATCAAATAACCCTTTATGCACCGTTATAGCACCAGGAATGTATACGAACCTAGGAAAAAACCCAGTCAATGGAGAACAGTGATTTGGATTGTCTTGGATATAACTAAGCAATGAGTGTCTTGCAGCCTGCCAGGGGAAAAGAGAACTTAATTTTTGATGAAAGCAAAGTATCAGATTTATCTATGGCCTCCTTTATTGTAGAATCTGAGCATCTGTGATTTTTCTTCCTTGATATTGGTTCATAGCAAACCAAAGCACCAGGGACTACTGCCATGTGATCTGCCTGCCTGGACTCAAGGGCAGAAGCCTCTGTAGGCTCTGGACTGTAGCTTCAGTATAAATCCATATCCACAAGATGTTCGCTTTTCCTTGGATTTTGAATTTGCAGGAAAATTTGCATAAATTCAGAACTCACTGAGAACCCACAGGTCTGTGACTTCGACATTCATAACTCAAAAATCATTATAGATGAGCCATAAAACATAGCTCCTGACCACACATGGTCATTAAGTATTCTAGTGCTCTTTCCACCAGACTGAGTACTAACTCCAATGTCTTGACCTAACTCCAGTTCTGGTGCCTTCCATTTTGCCTTCCTAAACTTCCTCTGCAGGTTCAGTGGGAGACAGTATCTTTACACACTTTCTGTTTTGTAGTGTTGCTGTTTGCTGTTAAACGGCTGCTGTCAACTGGAAGTGGCTGATTTTCAGTGAAAGGTGGAGCAGTCTGATCCTCTTTGTATAATTTGTATGTCAACTTTTGTCTAAAGCACTTCTGGATTAAAAAATAGATTTAGCAGCAGTGGTAGCATTAATGGAGAAGGGATTTCAAATACTACTTGGAGAAAACAAATGGCTGTTGCAGAAAAAATCTGTACTACAGCTGGTCAGAGAAGGGGAACCTAATTTCACCAAAAACCCCTTGAAATTGGTTTTCGCAGGGTTCAAAATCGACCAATTTTTCATTACTTGGAATTTTTTGTGATTAAAAAAAAATTTTTTTAACAAAATGAGAGGACTGGAAAATAAAACTTCAGCCATTTTTGAAAGAAAAAGAAGGGAGAAGGGCAGAAAGGAAAAAAGGGTAAAAACAAGAAAAGGAAGGGAAAAAAGATTCCGATTTTGTCAAACCTGTTCAAGTTTGAAAGCAAAGTTCTTAAATATTTAATTGGATAAAAAAGACCATTTGTTGACCCAATTTTTTAATGCCAAGTTCTAATATGTATAAATTACAGAGGATTTGCACTTGATTATAGATTTTTGTTTAATATTTATAACATTGACTTGATCATAGCAGATGTATTTTCTAATTTGCTATCTTCAGTGTTTAATTATATAATTACAAAATAGAATAAGATTTAATGATAGGACCCTGTGCGTGAAATGAGTGCAAATAAATAACACAACATTGGATTCTTCAGAAGATTTTAGTTCATATGTGCAAAATGCCTTGAAGCGGAGGAGCACTGTGTGGTGGATGACTTATCACTGTTTGCTGTCTCTTGCTATTTGCAATACCTTACTCTTAGTTAATGCGAGGTGTCTATGAATCAGTGTTCCAAAATAGGAAAAGGCTAGTGCCTAACTTAATCTGTGTGATAAAATAAATGAATCAAGGGACCGCTCTAAAAAAATGTATATATAGTTGCAGTTCACAGCCTCTGCTATCCAGTCTTCTATCTTGGGGACTGTGTATGAATTACTACAACAGGATATTTAAATTGGAATAAGTGACAGCTCTATCCCACGCTATATGTTGTAGCCGAGACAAGGTGGGTGAGTTAATATCTTTTTCTCACCAATGGAAGTTGGTCCAATAAAAGATATTATCTCACCTTAGCTCAGTCCGATGCAATCATCCAGTTTGCCAGTTGGAACTATGTATGGGAAGCACTCTGCTTTTTTCCCCTGTAGCAATAGTGCCATCTATTGGGTGTTTAGGTTAGTCACAGTGAATAAAATAATCCACAATTTAAACATTGGTCAGCCATCTGTACTTACCCAGGAGAGCGCAGCTCAGGTATAGGGTCCGTTTTCCACGGCGTTTTCTGCTTGATGCCCAGGCTTCCTGATGGACAAAGTGAGGCACAAACAAGTGATTTTTTTCAAGTCTCACTGAATGAGAAAGTGGCTCAATCTGGATTAAGAGTTTTTGGAGGTTCTGTGCTGTAGCCATTTTAGGATAGATGAGCTGGTCTATAAAGCAGTGCTTGCTGCTAGCGGATCCTGTAGAACAGCCTCCTCTGGTAGTTACATTTCATCCGTCTTTCTGTTTGCAAATTCTCTGAACAGGCTTTCTCCAGAGGAGGCTGCATTTCAGTGATACCAGGGTAAAGATGGCCTACCTGTGTGTGTGTGGCAGTGGTACTTGAGCTTGTGCACTCTTTTTGCTCTTGTGTAAAGAAGTCCTGAAACGATTCTCTCCTCCTCCCTACCCCTTCCCTCATTCTGCCCCCCGCCACCCCCTGGCTTATTTTGTTAGAAATTCAGGCCTGTCCAGGAGGGCAGGACCCAAGGGATAACTGCAGAGCTAATGTAATTGGTCACAAGAAAGTGAAAGTTGAGCAATCATGAGGAGAAAGGATTATTAGTCACTGTCACTTTGTTAGTGTAATTCGCTGGTGAGTGTTACAGTTACTCCTCTGTGCCAATGAGCAGATGATGAGAGTTGTTGCCAGCCCATCGTTACAAAGCCTTGGCTCTTTAGTTTAAGACCATGCTGTTACCTCTGGAGGTCCCTGGTTCAATTCCTCAAGTTGACCAAAAGGGTGGCTGTCCATTAGCACCTCCTTAATGTCAACAATGAACATTTTTGATAAAAGGCTTCTCTGTTAAAACTTCAACACCCTTCAACTAAGCGGGTAAGCGCCCCATAAGTCTCCTTTGAGGCGCCCAACAAATCCTCCAGCAATAATAAGGAAGGTCCCCGGAGGACATTCCTGATACTTCCAAACAGCTACAACTTCAGCTAGAAGGGGTGTCTCTCTCTCCCGCACACTCGGTGCAATCATGACTGTATCACAGCCAGGGCCGGCTCCAGGCACCAGCCCACCAAGCTGGTGCTTGGGGCGGCACCTGGAGGGGGGCAGCGCGGCGCTCCGGCCCCCGGGGAGAGCGGGGCCACGGCCGGGCTCTCCGCCCTGCCCCCTGCGCTCTGGCCGCCGGGGGGAGAGCGGGCTCACCGCCCTGCCCCCGGCGGCCGGGGGGAGAGCCGAGCCCCGGCTGGGGCTCGCCGCCCTCCCCCCCGGGCCGCCGGGGGGAGAGAGGAGCCCCCGCCGGGGCTCGCCAGGGCGGCCGGAGGCTTTTTTTGCCTGGGGCGGCAAAAAAGCCAGAGCCGGCCCTGATCACAGCCATCTCCTTAAAACCTCTTGCTAAATCAGAATAAAATCCAAAGTGGGAAACTCTCCAGACCAATGCTTTGCCAGGACTTTTGCAGCGTACAGTCAATACTTAGTTTCTTTTGGATGACCCAGAAAAGTGTATGCGAGTTTCTGCTTTTCCTCTGAGTTTTCAGTGTAAAATTACAATCAAAAAGGGCTTAAGGGCCAGTGGCATTCAGATCAACCTGTTATTCATAGCTAGTCATCTGGTGTTACTTTCACTCCTGTCTGCTTGCTATAGTGACTCATTAAACTCCCCGAGTTAAGTCTTGCTGATGAGTGACCTTGGCGCTCCTGACATCGGCGTTTGCGCACTGGGGTGACATGTCTGAGTAGCGCAAGGGGATGAGCATCAGAAACGCTGATCCTACTTCGAGACCACATTGGCGATTTATTTTTTGTGTCCCTCTGTAGCTGGGCACCGTTGTCCTCCCCTCTGCTTTGCCCATATCTGGCCTGAGCTGCACTCTCCTGGGAAATGACTTTGATGCAATCCTTCCTGGTACAGATAAATAGTGATCCTGTTTCCCGCAAAGCTTTTTCTGATCCCTGCATTAATTACCCTTATTGAATTTCAGAAGAGTAGGCTAGTTAAGACAAGCCTGTCCCGGGCATTCATGCAAACACATTGCATTAATTTCATTTGCTAATGTCATGACTTAAAGCGAGTAACTACCTAGGCCTCCTTTAGGTTTTCACTTGGTAAATATCAGTAACAGCACTAGCAGTGGTTAAGTTGCTAGCAAAGTATCAGAGAGGCCCCCGGACTTGGCTCTCATCACAACGAACCTGATGTCTGCTTTTACTCAGCCACCAACTCGGCATAGTGTCCTCACTGATTATGGCTTTGCTTTTATATTGCCTCTTTCATGCGTGGATCTCAAAGCTTTTCATGTAGACCAGGGGTCGGCAACCTTTCAGAAGTGGCGTGCCGAGTCTTCATTTACTCACTCTAATTTAAGGTTTCGCGTGCCAGTAATACATTTTAATGTTTTTAGAAGGTCTCTTTCTATAAGTCTATAATATATAACAAAACTATTGTTGTATGTAAAGGAAATAAGGTTTTTAAAATGTTTAAGAAGCTTCATTTAAAATTAAATTAAAATGCAGAGCCCCCTGGCCCGGTGGCCAGGACCCGGGCAGTGTGAGTGCCACTGAAAATCAGCTCGCGAGCCGCCTTTGGCACGCGTGCCATAGGTTGCCTACCCCTGATGTAGACTAATGACTTAAATCTTACAATGTTGGCTTGGGTAAATATCTGCCATTCCCCTTCTAAAGA
This sequence comes from Terrapene triunguis, assembly GCF_002925995.2. Lineage (NCBI taxonomy): Eukaryota > Metazoa > Chordata > Testudines > Emydidae > Terrapene > Terrapene triunguis. Next base: position 3,331,364 of record NW_020664550.1, on the reverse strand, counting down.
TGAGGAAACTACACCTCTACCTTGATATAACACTGTCCTTGGGAGCCAAAAAATCTTACCGCGTTATAGGTGAAACCGCGTTATATCGAACTTGCTTTGATCCACTGGAGTGCGCGGCCCCGCCCCCCCGGAGCACTGCTTTACCACGTTATATCCGAATTCGTGTTATATTGGGTCGCGTTATATCGAGGTAGAGGTGTACTGCAGAATAGCAACTTCCCCGGGGCCACATTGTGAGTTGGTAGCAAAACCAGGGATAGAATCCGAACTCGGATGGATATGTTAGAGATGCACTGAGCATGCTCACCGAGAACTGCATGAGCCTTCTTCCAAGGTTTGTGTGGCCAGCTTGTCAAAGCCTCTCAGCCTCCGTTCTGAACATGAGCTGCTGAGCTCCTCTGAAAAGCTAGTCCCAGTAGTGTGTGCCGGTCCCTTGAAAAATCAGGCCCTAGATGCAATTTTTTTGTACTTGGTTCAGTTTTACTGGGGCTATAACAACTTGATGTGTAAACGCAACTGGGGAGAATGATTTTCCCCGAGTCACATGACCCATCAGGCATTCTTCACTCTGCAAGTGCCACAGAGATGATGGCATCTGGTGTAATGTTACTCATTGTGTGAGTAAGGAGATAGCTGAAATACCCAGGGATCTGGCATCGGCTCAGCTGCCCAGCAGCGAACTTGAGAGCAGTTAAGGGGCAGTGGTATTCAGTCTCTTGCTCTCCTTTCATGATGTGAATCATTTAGGGCTAGGGGAATGATTCAAATGGTTGGGGCTTCTGGTGCGGCGGTGGCAACTCCATTTCTACAGGCCAGCCGAGAAGAGCCAGCGGACCGGGCACCTGTTGTAGGTGTGATAGGAAGAAGGCTGGCCCCAAATGTGCTGAAAAAAATAACTGCATGTTGGGAAAAAAAAATCCCTGGATCAAGGGGAGAGTGCCTGCAAATTTTACAGCCTGGTGAGTCCCCGTCCACGCACCACAGGGAGAAAAGAATGTGGTGATACTGCCGACCCATGAGACTACTACAGTGGGAGCCCAAACCCGGCTTATCCAAAACCAGCCAGGCACAACAGCAGCCCACGCACAGAGCTCCACAACAGCCGCAAGAAGACATGGCCCATCCAGGAGCACCCAGCGCTCCAGGAGCAGAGGATGGAGGTGGAGGACTCAGTTCTGTTTCAGATCAACGGAGGGGAACCCAAAGCTTAAACACGTCTGGTTTTGCTCACCCGGAAGATAACCACGCTGAGTCTCTTCAGAGCACTTTGCCTATATAAGGCAGTCAGGAGGAAGTCCTATTTCTTTTTTATGAATGTCATATGACACCTGTTGATTTGTTTAAAGGACTCTATTTTTAAGCCCAGCTTCCTCAGCAGTAGCCCTTCGTGATGTGGGCTGGGGCTGTTCTGCTTCATGCCCATCTACCCCAGATGCTCGGTCCCTCTTCGCTGTAGATCCGAGTCAAATTAAATAGCTGCTAACTTCTTAAGACGCCAGCCATTCCTGCCTTCAAAGCACACGCTCCCATAGACATCACCTGAAATTCACCGCTCGCTACTGCACAGGACTTACAAAATTCTGTGGCCATATCAGCTGTCTCCAAAGGAGCTACATCTACATACACCAGCCATGGATCTGGCCCTGTGTGCATTTTATCAGACCATTGGGAAAAGAATTTTATTGAAGAATCAAAGAAGCAGCATAATCCCATGTCCATTTATACCCGCCCTCTGGGGCATCATTCACCTCTCCCATTCCCTGCTGGCACCAAACAGCTATCATTAGGCTATGAAAACATATCTCCAGCTTCCTCTGAGGTCGTGGAAGGCTTTGACTCAAATTGTGACCAACCCGTTCCTCAAATAAGCCTTCGCTCTGCACCGCAGGCATCGTAAGGACATTCTGCAGCGATCAGGATTGAGGTAACGGGCCCTCTTGCTCTTTGTGACCGTGGTGACCCCAGTGTCATGGTCTTCAATGAACTGGATGCCGTCTGCATCTAAGAATGTATTCCAGTGCCAGGGTCCTCCATCTGTCTCTGTATTTCTAATGGACTTATCACGTAGTATCTAGGTGCCATGTACAAACATGATACTCCTGTGGAGTCTGCCTGCCCTGTCTATAGCTAAAAGCAGACCCCAGAATCAATGGCTTTGTGTCTGAGGGCTTGTCTTCACTACCTGCCCGGATCGGCGGGTAGAAATCAATCTCTCGGGGATTGATTTATCGCGTCTCGTCGGGACGCGATAATCGATCCCCGAATCGACGCACATATTCCACCAGCCCAGGTAGGAGTAAGCGCCGTCGATGGGGGAGCCGCGGCAGTCGATTTGCCACCGGCCCCACAGCGGGGTAAGTCAGATCAGATACGTCGAATTCAGCTACGCTATTCCCGTAGCTGAATTTGCGTATCTGAAATCGATCCCCCCCGTAGTGTAGACGTAGCCTGAGACTTCCCTTTAGAACCAAGAATATTTTCCTTATGTGACATCAGGTAAGGGACACCTTTTGAAAGGTGTATGCAAGCCCGGGGTGTGTATGCAGACTTACACATATTTACATATAGGTGCATGCACAAAGGTGCAGATGTTGCACAACTGTGCTTATATACATATGCACACAGATGCATAAAAGCTCAGGTATGGATGCACCTGCGTGCCCAACAACACAAACGTGTACACAAACAAGTGTGTGTACACAATCAAACAAAATGTGTGCATGCCCAATGGGAAAACCAAAAGCGCGTGCACATACACTGCAGAACATGCATGTGTTCTCTTAAGCAAAGGGGATGCCTGATGAAGAAGGTTTTGTGTTTCCACTTGCTCAGCAGCAAACGTCTAGATTTCTCTCTTCCTGCTCTTGGGTAATGTGAGCAGTCATCAGTGGGACCTGATCCCAAGATCTCTGGACTGGGAGCTCTTAGGCCCCATGTTTAAAGATCCCTAGTCTGTTCACTGGAGGCACCGAGGGGGACTCAGACATTAGCTGGCCATTGTGTTATGCTTGGATCCATTTCTCTCAGACCCAAATGAGACAGTCCTTGGGTTAGCTGTAGCTCCAACTTTAAGTAAGATACACCAGGGCTTAAACAAAGAGGACCTTTCTAGGGTTCCTGGCTACTGACCCACCCCTTCTCCACTGGATACTGTAGAGGTAGCTCTGGCCCCACCACTATCCCACCTCATCTAATTACTTGTTTAAGCCCTTTTTCTGCCTGGCACTTTTGCTTAGCTGACATCTGCCACTTTCCAATTAGTCCTTGTTCACAAGCTCAGTAACCTAAACCATCTGCCTAGGTAACAGAGGTAACAACTGTCTCCTATTAAACATTTACAGGACATAACAAGAAGAGTAGATCAAAGCAACAGGTGCTGAGATGCACCCGCCCGGCAGGTTAGAAGAGCCGAGAGAAGTGTGCTACTCATGGCCAAATTAGAATTGAACGTGAACAACCCGTTTCTGCCATTATTCCCCCGGCCCGATAATCCTCAACCTGCAACCTGTGGGCCATCGGACTGCAAGCAAAAGGGCAGTGGTTTCTGTTTCCTGCACTTAAAAGTGTATTGTTACCTTTGGGTCCCAGTGTGCTGAATTTCAAACAATTAAACAACACTTGGATCATAGAAGCTTGGAAAAGGAAGCCCCTTTTACTAAAATAATTAATATTAAAAGACAAACAATGTTTGATGCCAACTAGCCTGAAAAGCATTAAATATAAAAAATAAACGTTCAACTTGAATCCTTTCCTTTAATTTTCTTGACACTAGAGAAATGTGCACTCAATTCTAGCAAAATTTACATTAGCTTCCACTCTCTATTTCACCACAAATATTACCATCCTTTTTTGTAAGTGAGTTTTGTTTCATAGGTCCCTTTTGAAAACACTAGCTAAGGTGATTTTCTTGCAGTGCCGCTTTACGTCTTACGTTGCTAATTGTTAGTTGGGATGGAAACAATGACTTGAAATGCTGAGGAAAATAGTCTTCTGATGGAGTACTTATCTATAGAAGGAAAAGAGTTTAATGGGGTGTAGGAAAATTTTAATCAACCAGTACGTGATGTGGAATGTACACAAAATTAAAACTGAGCTCCACACAGTAAGCTACTAATGAAAGGCACTTTACTAAACAATAAGCCAGTACTGCCAAGGATCCTAAAAACAAACATTTGTGGCTGTAATGAACAGTTCCATCATTGGATGATGCATGATGATCCATCCTTGGCTGTTACTGGGACATCAGGATAATGCAATGATAGTCAGTGATCTCAAAAGCGAGTTAGGGTAGAGAGGTTGTTTTGTAAGTAGTGGAGGAGGGCAATCATGTATTTTGGTACACGCTTAACGGCTCTACAGTACCTTTTTCCCTTGTCTTTGACCATCTTTCTTGGTTTAGTATCCTCTTGTTGGACAATGTCCTCATCTGAAAATTCCTGTTCCTGTTTAGAAAACAAAAATTGTCAAAAAATTATTCAATATCATTGACTTTGGAAAATAAAGTCCTAGGTCAATTTCATTGTGTGGGACCAAGTCTTCTTCCAAACTTCCATGTACTTGGACAGCTGCCCAGGAGAAGGGAAAAGGTTGAAAGATCTGGGAGACAATATACCTTTGCTTTTACTGGGGAAGGATACTGTAATCTGAAAAGCAACTTTGAAGGAGGGGTTCCTTTGTTTGTTTGTTTTTGTCTCTTGTAAAGTTGATATACAAGGTTCTTCAGCCAATAAACTTAGAATGGAGATGTTTTGGGGGCTTTCTCCCTTCTCTATCACCAGTTTTATATTTTTTTTTGGTTTTTGGTTTTTGGTGTCTCTTCCCTTCTTGACTGGGCAGCTCTCAAAGTGTCATTCTTATGGTGGAAAGGCTTCTTCGAAGACTTCTGGACGAGATAGGACAAAGCCAGAGTCTGACCATCTTCAAGAAACGCAGCAAAACTTTTCGCCTCAGACCACCTTCTTCGAAAAAGCCGTTCCACCATTAGAATGACACTCTCAACACTGACCCACCCCGTCTACCCAATAAACAGAAGCCCAAATTAATAAAATGTAAACAATCAAAAACACAACCCCTGGAAAGTTTATTTTTTAACCCCAAAAAGGGAGAAGAATCAGAGACTCCATGAAGTCCACTAGGGATTCTGCTATCAGTTTTACATGGAAAGTGCCCAGATGGTGGTGGGAGGCAGTATAAAATCCTAACATAGATTACCAGCTCCCTGAGCCATCCAGTCACGGCCCTCCTCCCCCATTCAGAGGGTGATTGGAGTCAGCGTAGATGACAGTCGATTCTCCATTGGTCATATAAGGAAAAACCCAAAGTCTTGTGTGTCTTCTCCCCAATCCTTGGCCCTTTTTACCCCATAATCTCTCTGCAGAATCTGGATCTGCAGTATATTAAGGGGGCAGGAGGAGGGAGTTGGCTCTGGGTGCTGTTCAGGGCAAAGGGGGGTCTGAGATCTGTCTTAGAATTCTAGATTTGTTCTTGTTCTTATGACCTGAACAGGGAGCTGGATAATGGCGGAGATTAGCAAAGTTACTGTTCGGGTTGTCTGCGTAGGAAACACGATGGCTCCCATGGCACAGGGAAGGAGAAGCGGCAGGGGCTGGATAAACAGCACACAGTAGGCATAATAATAAAACTGCAGCTCCGCAGTTCTAGCCGACGGGAAGTAGTCTTGTGCTTTCGGAATGCCTCCCACCCTGGCCACAAGGGGGAGCAGAGAACTATGGCTCATGGCTCACTTCAGTCCCCACATTTGTGCTCCATCCTCCCACTGTGTCTATCTGAAAGTCTCCTGTAACAGAGGAGGCTGCTAAGAATTAAAATCCCCGGGGGGAACAGCATCTAGACTCATACAGTTGAAGGCCAGAAGGGTCCACCCCATCCTCTGGTCTGACCTCTTGTATATTACAGGCCACCACCACCACCCAGCACCCGCACGCTAAACCCAACCACTGAAATGATACTGAAGTATTACAGCCCACAGGAGACAATTATCTGCAACCTCTCTGAGGGTATCTGAAATCTGAAGCCTGGAATCGGATCCATGTTTTGCGAATGGCTCCTGTCTTCAAAAGGGGCTGAACTGAAATCCCAGACCTGGATTTTGAGGCATTTGAAATCCTAGATCTGGATCTAAATGTCTGTGGTTTGAGCCCCTTCCATCAACAACCTCGCTTGCTGACAATCCACACATATATAGAGCTGTCTGGATCAAGACTGGAAGAGAGAAAAGAGACCTTTGTACCTGAACTGTTGGTCCCAAGCAGGGATATATAAACCTGAGATGTTCTGCACCAAAAACACAGGCCTATATCCCAGAGTTAAAGGAGTATCTCCATTAGCTGTTAGCAGTAGGCAGGCTCTTATCCCTCGGTAGACCAGCCGAGAGAGGGAGACATTGCATGCTTACTTAGAAAATGTTAAATTTTCAAACAGGGGTAGGCCCACGGTAAGCCTAATTGTAAGGATGCATTTTACTCTTGAGTTAAGTTGAGGGATGTACCTTGAGTTACTTTAGCCTATCATGATGGAGAGCAGCTGTAAAGCCCTGCATTTTTACTGGTGCTCAAATACCTCCTGGTGCTTATCACTCATGGTGCTAAGACTTCTGGGGATACATCCCATGGCTCACAGCATCACGGCAATCTCCGCTGGTCTATGAATGCTTTCACGGTGTATTTAATTGTGGGAGAATTTCTGTCCCTTGGGAGACCCTGGTGGTATGAACCTGTCAATTCATTAAAGTAAACCAGCTTCAACTTGGCAGGTTCCAGATTTCTGTTGGTGGCCTATATTATGCTTCTCCAATCAGGGAACTGAAACAATGCCATGTGACCTACAATGCGTGTCCACTCAGAACTAAGCACAGCTTAGATTTCAAATGCTCGTGAACTGTTTGCCGACCAGAATTACTCATAGAAATTATTCAGCAAATAACTTCAAATACCACAGACATTCATGAAATCCTATTAAACTCGTAAAGATTTACGGCCAATTTGGAAATAGTAAAAGAGGTGAAATTCATTAAAGAAACTACTGATTATTTTCCCTGCCAAGAGATATGCTCCAGGGGGCAAAGAGCTGGGCTAATAAAGAGAAACATTAACAAGTTTGGAGTTTGCAATGTTCTCATAGCTGTTTTAGTCCCAGAATTCTAGGCAGAGAAGGTGGGTGAGGTAATCTCTTTTATTAGACCAACTTCTGTTGGTGACAGACAGACAAGCTTTGGAGCTTACACAGAGCTCTTCAAAAGATGAACCTGGGAGCTTAAATTCATAACTTTGCTAGACACTAAGGCTATGTCTACCCTAGCACTTTTGCTGGTAAAACTTTTGTCAGTCATGAGTGTGGAAAAAAACCCACACACCCCCGACCAACAAAAGTGCCGGTGTGGACAGCGCTATGTTGATGGGAGATGCTCTCCTGCCGCTGTAAGGTCTGTAGTGTAGACATATAAAAATCATGGACTTAATAAAGACACTGGATTTATGACTCATTACAACAAGCTGTAACCCGCTAGACCCCTTTGTCTACTGTCTGCAGGGGTGTTAACTGCCCACTTCACCTTGTATAGTTCTTGCAACTGTGTTAACTCCTGCTAACCAATCTCTTCCAATTTGTCACACTTTGAGTACCTTTCCCAGACCTGAAGAAGAGTTCTATGCAAGTGCAAAAGCTCGTCTCTTCCAGTAGAAGTTGGTCCAATACATTATATTACCTCATGTACCTTGTCTCGCTAAGTTCCTAGTTAACAATTGCTTGCTGGGTGGCTTGTTTACCAGGTACATGGAAGTTGGAAAGCAGGAACTGGGTGATGGGGACTATCTTAAGGCTGCTCCTGTTTTTCAGAACAGTTTGAAAAGCTACCCACTGTCAGATCTGGGTTGGGCACAACAGAGGAGAATCTGTCAGGAATTCATTGAGCAGGGGTTGAGTGTCTTGCTCACCTACCTTCAGGGTTTCAGCCCTTGAGTGCCATGGGGCAGTGGGGGAAATGGACCAGATTCACCTCCCTCCTTCACCCTGTCCACAGAGAAGATACATTAACATGCCTGCAGAGACCCCAACAGGGACTTTTATCCTCTGCCCATTTGTAGCATAACCACATGTTCTCTCCTGACTCCTGCAGATTGACCTCCCCTCCCCACCCCCATACACACGCACGCACACACACACACACTGTAGTACACTGCAGGAAGTGTGTGTGTGTGGGGGGGATATTATAGCAGTGTTGCCAACTTATGATTTCACGATGAGCCTTACAATTGTTAGTGCTTATATTAAAGTCCCAGCTGCTGGAATCATGAAATTGCAAGACAAATGAAAGCTTTTACTTCTAAAAGGAAATGTGTAACCCTCATCACGGTTGCAGAGAAAGGCTTTAAAATATGAAGCGAGTGCGACCTAAAGGCTCAAAACCCACAGAACAAATAAAAAGAACCCAGTGTTTTTTCCCTCATGATTTTAAACCCAATCAGTCATTTTTGGAGCAGGGGGACTCATGATTTTTGAATGCTTGGAGTTAGCAATATGTTTGTGTCTGTGTGTGTTGGAGTGGGGTGACTCATGATTTTTGAATGCTTGGGGTTAGCAGTGTGTGTGTGTGTGTGTGTGTGTGTGTTACTGCGAGCCAGAACTTATTTTGGCTTCCCTTGATGGCATTTCTGTCCCTTCAGCTCTGGCCCTCCCCCAGGGCCAGCTCTGGATTTGGAGGGGTTAACAGCTTTGTGTGTGTCTGTTTGTCTCCTACGTCACATGTTTATAAGCAGCTTTCACCAGCCTCCTCGTGGGGAGCCGATTCTGCTGACGTGTTCAAGTCCGGCCACGTCAGACGCCACACAGGCAGGAAGGGAAATGCATTCCTTTTTTGGGCTCAGAGCGAAGCAAAATGCCTTGGCTGGGATGGAGGGGAGGGGCGAGATTCGGAGAACAGCTGGTCTCTGTCAGTAATCTAGTACTAATCTCTTAAACAATACTCCCCATAAACACATCCCAGGACTGGCAAATCTCTCTCCTGAGCTCAGCACAATTTTGTCCTCCTGTTATTGCTGAGAACTGCTTCGGGCAGAACGTTCTTCCTTGGGGTATTTTTAGTAGACTTCTGATTTCTCTCCAGTTTTGCTCACTGGTCTAGCTTCTCCAACGTGGCTACAGCACGATACTTTTCGAAACAGAGCGACACCAGCTGTGCTTAGGGCATGAATCTTCCGATACCCTGAAGCAAGATCCTTTTGGAACTCAAGAGTTTATGTCTTGTAACTAGAGAAAGGGCTAGAACCTAAGCCCCAGATCTGAACACCACATAAATCCAGCTAGGGTCTTGGCTTTAAAACAGGCCAGACAAAATAACCCTGGATCAGAGCACCCCTAAACTGTCATATGGGTCTGAACTTGTCTAGAGAAGCCAGTTCAGAGCCTGGCCTCTGTCACTAAGATGGGCTGGACCCAAACCTCAGAACCAACGGCCCCCTTAGTTTCAGGGAAATTCAGATGTGGACCCAAAATTCATGGTAAATGCCAATCTCTGAAACTCTTTCTTTCTTTAATAAAAGGTCTCTCAGGGTATCTCTACACTGCAATTTAAGACAAAGGTTGGTAGAATTTGAGTGAGCAGATTGTTGCTTTGTTAACCTACAGCTTGAGCATCTACACCCATTTGTAACCCCAGGTTAGCAACTGTTGAACACTAGGTCCCAAGCTGGGACTCCAGTGTCTACACTGCATTATCCGGGCCCATGTTCGACCACACATAGCCCAGACTTCCTAGCGCCCTCCCAAAAGGTGGCCGCTCTAGCTGTTTGCTCCTGGTGCAGTGTGGGAAAATGTGACTGTCCACCAAACTGGACTGTCCAGAGGACAAAGAAAGCTGGCCCTTGGGACTGTGCGATATTTTTGGAGGACTCCCAGAGCATGAGTTCAGTGGGGCTGTATCTACACTGCAAAGCAATAGGCAGGGCCGGCTCCAGCTTTTTTGCTGCCCCAAGCGGCGGGAAAAAAAAGAAAAAGAAAAAAGAAAAACCTGATTGAGCTGCCGCCGAAGTGCCGCCGAAGACTGAAGCGGAGCGACTGAGCTGCCACCGAAGTGCCCCCGAAGACTGAAGCGGAGCGATTGGGCTGCCACTGAAGTGCCGCCGAAGACTGAAGCAGAGCGACTGAGCTGCCACTGAAGTGCCGCCGAAGAGGAAGAGAGAGACTGAAGGACCCGCCGTTGAATTGCTGCGGCAGACCCAGACGTGCTGCCCCAATAATGGACGGAGTACCGCCCCTTTCTATTGGCCACCCCAGGCACCTGCTTCCTTCACTGGTGCCTGGAGCCGGTCCTGGCAATAGGGCTTGAACCCTGGGTCCCGGCTTGACTCAGGCTCAGACCCTCCACCCCTGTGGGATCCTGGAAGCCTGAGTCTGAGCCTTGGGTTAGCGCAATTTGTGTGTTTGATCCTAAATCCAGACCCTGGCCTTACATTGCAGTGTAGACATACCCTTATTCACTACCTTCCCGATAGGTCTGACTGTGCTGTGAGCAGTGTTAAGTTCCCCCTTTAATGTGGCTTTGCAGTGAGCTAGCCTGCCTTGTACCCACCTACATACATTTTTAAACTGCTTTGAAGGTAGCTGCTTTGAGAGCCATGTTCAAATCCTGCTGGGGGAGAGGGTAGTTAATCTTGTAAATAGTTCTCTGCCCCTCCATGCACCACATTAATTAGACCATGCTCTAAGCCAAGCCAGTTTAGTACTACCATGGGCAAACACAATGCTTACATATTGGCACGGTGGAAAGTACCTTTATTTTCCCTAAATATGATCCTGAGACCACTGAGAAATTTGGTCTGACTTGATTTTAAGGAGTGTTTTGCCATAAAGGAGGGTCACGCCCAGGTCTCTAATCTCATAGGTGCAGACTGATTAGAAACCACCACTCCGGCTAGGTTACATGGCCAGGCCCATGAAGGCTGCACTAGAAATGTTTTTCCATTGGTCGAGCCTCGATCAGAAGGTATGACCCTGTGTCCTATGCATTTATTTATAGAATTAATCATAGTGTCGTTAGGCAGCCCTGTGAAATTATAGAGCAATCATGTAGGGTAGGTACTAAGCAGTGTAATTGTGGGTGATTTTAGCATGCTCCAGGGACTGCTAAGGCCCAAGGTGTCTGATAAGTCACTTACCACCAAAATGTTGTTCTATGATGCACGGCTTAGGTGCTATTTAAAATGAGGAGTTTGCCTTAATGCTAGGAGCTGTCACAAGGGAAAACCAGAATCCATTCCACCTTAGGGCCTCTCAGCCTGTTGGCCAGCAGGGACTGAGCATGAGGAAAAGAGGAGCATCTCCCGTCCAGAGATAAGCTCGTGTCCTGAAACTGGAATCAAGATCTGAGTTTCTCCAGAGTTTGGGGTTTTTGGACCAGGGGTCTTTAGTCCAGCCCCATTCGATAATGGGCTAGCTACCAAGTCTGGCTCTGGATCTAAATTCTCCAAAGTGTGTGGGCTGGAGTGATTAGATCCAGAGGTTTTGTTTGGGCCCAGCTCTACTTTTATGTCACACAACAGCAGGCCCCTTCAGCCAATTAAGAAGTGACAACAAGCACAAAAAGGCGTCTGCCCTCTGTCAGATGGCGGCAGGGAGGCGGTGTGAGTCAGGGAAGGGGAAGAAGCCAGGACCCTCAGGGCTGTGATCATGCCGATGACCTTGCTATACATGAAGAATCAAGGAAAATGATCCAACTCCTACACTTTCTTACGGTGGTGGTGATGGTGCTACCACTAGCTGTTAGCAGTGTCGTACCCAGCGGAAAGCTCTGTTCCTGCCCAGCACTCGGTCTAAGCCCCCTTTAGCACATGATGTTTTGATGCCCGGCCCCATTCCAACGGATCATCTCTTTGAGCCTCTGCCAAACTTGCACAATGCATCAGTGGCCTTTAGACTAATCTGCCGAAAGCGTCTAGTCTGTTCCAAAGATCGTTCTTCCTCCTGCTGGCTTCAGGGGCTGGTAACCAAGATACGGGATCATCGGCTCCCTTTCACCCCTATATAACACACGTGTGGGGCAGAACAAGCTGGTTCTTTGACCTCTCTATTCTGGGTGTGCACTGGACTCCTTAAGGCCTGTTTATCCCTTCCCTGCTGCTGCTTGGTAGTGATTTACCTGGGACACAAGCAGCAAAGTGGCTGGACTCCTCTGGGGCAAGCCGGCTTCTGCTTTGTTACGCAGCCATAAAACTGGAGTAACCCCATGGTAGCCAAGGGAAATAATGTCCAGTATCTCCGATGGCACCTGAATACTAGTGAGAGCCCTGACAATGGCCTGACGGGGAGGGACATATTTGTATTTGTTACACGGATGCCCACGAGGTACTGAAGCAGGAAGGCTTAGCTGAGCATGTGTATTCCAGAGGCGATAGGCAAGAACCCGGCAGCCTTGGAGCCATCTGGTTCTTTGACCAATTTCGTTGCTTTTCGAGAGCAGCAGGGGAAAGGTGTATATCTACCCAGCCACGCACTTTGTATTCGCCACCCGTGACAACGTCCCGATGCTGTGTGCAAAAACCCTCTCCAGGGCAGCATAGGATGTTCCCAAGAGGAAGAAGCAGGTCTGATGGCCTGTGCGCCCACTCCTGCTTTGACAATGACGGCCATTTTAGCTGGGCATTCAGACAAGGATGAGCAGGATATGGAAGAGAGGTGCCATAGACAGAGCACAGAGGGCCATTGATGGTGCCGTGCACTGGAATCAGTGCAGTTGCACCAGGAATGCATTTGAACCAATTACCGAGCTGCTGGCCTATCTGAGTCCTGGGAAAGGTGGATGGAGACCATCAGAATGAAAGCTCTGCCCAGTTCCCTCCAATGAAGGAGGGATCACAGAGCCCAGAAGTCAAAGTACAGGGACAAAAATGTAAACACAGGGATGGGCATAGGTATGGAAGGGAATCAGAAAAGGACACTGAGCAAAGAGCCCCAGACAGCCGCTGCTCCAAGAACTGACAGCGGCAGAGGAAATCTTCCATGCACACAACCAGGCAAAATGGAAAACACCTGTCACAGGGACGCTGCCCCGCCACTCCCAGTCGAGCTTCGACCTCTTTGGGCTGATGAACAGCTGCCTTGGCCACTGCCGGGAGGAGGCTGACATGGAGATCTCGGATGGGGAAAAGTGCAGCCAGAGCCTCAGCTAGAGGGTCTGGAGGAGATGGAAGAGGGGCTGCAGGCAGGTTTGCACCCGCGTCTCCCTCTCACCATAGATGGGGCAGGCCCTGGCGGTGTCTGTGAACAGTTCCAGTCTTGAATCTGGGCTCATGGCTCGTGCCAAGCATATCACACAGGAGAGAACGTGGCCCACTGGTGTCTAGATCCTGCAGGAAGAGGGGAGTAGGCCTGCAGGCTCTGACACAATAATTATATTACCAGGAACTTTAGCTGCCTTTCCGTTGCTGGGGTGCTCAGATGGGCACAATACTGTTCAGTGGAGGACTTTTAAACTTCTCCTTGGGCAAAATTATAGTCCACCTCAAAAAGGAACACGTCCACTTGTCCAGCAAAAACCCCCTACATCGGAGACTGCAGCCAGTTCCTTGCCTGGTTTGGGTGGCACATATGTTGGGGTTTTGTTTTTAAACATACAAGCTCCCATCTGCTCAGAGAGACCTTTCCAGGCCCCCTATCCAGATTCTAAAGCTGAGCTGCTCAGGTTCGATGAAATCCTACCAGAATGGGGGAAGGAGGGAGTGGAGGAGAAGGGCCTGGGATAGGCACCGAGAGCTTGAATGCTGTAGTTGTATGAAGTGAGCCCATCCCCTCCATCTCGCTGTCCAGAGATAGAAAAAAACACTAGGCTGCATCATGTTCTGTTACACTGGTGTAAATCCGAAGTAGCTCCAGGGAAATTGGTGGAGTTATAAGTATTTCCAGCTCCTCAAGCGTTCAAAAATCACATCAACCCCCTCGCCAAAATTATGAGATTTCTTAAAACAACACATTTTGGGTTCTCTTTATTGGCCACTTGGATTTTTTGAATGTTGGGATGCGCTTGGTTCACATTGTCAAGGTTTTGTCCACAACTATGGGGGTCTAGAAATGTGTTTTAAATGAGTGCTGAGAGTCTCATGTAATAACTTGACTCCAGGAGCTGGGGCTTTAAGAAAAACATCAAATATTGTGAGGCTTGTGATGAGATCATGAGCTGGCGACACTGAATTTCTCTGCCTTTCTACGGGTGTAACTGAGAGAGGAATCTAAGTCCTCATGTCCAGCTAGCCTTGAGAGGGAGGGAAAAACCAGCCATTTATGGCAGATAAAAATGTGCCAGGCAATGTTTCCTCTGAGCTCTGGAGTGGCTAGGATAAAATACGTGGGCTATTATTAGTTCCTCTTCACCATGGAGAGCACCTGCAGTAGCCCACTTCCTGCAAAAGCTGCTCAGACCAAGAGTGCTCTTGAGAAGGGGGGAATGGCAAACAGACATTTCAGACCCTTTTATGGTTTGTTTACTCCCCCAGTGCCAAACTCCTCCAGCCTCCGCAGATTTCAAGGACCCGTACGTGAGGCAACTCAAAAATGTTGGTTATCCTGGCAGGAGCTGCGGGCCCGAAGCTGAGAACAAAGCAGCCGGGAGTGCTGTCTGTCAGAAACATCTAATAAAACCAGAGTCGACACAGATCACAGAAGTTCAATATGGAAAAGGCCTCACTCAGGGAAACTATCTCCCTTTAATGTGTCAGACACTACACTCATACTTCGCTCAATACTAGCTAAATTCTTTGCTATGATCAGGTGCGTAGGGCTAAATCCAATGGAGCATGGCTGATTTACGCCGCCTGAGGACCTGGTGTTTTACTGACCCAAACAATAATAATTTGTATTTGTCCAGCACCTTCTAACCAAGGATCTTCATAATGTTTTACAAAGCTGGCTAAGCACTACTAGACTCCATTTAAGAAGGTAATGGCCAGGTGAGTGACGTGCTGAGGTGTCACACTGAGTTGGTGGCAGTCAGGAATAGCTCCCAAAGTCTCCTGGCTCCCTGTCTGCTACTCTAACGCTGCCTCACGATGAATTGGTCGGAGTTGGAGAGGTTTATTTTAAAATGTAATCTCTGGCCCCATAGGTTCTACCCTGCATTCAGTTTTGATCATCTAAGCCAAACTCTCATGGATAATTTTCCTGCTATGTATTAAACCTTCAGAAATAGCAGGCAAATTGTACGAGCACCTAATTACACATAACTGGAGAGGCGAGTCCAAAGAGAAACATATGCACGGCCCTGCATAGGAAACTCCCCCACAGGAGAGAACATAACAAAGCAATCCTCTACCTCTCACTTCCATTTCAGCCTCTGAACTACAGGGACGTGGGATGAAAACCCCCACCCCATGTCCTGTGCGCACACTTTTTGGTTCAGCTGCTGTGACCAGCATGCCGGGTCACCTCACTAGGGACACTCTTGCAGCTGTGTTCCCAGTCTCTACCTCTGCTGACCGGCTACGTAGTTCAAAACATCCCAACGTTCATAGATCTCAGAGCACTTTACCCAAAGAAAGCCACTATCATTATTGCTGTTTTATCAGGAGAAACTGAGGCATCGATGGAGGACATGACTTGCCTGGGGTCAGACACAGGTAGACGGCAGAATCAGGAACAGAATCTAGGTTTCATTAATGCGGTTTAATGCCCTACCCACTGGACTGCTCCACTTGGTCTTGTAACCTAGGAGACAGTTGCCTAAGAGCTGGACTGCACTGTTTGGTACCCACCATCTTCCACTCAGCTACGCCTACTCTTCCAGTGGTGGTTAGGCTAGTCCAAATGCTAGGCCTCTGAAGCCTCGGCCCCAGATGTGACTCAAAGTAGAGAGAAGGGGACACAGACTGATAGCAACACAAACCTGAAGTATCCAAACAGACACGCAAACAACAGCATTCTTCCTTCCTGTGTGAAATATGTCCTCTGCTACAATCTTAGGGTGCAGGCTCGCACAACTAGTTGGCAGATGTCAACCCCCTCAAAAGGTCTGAGCAAAGAGAGAATCTGCCCTGAGGGTCAATGGGCTTAGACTATACTAGGCCCATGGCGGGGAATGAATTCCCAGAGTTGAGGGTCCCGTCCCCTCGCCAGAGGTCCCAGCTGACTTCACCTGTTATGAAGGCAGACAGGGAGAGAGGCAGCTTTAGCAATCCAGGCCAATGTTTGTACGGCACCTACAAGCAACTGCCTCAGGAAGCAGGGCCGGCTCCAGGGTTTTGGCCGCCCCAAGCAGCCAA
>NW_020664550.1:3260163-3314702 GCF_002925995.2 Terrapene triunguis | reverse complement strand
GCTGCCAGGGCTCACGGGCACCCACAACTTGCATGGCTGTCACTAGAACGGCTGAGCAATTAGCTGCATTGTTGGGAGCTGCCACCTGGCGTGGCACTGTCCCTTTAAAATTTAAGGCTGGTCAAACAGCACCGATGCATTTTTCCAGCGGGTGCTGCGACATTAGCAATAAGGGCTGCCTCAGGCCAGCAGGCAGAGTTGTAGGAAAGATTTTAAGTATGCTGAGAGGCCAGCGTTACATGCTGTGGCTGTAGTTTGCGATGTAGCAGCCTGGCCTCAGCTTACATTCCTGAGCCCCTGGTCACACCAAGCAGGGGAAGAATGGGCTAGTGGTTAGAGCACCAGCCTGAGCTCTGGGACACTCGGAGTTCAATTGCTGCTCTTCCCCAGTCACACTGTGTGACCCTTGGGCAAGTCCCATGGTCTGTCTGTACTCAGTTCCCCATCAGTGCAATGGGGATAATAGCCTGGCCCTGCTTCACAGGGGTGATGTGAAGATACATCATAGATGGTGATGTGCTCAGATGCTGTGGTGATCAATCCCTCCAGAAACCCAGCCCCTGTGGTTCTGGTTCTCATCATACGGGTGCAATTCACTTGTTTTCCCACTCTCAATCGGTCTCATTCAGCAAGGCCAAGTGGCGTGCCCTGGGCAAATCACTCCTTAGTCAGAAGAACGCAAATGTGCCTGGTTCCCAGTCCTGGGCTCAGAGGACTAGACCACACCCCTTTGGTGAGCATGCGTAAGGGCCTCCTAATCCTTATAAATGAAGTGCTTAGTCAGAGGGGTTCATGGTGCAAAATCAGGG
Source organism: Terrapene triunguis (assembly GCF_002925995.2). Taxonomy (NCBI): domain Eukaryota; kingdom Metazoa; phylum Chordata; order Testudines; family Emydidae; genus Terrapene; species Terrapene triunguis. The sequence continues at coordinate 3,313,893 of NW_020664550.1, read as the reverse complement.
CAGGGCTGGCGGTGCCTGGAAACAGGGTGGGTTCTGGTCCAGCACAGGAGGTCTCTCAGTCTGTGCCCTGGGCATCTCCATTTTCTCCCCGAGGCCGCCACTGACATCTCAGATTCGGCAACCTGGACTCCTCTTTCCCAGCTGCGATGAGGGCTTCCTGACAAAGCAGCTGAGCGGTAACAGCCTTCGAGCAGCCTCAGCCAAGACCCGTCACAGGAAGGGGAAAGTTTCTCCAAAACATCCGTTCTTTTATAAAGAGAAAGTGCAGCAGAGCCAGTGGCTGCCAAAGGCTTTTGGACCAAGCCTGGCTCTTTCCAGATTCCTGCCTCGGAATTTAAGAGCGTGTTCCTCGCATTCCTCCTGAACAGTCACGTCCCGCCTGGGGAACGTGAGTCAGGGGGAGGCTTGTCAGGAACAACACGAATGTCACCGCAGCCAAACAAACGCAAAGGAGCCACATACCCACGTGCAACCAGCTCTTGGGAGCTGTTGTATCGATTGTAACAACCTCCCTCCCAGCTGCTACCTGCTCCCCATCTTCTTAGTGCTGCCTTTGCCTTCAGCCCAGATAGGGTTCCTCCCGCACCTCAGAAAGAAATGCACCCCTAGTCTGGGTTCCTTAGCTCTCTCCCCAGAGCTCATGAGCCGGGGTATTGTTCGTTGTCTGCTCACCAGTAGTGGCATGTTTCATAGAGTTTAAGGTCAGAAAGGACCACCAGATCATCTGTCCGACCTGTATATCACGGGCCCTAAACATAACCCAGCCACCTCCACAGCATGCCCAGCAACCAGAATTAGAGCGAAATATTGCAGCTCAGAAGGTTTTGCTCACCCCTTATTGTCACAGGGACAAATCTTTCTGTGTGGGGCAGGGTGGTGGAAATCATCAGTGCCATTACTGCTGGGTGGGGTGGTGGTGGGGATGTAACCGGACTCTAAGGGGTATGCATGGAACTGCAGATTGGCAAACAGTGCATTGACTTCTACCCAGGCTTGCAGTGGCGCTGGGACAGTTTTTGGAGCGGGGGTGCTGAGCTGCACCCCTCGTACCCCTGTCCGCGCTCCTCACCGCCCCCTAGAGCTGGGGCCGGGAGCAGGGCCGTGGCTCTGGGAAGGGGGGATGTGGACAGGGGTAAGGCGGTCGAGGCTGAGACCACAGCTAGGGGCAGGTGGGGAGCCCCAGGTGTAGGGCCAGTGGCTGGGACCCCGTATGTGAGGCTGGTGGCGGAGCCCTCGGGCCGGGGCTGGCGGCCTGGCAGAACTCCGGGGCTGGCAACCAGGTGGGATCCCGGGGCCGGCAGCGGATCTTCTGGAACCAGCGGCCAAGCGGGATCCCAGGCCTGTGGCTGAGCAGGACCCAGGGCCAGCAGCAGAGCCCTTGGGCAGCAGCGGGGCCAGTGGCCGGGACCCTGGGTGGCAGGGGCGCAGGGCCGGCGGCCGGGACACTGGGCACAAACCCTGGGGGTGCTGCAGCACCCCCACACCCAGGGGCGGCTCCAGGCACCAGCGCAGCAAGCGAGTGCCTGGGGTGGCAAGCCGCAGGGGGCGGCCTCTCAGTCACTGTGAGGGCGCCTTCGGTGGCATGCCTGCAGGAGGTCTGCCGGTCCGCGGATTCGGTGGCAATTCAGCAGTGGGGATGCCAATGGCGTGGCACTGGCGGACCTCCCACAGGCATGCCGCCGAATCAGCATGACCAGCAGACCGACCGCAGGCGTGCTGCCAAAAGCCGCCTGACTGCCGTGCTTGGGGTGGCAAAAAACATAGAGCCGCCCCAGCTCACACCCCTACTTCCCGTGCCTCTGTGAGCTTGGGAGCTTTGCGGATGACACTGAGGGCCTTGCAGATAGCATCAGATACACACAGCTGAACAATGTGAAGACAACTTTTATATTCATCACTTGAGCTCTGTACTGGGAGGGTGTTCACGGTTGTTGAGGAAGACCTGTGGGGGTGCGGAGGAAAAGAGGGTGTAGACGCATGCCAAGTTGTTCCCTTTCTTCCCCTGCAAGACTCGAAACTATCTGGAGGATTCTGGGTTCTGTATTTTTCAGGGAGTTCATCTTGTTCCCTCAAATCAGTTCCCCCCTAACATAAACTAAACCGACCGTGTTTGTAAGGAAGCCTCTCAAACAGATTTCTTTAGCTGGAGGATGAGGCTTTGATCCTGCTGTCCTTACTCATGTGAGCCATCTCTACCCTCACGAGTAATTCTATTGACTCCTTCAAAGTGCTGCAGAATTGGGCGCTGAGATATAGCAAACAAATCAAATGCCTTCCTCAAACATTCCTGAGCAAGCTGTGTCCATTTTAACCTAGTGGTGCTCTCCTAGGAGGTACAAATTTTCTCTGTTCAGAGGGGAGACGTTTAACCCCTTCTCTGACAAAGTATCATCTGTTTATGGGAACATATTGTCCCGCAGCAAGCTACAGGGGAGTGGGGGTAGGGATGAAACACAGGGAAAGGTCTGGAGCAGGCTGTTCTGCTCCTGTGTATGATCCAGCAGCTGGCAGGGCAAGCCGTGTTTAACTTGAATATGTTTCACTTCCAAACTTGCCCTTTCCCTGATAACTCCTGTAACAAGCTCCTGGGCTTCAGTTAAGTGAGACTGGAGCAACGTGCAGAATTGAGCAATAGAACAAGTCCTTGGAGATGTCCCAAGGTTTTGAAAATTGAAAATGGTTCAAAGTTCCCCCTCTCTCCCCTCCCACCTCCATCCCGCCCCGCACACACTCTGAGATGACAGACTAAACACCATTCTCACTCCACTTCTAATACGGATAATATAATGCCCTCAGAAACAACACTGATGTACTAGCTTGTGCTGAAATGCACGTTCAGTCCTTAATGATGAAGCTGGTTTGAGGTGCTTTGTTAGTAATAAAGAGGGGTCCAAACTGAAAGCCTGGATCCAAACTCTGTGCAGATTCAGAACCCAAATCCAGACGTTTTTGCCAATAGCCCCTACCTTTACAGTGAGCCAATCACAGCCCATGTTCCAAATACCCTGCACTCGGGGTTGAGTTCCGAATCCAAAGCTGTATGTTTTTTTCACCCTGGCCCGTCTCTGATTTATACAGCGCCCCAACTGTTTGTGGGGCTCTGCCATGGGTAGAATCTGCTAAAAGTGGACAAAAACCGCCATTGCTTTCCCTCCAAGAGCTTCCAATCCAACGGTGCGAATGGCGTCAGTGAGGAAAACCAGGGGGATGTGTCACACGCTATGGCTGTTAGGTTTAATGGTTCTGTTCTTCCCCACAGCTGGGTTGCTGTGGGTCAGCCCACACAAGCCATTTTGCTAAGAGAGCAGTTGCTGTTAGAGGGGTTTAGTCTGATTGATCCCCCAGGCCTTCCTGCGTCGCTCCTATCTGGCTAATAAAACACCAACTCTGTGTCTGCTGCTGCCTTCCAGCTGTATTTTTGTGTTCGCTATTAATGAGGCGGGAGCTAATGCAGAGTATTGGCCGGACCGAAGTTCACATACAATAGAAGGCGCCGATTGCAGGGCAGGAGGAATCCAAGCAGCAACCCTTGCCCCACCCTCCTCACCCAGGTGCAAAGAATTCCAGGGCAGTGCCTGGCAGGGTGAGGAGCACTTGGGAACAGTCTCAGGGCCTCTTTCCAAGTCCACCCACCCCCTCTGGTACTAGAAGAATCTCTTTCTAAATTTGGGATTAACCCTCTGGTCACACCCAGGTTTGGATGCCAGAGTGTTGTTCCGTCTGTGCGGTGATTCACTCTCCGCAGGGTGTTGGGAGGTTCATCCTGCACTCTCAGCGGTGAGGGGCAGAGCCCGTTTGTTCTTGGGGCTCTCGTCTTCTCTCCCTGACGTCTGTCCATCTGTCACCATGGTCTCTGATCTAGGGGTAGATTCTCCCCCCACGCATACACTGCTCCAGCAGCATACGGGAGGCAAGTAAAGCCCCCACAATGGGTGGGGGAAGACCTCTGACAGCATAGGAACAGCATAGCAGCCATTGCATCCATCGCAAGCCCTGACATCAGGGGCAGGACAAGATGGGGGTGGGTTAGGGGAGGAGACCCACAGCACATGGTGCTATTAGGATTCTGGCCTGGGCCAAGCTGTCATAAGTTAAACCAGCCGTGGGTGGTTTCAAGCCCTGGAGCAGCCCAGAACTCGGAGGGTTTAAGGCCACTTCTGCTCTCGTCTTCCCTGGGCTGCCCCTTGTGCATTGAATCTCCTGGAGGTGCAGCACAGGCTCAGACTCTCAGACAGCAGCTGATCCCATGATCCTGCATTAAATATCCCACTTGCCCTTTTTTTCCATGCATGGCGTCCCCTCCCCATAAGTATCAGATTTCGTACGGCTCCAAGAGCCAGGTCCCCTAGAATCCAATATGAAGAGCTCTACTCGCTGGCTCTTTGGGTGTGCAGGGTCTCAGTGGCCCCTATGGATTGTTCATCTTCTACTCGAAGCAATTCGTCGCAGGCCTTAAAGAAAAGATGGCATTAAAATGTGTCCCGCTCAGGAGCCACCCTATTCCAATCAGGGTGTCAGACAGTTCTGAGCTGGTTGGTAAAGTCGCTCAACTGCGCTACAGTGACTCCTGCTATTCTATTCTTCACTGACAATTGAGTTGCTATGGTGCTGAGCGACATGTGATTCCACGTTAATACTCTGAATCCTGCAGCAATGTTTATTGCTGGTGTTCTGCTTTGGCAGCTTCTGTCGCGCTGGTGTCCTCTGGCCACGTTCCAGATCGGGGGAGGTAGTTACATTCTAACCACCTACAAATTCCCCTCCTGTAGTTTCAGTTGGAGGCGTTCTTCTTCTTCTTCTTCTTCTTCTTTTTCTTTTTTTTTTCTTAACTTCTCTTTTTCTAAGAAAAGAACAACCTTTAGGTAGCCTGGCTTTGTTTCAGGGAAGTGTGAAGTGGTTCCTATATATAGCGTTCGGCCATCCCTTAGAAGGAAAGGTGCCATCAGTCAGTATATAAACAAGAGATGGACCTGAGTGGGAAGGTTTGGATTCAGACTCTGAACTCTTACAAAATTGAAGGGCATTCTGCTTCAGCCCATTTTAAAGCTGGGTTGAAATAATGGGGCAGTGTTATTCCGTGGATAGGGACCTGTCCTACGAGTCAGGAGATCTGGGTTCTGTTCCTAGTGCTGCTGTGAGACTTTGGACAAGCCACTTCACTGCTGTGTGCCTCAGTTTCCCCTCCCACCTGTTCTCTGCCTTTTCTATTGAGACTGTAAACTCTTTAGGACAGGGACTGCCTTTATAGTGCCTAGCACAATGGGACCCTGATGCTGGCACCGCTGTCATACTAATAATGACAAAGTTGGGTACTGGATCCAAATGTCCCCCAATTTTTTGTGGGGGGTGGGTAGGTAGGGGAAATTGGAGCTTGTGCTCTAGTTGGAGTTGCCACTAATATTTATTTATTAGGGGACTTTTCTACAGAAAGAGGAAAGGAGCAGGCCAGCTGACGTGGCAAGCCTCAGTATGACTGTAATAAGGTAGAGTTGCCTGGGGGACTGCTGGCCTTTTGCATGTGTCTGTGTTTTGAAACGTGCTGTTTATCTTGCTTGCAGGAGGCTGGGACCATGGGAAGATGTTTTTGAGAGCAAGATATTGATTTGCAGAGATTGTCAAGCATGATGGTGAAATAGTGTTGAGGAGCATGTCTTGTTGAATTGCTCTCTGCTTCACCTATCTCCCCAGCGCTTCCTTTCTCTCTCTGCTCCCCTGGCCCTCCCTCTGTTCCATCCAGTGCTACATCCAGCTCTCTCCTGCTAATTCTTGCTTGCTTCTCTTCTGTTAGAGAAAGGCCTCCACCAGGACTCTGGATCTGAACACCCCTCATCTCCTGAGTCATTAATCTAGATCCAGGCTTTGCAGCTGGCTGCTTTCTCTATAATGGGCTGAACTAAAACCCCACATCTGAAAAACCCCAAACTCAGGGATGTTTGGCTCTGGATCCAAATTTTGCTGCTTAGGCTGATCTCTGGTTTGTTTCTGCCCATGCCACCTCCTTGGGTTTTGCTCTGCAATGCGAATCACTGACACAAGCAAGGTGGGGTAGGGGGAGCTGCATTCTATAAAGAGGATGTGGAAAAACTTTAACCTGATGCGAGGAACAGGAAACCAGCTCCGAAATAGATAGTGAGATCACCAGCTCACCTTCTCTGGCAAGATTTCTGCATGGGGGTGTTTCTGCCTGGGCTTGTTCTCCTACTGGTAGTGTCACTCTTTGAACACCCAGCTTTTTCTAAGATAAGTTACTGTAAAGAGGTGAGGGAGAGCACCATCAGCACATGGGACCTGATTTTTCACTCACAATTCTTTCTCCCTGAAGTTAGCTGGAGTTGTGGGATGCTCAACATCTTTGAAAATCAGGCCAGAAGTCTTAAGGAAATTAGAAGAAAATTCATTCAGTTCCCCATCACCACCACTGTTCCACTGAGTACAGTAAGAAGGTGATGTCAATTGCTTAAAGTATCTCCGCATAGACCCTCATTCACGAAAAGTCAGGTATGTTTTACAAAGGGAAAAATTCCCTGTGCTAAGAAAAGTGGAGTTCAGAGGGGCAACCCTGGGAAGTTGCTCCCCTAGGAATGTTGTTTGCACTACAAAAACAACCGTCTCCAAACACAGTTGTGAAATATGGCTGCCACCCAACTGTATATAAATGCATTCTTGCCTGGGTGGTGTAATCATGTTTTAAGGGCCTGTATTCCAAGTCTAACTGTGCCGGTGCTGTGCCTAGAAATACATGTTCTAAAATGTCTTATCCACACCACAAACTCTGTGATGGAATCATGTTCCGAAATCGTTGCAGCCTAAGTAAACCAACAGCACAAAGGACCCGCTTTTCAGAAAGAGCTTCTATTTAGGCACCAGAGCCAGCGGCTAGATCTTCAGAGGAGCTCAGCACATTGGATGCATGGTGCGTTCTGAACTCTTGGAAAACGTGGCCACAAGGGTCACAGTGGGAGCTACGGGGAGGCCGAGTACTTGAAAATCTGGCCCTAGCTGCTAGATAATGATATGCTTTGTTTTCCATCCCCACTATTTTCCTTGCCTTTATCACTGTTAGGTGACAGCTATGATGTTTCACAACCATGTGCTTTTAAAAGGTTTTATGTTTGCAGCATAGGCAGAGCTTTGTTGTGACCTCTGTCTCTGGTGTTCAGAATCTCAACTGGCTCATTACCTACAGCTGTGTTTAAACATAGTGGTCTTGCCCACCTAGGGTCCCCCCCACACCCAGAAATGTGCATTGATTTGTCCTTATCGTTGGCAGCCAACAAGTTGCTGCTGGTATTATAACCATCATGGACAGACCAGTTCTGAGCAGGCCTAAACACTAGGGCTTGAAGTAGGCCAGATTGTCTTGGGCAGATAAAAATGAGATAAGGTCTGTTTCCAAGCAACAATAGTACAGAAGATTATGTGCTGATACAAAGTGACAACATAATACATGGTGGGTTGCTGTCCCTTTAAAGAACTATGGAAAAAGTGTATTTGATTTCCTTTACATGTAGGTGGTCAGCCTGTGTAGGTACCTTGGCCTGTTGAGGCTGGGCTTTGACTGTGGTTTGAAAACCAATTGTTAATCTTTATTTAAACATGGTTCCAGCAAAACTGGTTTGAAATCTGATTTGACTGGCTGGGATAAGCAGAGCCACACACTATCTGAAAACACAAGTCTGAACTTGTTTCCTGCCAGACTGGTTTTAAATCTAGTTTGACTAATTGATGTGTACAAACCCCGTTTTTAAAAATGTATTTATTAAATAACCTAACCTATTTTCCAGCCAAACCCACATCTGAAACTGGTTTAGCTGGAATGGTTTTGAAACCAAATTAAAACTTCTGATTTCAATTATTATTTTAAAATAATGTCATTTTTGCTGTACGTTTGGCAAACATGTAGGACACTGCCCTGAACAGGTTATAATCTAAGGTGAGCATCCTGAAACTGAGTCAGAGGGGGGGCCAGACTCCTGTTCCCACACAGATTCCCATTGGTATCAGTGGGAATTTGCGATGGTGTTAGGGTTCGTGTGCCACTGGAGTATAGACTCTTCCTAAATCAATGGAAGGAGTTTCTCTGCTGATTGTAGGTAATTCACCTGGCGGTAGCTAGGTCAACAGAAGAATCCTTCCAGCAATTTAGCGGCGGCTCGACTGGAGAAAAAAGTTGACCTAACTATGGTGTTGAGGGTGCAAAATATTTCACTGCCCTGAGTGATGCAGCTAGAGTGACCTATATTTTAGGTGTTGATCAGGCCTTAGTTAGATAAGGCCAACCCACAAGGTGACACACTGGACAATAGCATGTGCCTGAGACGGTGCAGGAGTATTGCTGATGAGAGAGGCAGGAAGGTTGCTGGAAGAGCTGAGGATTAAGGAGGGATATAGCAGAGAAGGTTTAGCAGGTCTGAACTGAGAAACGGTGTCATCACATAGTTTGGCTAGTTGGTGAGGAAGCGGGAGGACAAAACCCAAAACTTGTCCACCATGATCAGGGAAACAGTTGTAAGACCACAGTTAGCACCAACTTTATTAAAACATACATTTGTCACTAGTACAGTTCTGATCCCACGGTGGGTTGAGTTTTGAGTGCAAGACCTATTGCTCTTCCCATGGTAAAGAGCAACGGAGCCCAGCACTGAAGACAGCTAATGGTGAAGACACCATCAAGATAGCTTTCAATGTTTTTGAACACCACAAATACCACAGAGAAAAGTCCTTATCTAAAATGTGGGTTTTAAATATTTCCTTTCTCCCAATCTTTGTCTTTTTTTTGTCTAGTTACTTTGTAAACTGTGCAGCAGGAACTGTCTTGCAGGGCTGGTCTACACTAGAAAAGTTACATTAGTAAAATGATGCCAGTTAGGAATATGATTTTTTTTATCCAATATATTTATACCAGTATAAGCCCTAGTGGGATTGCCGTTATATTGGTATAAAGGTGCCTTATACTGGTATAGCTTATTTTGCTTTCCAAACTGGAATAAACTATAGGCACTTTTTATATTGATATAACTACGTCCACTTGGGGGATAGGAGGGAGGGAGGGAGGAGAGAGGACGTTGCTGCTTTAACTACACCAATATAGTTAAAGCAGCAAAACTCTCTAGTATAGGTGTGCCCTTACATTGTGTGGGTGTTAGGCTATACAGTCACAAAGGGGGTCCTGAACCTGATCCTCGTGGGGGCCTCTAGGCATTGCAGTAATATAAATAACCTCATCCCGCGCTATCCTTACTCCTATCTCACTTGCATCCATGTGCTTCTCTAAGCGTCACTGATTAAAAAAAATAGTCCTTTAAATGACTTTAATCTCTTGGTTTATTTCAAAGCCTACAAGGACAAATCTGGTTTGTAGCAAGAGATTTGCCTGATTCCTTGTACCCACTGATGAATGCAATGGCAGATGGGTGGGGGAGGGTAGGACGCTGCTATTACTTTGTTCCACCTTCAGGCTAGCTTGACACTCAATTGGGTGAACGCTGATAATTTTTACGAGGATCCCAAAGCTTTCTGAAGCTAGGGCAAGCACCAAACTTGGGTTTGTACAAAACTACAGGAGATCAATTTTTTAAAATAAACTTGTTCTAAACAGAAACAAGATTTTAAAACGTTCCCCCCATCCTGATTTGTTGTGTGAATGTTGCTGTGTGCAGTTTAATTATCGTAGTGTTACACTTCAGAAATGGCTGCATTTCAGTGGCAGGCAAAGAATGTATCTCCTGATCCTATAATGGTCTGATTTCACACAAACACACACACATTCTGCAGTGGAGGCCTCATGCAGATCTGATTGCATAGAAAATGTGTTGGTTTTTTTACATCAATTTTAACAAGAAAAATATAAAAACACTTTTGAATTGCCCCACCTGGTGCCTCAAATCCTCTCTGCTGAGAATGCCAATACGAGGTGTTAGGGATAATAATGTCTGATGTGATACTTACACACAAGGAACTTGACTCAATGGAGTATTTACTCTGGAGCCTTTGAAATATCAGTCAATTTGTTAACTCTCAGTGGCTGATCAAAGCAGGCAACGAAGGAGAGAAGGCCTGAAGTTGTATTAGGTTGGGTTCCTAAAAAAAATGAAACCCCAAATAACTAGTCACGGTTGAAAATGTTGGATTTAATATTATTCTTAATGCAAGTTTAGATTCTGGAGCAGTCATTGGGGAAAAGACCAAACTCTTCACATATGCCAGCCCAATCCACCCATAGTGCATAACACCAGGTACCTCACAGGGATGTCTGAGAAGCTTAGTTGAATGAAGAATATTTGTTAAATGCTCTGAGACCCGCCCAGAAAACGCTGCTTTTGCCCAAGCTGTGTATCACAGCCATCTCTGTAACATCTAAATGCCTTTCCCCATGGAGAGGATTATCATTTATTTAAATGTATGCAAATACTAAAAAGCACCTCTGTCCATATGCTCCTGGCATCCTTGACATTAGTTGAAAATTAATAAGCACAGTTCAGGAGTCCAGAGCAAAATAATCCACTACCAGCAAGTCCAACAACTCAGAAAAAAAGCCTTTAGAGTTGCTAGTACAGAAGACTGGGAGTCAATTTCATATAATGGTACCTTGTATAAAGCAGTGATTCTCAACCAGGGGTACACATACCCCGGGGGGAACACAGAGGTCTTCTGGAGGTAAAGCAACTCATCTAGATAGTTGCCTAGTTTTACAACAGGCTACATAAAAAGCCCTACATAAAAAATACAAACTAAAATTTCATACAACCAATGACTTGTTTATCCTGTTCTGTATACTATACACACTGAAATGTAAGTACAATATTTATATTCCAACTGATTTATTTTGTCATTATAGGGTAAAAAGAGAACGCCAGCAATGTTGCAGTACTAGTGTGCTGTGGCACTTTTGTTTTATGTCTGGTTTTGAAGTGTAACTTGGGGGTACACAAGACAAATCGGACTGCTGGAAGGGGTGCAGTCGTCTGGAGAGGGTGAGAGCCGCTAGTATAAATAGAAAGGGCTTAATAACAATGCAAACGCCAGCGGGGTGACGCTGCGGTGCCAAGGCATTCCACGTGCCATTCTTTTCCCTTCTCCTGCAGCCCCCCTACCAGGACAGACCCTAAAAATAGCCCCCCTGGAGCTCCCCCATCCCAGCTGCTCTCGCAGAGAGCCTGACTTTCCCAGCACCCACGTCACTCCTTCCACCCTGCTGAGGTCACACCATATTAGCATAGCAAAGCAGAGCCCCAGCCAATCAGAGGCCTGGCAGCTGCTGACGCCTGTCGGGGAAGGGGTATAAAGGATCCGGCTTCGCTGCTTCCCCTCTAAAATCAGCCCAGAGCCCGAGAGCGGCCGGTGAATCGCTCCCCTCCTACACCAGAGCCTTAAAGGGGCCGCGCCGCCCTCAGAGCCCAACCATGAGCCAACGCTGGAGCGGAGTCAGCAGCCGGGCGGACATGGTGCCCGAGATCGCCGCCGCCGTGGGCTTCGTGTCCAGCCTACTCCGGACCCGGGGCTGTGTCAGCGAGCATCAGCTGCAGGTCTTCAGCGGGGCCCTGCAGGAGGCGCTCACAGGTGAGGTGGGGGGGGGAGGATACACGCATGTTGCACCCCTAGAGAGAGTGGGGGGCACCCCATTGGGTGCTTGGGGTGCCCCCTCTTGTGCCCTAGAGGGCTCCCCCTATTGGGTGCTTGGGGCTCCCCCTCTTGTGCCCTATTGTGTGTGTGTGTGGGGACCTTGTACCCTAGTGGGGTGGGGGCTTATCCACCATATCTCCAACCTTTAGGGCCCCATTCTCCCTGGTTTCAGAGTGGTAGCCGTGTTAGTCTGTATCAGCAAAAAGAACGAGGAGTACTTGTGGCACCGTAGAGACTAACAAATTTATTTGAGCATAAGCTTTTGTGGGTGTTCATTCTGTGCCACGTAAGCTTACAGTGCTGTAGGAATTGAATGGCCATTTGCTTCTTCACACCCCTCCCTTTCCCCCCTTTCAGCCTGTGTAAAGGTGTAACAGTACAGGGATTACTGCTGCTACCTCTTCTTGAGAGAAATTAATGAGTGTCCTAACCCGGAACAGTTAAACTCATCTGTTACGTGGGTGTCGTCACCTCGGCACAAATACAGTTCTTAACACAAAGCACAATCCTTCTCCCCACCATCTGTGTCTCTATAACACAAGAAACTTCTTTGGTTGGGAGGGGGGGAAGCTGCATCCTTACATCAGGAGAAGGCAGGTCTGGAAGTGGCTCCTTGCTTTGCTGGGACTGGGGTAAGGGGATCAGATGGAAACAGGCTCTTGATCTTTCTGCGGCTGGGAGTTGGAGCCCCTTTGTTTCAGCCACTGGGGTCTAGCATCTTGTTTAGTTATATTGGGTTTGCTCTGAAGTCTGCTGTAGTAAACTGAAAGGGACCCTTTGATTTGAGTGGGGTTTGGATCAGGCCAACTTTGTGGGGAGGGGAGACATTTCCTCACTTTGCTCTGGGCTATGAGACATTAGGGCTCAGCTCTATTTCCAGTTGAATATCGATGTGTCTTCAACTTGTTGCTAACCACCCCCTACAGAAGTTTGTTCCCCTCTAGTCTTTGTTGCACACTGATGATGTTGGATTAGATGATATCTCCTGGAGTAAGACATGTGGGTTTGTGTTTATTATCCTGACATGAGAGCTGGCTTTGGGGTTTATCAAAACTAAATTCATGACACTACTTGTGGAGGAACCAGGAAAAAAACAAACAAACAAAAACAAAGGAAAAAACCCAAACCCTAAACATTGCTCATGTACTCTGGTGTTTGAGTTTGGTAATGCTGCCCCAGCCCTACCAAGCCAAAGCTTTGCATGCATATGGACTGGCCTCCAAGGCAGGCAGTTGCTGTACTGCCACACAATCACAATATCTGCTGGGTCCTGTTTCGTGTAGTCAGTCGTAGTTTCATTCCCTATAGTATTAGAGCAGACTGACAGGATTGGTATAGTTAAGGTTAAAATAAGATCATTCTACTGATACCTGGAGAATCCTAGCTCTAAATGTAAGAGCAAACAGCTCCTGTATAAACATGTGAGGTACTTAAGATGGGCCTCCATGTTTTTTTGGGGAGACTATTTTATAGGAAGGGTGTTCTGCAAGTGCTTGTTATCTAGTTAGCTCCAGCAGGATGTGCATGTCCACTTAGAAATTTCTTCTCTTCTTACAGAGCATTACAAACATCATTGGTTTCCCGAGAAACCCTTCAAAGGTTCTGGGTATCGCTGCATCCGAATCAATCACAAAATGGACCCCATTATCAGCAAAGCAGCTAGCCAGATCGGACTCAACCTCCAGCAGCTCTATCAGCTCCTGCCCAGTGAACTCACGCTCTGGGTGGACCCGTATGAGGTGTCTTACCGGATCGGTGAAGATGGCTCCATCTGTGTTTTGTATGAAGCAGCTGCGGCAACACCTGTGAGCTCCTATGGGATGCTCACCTGTAAAAACCAGATGATGTTGGGTCGCACGAGCCCTTCCAAAAACTACATGATGACTGTCTCCAGCTAAATGCTCCTATTGTTCTTACACCACTAAGACATGGGCTACTGTATACCTCACTGGAGGATCTATTTTTAAATGAAGAGCTATTTATATTTTTTAAAAAAAGCAAGAAAATCCCAAATGAAATTTAAATATCAGACACTGCTCTGTAGCGAAGCAGTGTTAGGTGCCTTTTTTCTTTTTTAAAGCTGTTGCAAGCTTATGAGTTTTTATTATGAAGCCAATATCTACCTAGTTAGTGTTGAATGACAATTTGGGCGGGCGGGCTTGCCTGTCTGGGCAGCTTGGGGTGGAGGAGCCGAAGGGGGTAGGGGGAAATACAGCATTTCTAAAGAGTATTTTTAACTATGGCGTAAGCGCTGAGCAACTGTGAATGAAAAGGCTAGAATACCTAGCGAGTGGGGCTTTTAAAGATAGTTGACTGGAGTGTCATGACCCACTGAGAAGTCTATTCTGGCCTTGATTGTTTTTATTAAAAAAAAAAAATCGCCTACTCCATTACACTGATAAGGGGTTGCAATTTCATCACCTCTCTGCCCCCATTTCCCCCAACAAGCCTGAGCAATTTGTGGCCTAAAGTTTCTGATCCTTAATCAGTTTTGACTGAGCCCAATGTTCAGGATTTGGCCCTGAAACTGGTTGGTAGTTCCCAACGCACATTTGTAATTCGCCGAAGTGCCAGACCAATGTGAATTGATCTACCTGCTGGGGAACACGTCTTTACCAGGACTTTGTCTGTTCACTGCCTTTTTACTGACCAATTGTCGCCCCTGCCAGTGACCCTTTAAGAGGTGATTAAAAACACAAGGCACTTAAGACTCTTTATTTTTAATGAAACTTCCTCAGATTAGTTTCAAAGCACATTGGGTTTTTTTGCCTTCCTGTTTTGAACTGGCAAGTGATTTGCATAACTAGAGCTGTTCCTTCCCAGCCTTTCATGACTCAAGTTCTCAGACACTGTGCAATATATTTCGAGATTTGGGGAATCTGGAGAAGGAAGGGGATTCCTCTTTGCCACAGTTCTTTTTTCCCCCCACCCCAACCTTTTAAAAATAAGATAATTAACTATTTTTGATCACTTCCCATGTGCAAACTTGGGTTCAGGCTTTTGTAGGGATTTTACCAGCATTTGAACTCCTGAACTGGAAAACTTCCCTTCATACTGGGCATATCATTTAAAGGGCCCAATGGCCTGTGCTTATCCCCCACACAGTTTAATCATCACTAAAGAGATCTGACTTGTAAAGCTGAAGTTACATCACACCAGCTGTAACTTCTTCGTCAGCAAAGCAGAAGTTAGAATGAAGCGCTCTAGAGCCTTTTGTGAGCTGAATTGTGCAATATTTTGTATCACAATGAAGGGAAATACATGGAAGCTTCTGTACTGTAAATTTCCCTTCCAAGAAAAGTCTCAGTTCAAAGTGCTGTGTGGGATCCTTCTTTCTTATCTGATGTCTTGATGAAAACATATGAGTGAGAACTATAAAGTTCCCAGAACAAACAACGTTCGCTTTTCTACACTCCCTATACTTGGAATTTCCCAAATACTGGTACTTGGTTTGTTCATCAATGTGGTGTGATGAATGCAAATCTTATCTTTATATGCGCCACTCCCTCCCTCCTACTAAAAATAGTGCTTTTGAAAAAACCAAATTCCTACACTACCATTGTTCCAATCATGCCCCTTCTTTTCTATTCCTTTTTAATTAAAGAAAATCCTACCAAATTTCATGCTGTTAACTCTGTGCCAGGGATTAGTATTAAGTTTTGTTTGCTTTAAAACCAACCAAATTCAGACAGAATCATTTTTTTGTAGCTTGTTACATGTAAAAGCTGTGAATTGAAGCGTGTTCTCTGTTGCCTTCTCAAGCCTGTTGCAGAGCTGAAGAATTGTATCTTAGAGTCTGTTGGGTTTCCTCCTCTTTCATTTTTTTTTTTTTTTAAACTGAGCTGGACTGTTGAGCGGGACCTGCTTTGTATTTGGTGAAAATGGTAGGAAGTTTGTAAGCTATTTTTTGGGAAAGGGGAGGGAATAATACTAATTGTACAGTAGTGTTTTTATATACAAAATGTACAGATACACTGACAAATGTACACTTTTGTTACTTTAATAAAAATGTAGCAATTCAAAAGAACTACGTTGTGCTGAGAAACTCATCTGTGCTGGTGGATTGTTCGCAAAAGGGCATTATGGTCTCCCCTAAATATTGAGCTCCAAAGACTGTGTGCACGACCTTAAAATCCATACTTGAAAAAGATCTGGATCAAAAGACCGTCACACTCAATGATCTTAATAAAACCAAACTACAAAAATAAAAAATCTCCTAGGAAAAAGGACCAGGGCTGACCCACAGCCTGTTGAAGTCAGTGAAAAGATATCGGCGAGGTTTTGAATTGGGCACCAGTTCCCATCCAGAGTGCGCTGTGTTGCCAACTGGGTGTCCTTCCATTGCTGGTGGAAAGGGGTCATAAAGAACATGGAGGTGGAATAGCTTCCTGAACCTCTGTTTTGATACTTGCACTGTGGTTAAAAATATGGAATTATAGAATGAAATGAGGTGTCCTCTTAGGTCTGTCCCCCTGCCACTGTGAAATGTCTAATGATGCTCCTTTGTTAGCATTGCAATGGAGGATCCCAACTACATGGTGCCCACAGAGCATCTGAGCAATCCCAGTAAACAATGTTCCATAAACCAGTATCCCTAAAGCTCTCTGTCATCCTTCCAAATGGACAAGCCAGTAGACGACTTCTGACAGAAGTCCCAGAGAGAGAGCATTGGCCGGAAAAGCCATTGGTCCAGTCCATCGAAGGATCTGCAGCTGTAATGAAAATAGCAGCTAGAGTTGATTCAGTGCCTAAGGCTACCTTGGTCTGACTTCTCTCCAATATATACTGTCCATTCATTCACCTTTTGAGAGGTGGCTCTTCAGTGCATCATTCCCAAGGAATGGCTCCTGCAAGGAACTGTAAACTGTATTTAGGGAGGAGAGTCAAGCTGGAATGTTGAAGAGGCTGTTTGTGGTGTGGTTAAAATTGCCCCTGTTTTAGGACTGAATCTGAAGCCCATTGAAATCAATTAAGACACTCCCATTGACTTTGATCTCCAACCCACTGCAGTCTCGAACATCAATGGGCTTTGAAGGGGATCCTGTCATTACTCGTATTGTGGTAACACCTAGGATTACAGGTCATGAACCCCCACCCCATTGTGCTAGGTGTACAAACAGATCAAAAGATCATTGTTGCCCTTAAAATCTAAGGTAATGACAAAGGACCAACACACAAGGAGATAACTTCTGTATCATGGATGCCAAGAGTTAGGTTAGCATAGGTGCTATGACACACTGTTTCACTTGGAAGTCCCCCTTCAATAAACACGCCATATCTACACAATAGGCACTGTTGTGCCATAGCTTTGCTGCTGTAACCGTGGAGCCTAGGCTAGGATGACCAGACAGCAAGTGTGAAAAATCGGGACAGGGCGTGGGGGGGTAATAGGAGCCTATATAAGAAAAAGACCCCAAAATCGGGACTGTCCCTATAAAATCAGGACATCTGTCACCCTAGCCTAGGCCCAGACTACAATGGTGTTTTTCCATGGTTGTAAGCACTCCCTCTTCCTGATTGAGTCGCTAGGTCAAGGGAAGAATTCTTTAGTCAACCTAGCTGTGTCTATACTGGGGGTTAGGTCAGTATAGGTAGGGCATGCACAGGTGTGACATTTTCACACACACACCCCCAGTGCTGTAACTATGTTGATGTAAGTTTTAAGTGTAGACTAGACCTTTAATTGCCCACTGCTTATGAAACGGGTTTTAAAAAGGAACGGCAGCCCTGTTCAGTTGCTGATTACTTAAGAGTATGTAGGTTCAAGGGTTCTATTTAGAGTGAGATGTCCGCCCTCTTAATGACCTAACTACATTCATCACCATTATACAAGGTTGTATTCTGAGTTTTCAGGTGACACGGTGACTCACTCCATTTTATGTTGCAATCAAGATAAAAATACAGCTTTATGCTGCAGAGTGTTAGTAAGCAGTGAATGGTACTGTACCCCCATAGCAGCCTGACTTCACATGGGATCACTTGCCCTTTAATAAGCCAGTATATGAATCTAAAATGTTTGTATCTGCTTTGCAGTTCTCTTTTTGGTAGAGTCATTAAAACTGGGACCATACAGAGGATGTTTTGATGGAGTTTAGCAACTGAATCTGAACTTGGGCAAAGATGAACTATGTATGCATTCACCTACCCCAGGGCCTTTTGAAACTCAGGAAAGCATTTCGGTCCCATTATAATACCATCTCTTATACAGAGCTTTCCATCAGGAGATCTCAAAGCACTTGACAAGGTCAGTATAATGACCCCCATTTTACAGATGGGGAAACCAAGGCACAGAGAAGTGAAGTGACTTTTCCAGGTCACTAGCAAACCAGGGGCAGAGCTAGGAATTGAACCCAGGTTTCCATATCTACTAGGCCAAACCTGTCTCCCTCATTAACAGAATTCTTTCATGTCCCAGGGATAGGGAACGGCACTGCGAGTCAGGAAATTTGGGTTCATTTCAGTGACTTAACCTCTCTCTACAACTCACCTTTGTAGCGCCCTGTTAGGTCTGTGGCTGAAAAGCCGCGTGTAAGTGCTAACTGAAGTGTGTTTAAATGTATGTCCCCCTTTGATGTGGAGTTTCTTTTAAATGGAATAAATATTACTCTTATTTTTTCATTGATGCTATTGAGAGATCCTTGCGGTTAGGAAGACAGACACAAGATGGACTGAGGAGATCTGAGAAGAGAATTTTGCCCATTCTATAGCAGAAGTTTGCCAGACTAAACTATTGTGGGAGTCTCCCTGTTTTTCTGCTTGGCTGGATGCGGTTTGTATCTATAGACAAGGCTTGAACAAGCACTAGGGTGACCAGATGTCCCGATTTTATAGGGACAGTCCTGATTTTGGGTCTTTTTCTTATATAGGCTCCTATTACCCCCCCCCCCCCGTCCCGATTTTTCACATTTGCTGTCTGGTCACCCTAACAAGCACCCACACGGCCGATGCAGGCCATATAGCTCTATCCGGTGAGACAAAAAGAGCTGTCAGGAGCTGCGTTGAGCCTATCTCAGCTGGAACAGTGCTTTTTGCACATCTTACAATAACACCAACAGGGCTCGTTAACCAGCTCTCTCCTCCCCTGCCAGATTGAAGCAGACTGTATAAAAGATCTTAAGTCAATAAGAAAAGCACTATTTAATCGGGGCAACCTTTTCCCTGCAGAAATCTGGACTCAGTTTTTACCGACGCTTTTTGGGGTGGGTGTCATTGTAAATCCACAATAATGCATCCGGGGTCTATTTTGTTTTTTGTACAGAGGGATTTGTCCATAAACAAGGGTGTATGCCCGCCTCTGCGTTGACATCTGAGAGCTAAGCCCTTTGCCCCATAAACCTGGCTGTAAACTTCCTCCTCCAATGAGGAAGGCCAGTTCATAACTCTCGCTAGCTGGGTTCATGCTGCTAATTCCCTGGCATCTCTCAGCTGAGCAGAGAGGGGGTTAAGGTTATGCGCTCAGGACAAATTCAGGGCTCAAACATAGAGGCGCTCTCTCTGTGTGATCTCCATGTAGGAGTCACTTCGCTGCTGAAGTGCAGCCACCTCTGGTGTGGAGGACAGCAGCTAGTACACAATGAGGAAGATAAAACTAGCATACAAAAGCTCAAGGGTAAATTCCTTCTCTCTCTCTCGTAATGGGCTTTTAATGTAGATTTTAAGATTTTATTAATATCTATGTATCTTTGTGGCTTCCATGATTTATTTATACTACAGTAGCACTTAGCAGCTGCATTCAGGATCCCATTGCTCTAACACACTGTCCATGCACAATGTATAGTATCTGAGTGCCTCACAAAACAGCAATTTGTTTAGTCTCATAAATCCTCCCGTGAGGAAGGGAAACAACCTCTTTGTACCTCAATTCCCCATCTGTAAAATGGGCATAAGTGACTTGCCCAAGGTCACGCAGAGGGAGCTTGTGGTAAAGCAAGGAACTAAACGTAGATCTCTCAAGTCTGCAGTCCAATGCCTTAACCACAAGATTATCTTTCTTCCACCGCTCTGCTCCTTTGGAAAGATTAAGAACTGAATAGGACCCTTCTGGGCTATGAATGCAGGGAGTGAAAGAGTTGCAGATCTGGCCATCCTTGGGGAGGTCGTGCAGTTACAAGCTTTTCCCCATCGCTGCAGTATTGGCCTAGTGGCAGGTTCCGGTTGGGCGCATAGCCCGGCTTCTGGCACGTTTGGGCTGGGAATGTTTTGCCGTTGTTGCTGGGGGTTTAATCCTCCCAGGCAGGCTGCTGGTGAAGGCGTCAGCTGTTTTGTTCTGTTTTTTCCCCTCCAGCAGCTGGCGGGGGACAGAAGTGAAACTAAGAGCTGCAGGGCCCTGTGCCCTAGCCGGGCTGTTTCCCGGAGAAGGCACTCAGCCTCCAGGTGCTTCCTCCACTGTCTTTGTTTTCTGATTGGGCTTGGGGGGGAAGGGAGCTCTCTATTTTGGCGCTGCAGAGGCCAATCAGGCAGCAGCGTGGGTGAAGCTGTGAGCTCTTGTATCTGGGGAGACATGGCTGCGGCCTGAAGCCGACTTGCAACACCTGCCTCCCCAAGCCATGGAGGCGGAGAGGAGAGGAAGCCTGGTGCAGGCTCAGCGCTCCTCATTTGCCCACAGGCGCTCAGGAGTGGGTGGTGTTTTACCGGGAGATTCCAGGATCAGAAAAGTGCATGAATCACACTGCCTGTAGGGTGACCAGACAGCAAGTGTGAAAAATCAGGACGGGGGTGGGGGGTAATAGGAACCTATATACGAAAAAGACCCCAAAATCGGGACTGTCCCTATAAAATCGGGACATCTGGTCACCCTAACTGCCTGTCTCCTCGAGAATAGATTCCAGAATCAGATAGGGAGGCAGATCAGCAGAATCCCAGTGCGTACGCTATGCCTTGGGCCACTAGTGCGGGTGGGCAAAGCCCCTGTTTGCACCGAGAGAGCTTCCTCCGACTGGAAACAGAGGTGTCGACTGCTCTGGTGCATATAGCAGCTTTGTCTAGTTCCAGTAGGAGGTGACTGGAATCAGGGCAAATGCCAAGGGCGGTCAAGGACTGTGTTGTAGTCATAGAGTTCAAGGTGGGAAGGGATCAGCTAGCCTGGCCTCCTGAACGTCACAGACCACCAGGTAGTTCCTGTACAATGCATACCAATAGTGCTGGCTTCCCCCAGTTTCCTTGAGGGGCCCAAATATGCTCAGCATTGAGAGCGTGCAAATTGATGCCCCCCCATGACTGGTAGAGATGGGTCCTGAACCAAATTTCATCACAGTTGGAACAAGCTTGGACTGTGACCCAGACTTTGCATCTGGTTCTCTATCTACAATGGACCTAACCAAACCCCTCACTCACTTGAACGTTGACAGAAGGCCAGATCCAGGTGTTGACTTGGCACTTGGGGTCATGTCTATTCTTACAAATTCTTAGAGTTTTACAGTCCTTATAAAGGCTCCCTTGGCCCCAGTCTCCCACTGCACCTCTCCCTAAGTGATCCTCCATTCAGTGCCATTTTGTAAGCTAGCGGCTGGGTGTCTACTCTAGTGTGCGTACACACAGTGAGCTTGAGTAGGTCAAAGCCAAATGGCCAACCCAGAGTGTAAGTTCTTTGGGGCAGGGACCGTCATTTTGTTCTGTGTTTGTACAGCTCCTAGCACAGTGGGGTCCCGGCCCATGACTAGGGCTGCTCGGTGCTACCGTGACACGCAAAATAACTAATTTGTTTCAAGTTTTTAGTTTTGGCTCTAGAGAAACCTTGCTATGAGTGAAGTTGAGCTGTGGAAACTATGACTTTAAGAGGGTCAGCTATATTTATGCAGATACAAGCATATGTGTACACATACACACCAGAGATGCACACCCACGCACCCCGTTCTCTTCTACATGCTAATGCTAATGTAAATGCTTTGTGTTCTTTCTCGGTTCTTTCCTTGGGCTTGGTCTAGCTGGAAGATTTCAAGACCAGAACTGAGCAGACTGAAGCGTTGTTTAATGCTAACAAAAAGTCCCCCGTGAACAACCGCAAAACCTTCCAGCCACTGAACAGCACAGCACCTTCCTTCAGCTCATTGTCTGCTCACTTCCTTTCACACAGCCACACGGGGTGGAGA
The DNA here is from genome assembly GCF_002925995.2 of Terrapene triunguis. Classification (NCBI taxonomy): domain Eukaryota; kingdom Metazoa; phylum Chordata; order Testudines; family Emydidae; genus Terrapene; species Terrapene triunguis. The sequence goes on along the minus strand of NW_020664550.1, from coordinate 3,292,183 downwards.
GCACACAACATGCACTGTGGCCGGAGGCTCTGAGATGTGCAAGCTCTCTCTTGTTTATTAAAAAAAAAAAAATTAAAAACGGGGAGGAAAAAATATAATAAATGTCCCCGGGTCGGAAGAAAGTAGGCAACTGTCTCCATTACGCTTCCTGAAACACGGGCACTTCCCACAGAGAACAATGAAGCCGGGAGGCGTCCTTCTCCCTTGCGTCACTCGATGCCTCGGCCTGTGTGAAGGAGGCAGAATGGCACCAAGTGACATTCCCCCTCCGAACAGAAGGACACACTCAAAAAGCTGATGACAAACCTGGCTCAGTGGTGGGCCAGGGCTGGGCTCAGAGAGCAGCGTTCCTGCTCAGGCTAGGAGGGCTCTTTGGGGCAGAAAGCGTCTCTCACTTTGTGTACATAAAGCGCCTAGTGCCCGATCTCGGCTCGGGCCTCTCTAATATAGACAATAGAGGCTGGTGTGACACACACCCATATCATATATGAGAATGTCTCTTTCCCTTCCCACCCTTTTTTCCTGTTTGGATTGTAAGCTCTTTGGGTCAGGGACTGTCTCTCCCTATGTGTCTGTACGGCGCCTTGCTCAATGGGGCCCTGATCTCAGCTGGGGTCTCTTAGTGCTACCGTAATACACATAATAAACAATAATTCTTCTATTCGCCACCAAAAAATAGGCATGTGTAGGTGTGCGGGAGATCCTGTAAAGTGAGTATTTGAGGTCCATGGAAAAGAAACACTTGGATAGGCCCAGAGTGTTCTCCGTAGAACGTTCAAAGGGTGACGGGCGTGCGCTGGCAGAGCGCACGAAGGCCGCGAGCGCGTGGTCACGGGAGTCCCAAGAGACCAACAGATGGGCTCCTTTGGGAGTGACTCTCAGTTGCTTTTTTGTCTCCCTCTGAGTGCCCTGACAGCACAATTCCCGCTCCCCCTCCCCAAGCGCTCCTCCGGGGCCCGTCTGCGGCATTCTCATTTATGACCTGTTGTGGGATAAAAGGGGCTCGTTCGCGGCGGCACGCAACCAGTGCTCGGGGGCAACTGTTGCCATCTGTCTAGTGGGGGATGTTGCGAGGGGTGGGGGGAGCTGGGAAGGGTGGCGGTGGTGGGGAGGGGGAGGTTATGTTTTGTGTCTCCTTTCAGGCAATGCTAAGCTTGCACCTTTTGTTTCTCACGGGGCTGGGGGAGCTTGGGAGAAAAGTGGCCTCTCTTTGTTTGTTCATTACACAGGTCAGGGCAGAACTTGCATCTCTAGCCGGGGGGATTTGCATGCTGATTCCCTATTCGGAGGAATCTGTCAAAGCTGAACAACCTAATGGCAACCCCCCACCCACACCCACCCCGTACCCTACCCCAAATAGCCCTCTGTGGGAGAGGGAGTAGTCCGGGCATGTCCCACGCTGAGCCAGCCTGATAGCAGGAAAAGCAGCTCTCTGATCCTATCTCCGTCTCTTTCCTGCAGTGATTGCGGCTGTGGGGGCTGCAAATGATGGATGGACTCTGCACCTCCCCTCCCATGAGGAGTGCTGTGTTTATGGAGTTATTCCTCCACACACACACACACACCCCCGGCCTTGCCCTCTTTCATGGTTGGGAGGGAGTGGGATAGGATGGGGGAAGGGGAGAAATGTAGCCCAAACAGCTGCATTGCTGGACTAGAACAGCCCTGATCATGCTGGCTGCTTTCTCTCCTCGCGGGGAATGTCAAGGGGACAGGACATACAGGAGACCTGCACAGATCAGCCCACGGCTTTCATTCACCTGGGCTGTGCGGGGTCACAGGCGCAGCTAATCACTCAGAGAGCTCAGAGGTGGGTTGGCCAGTGGTGGTAGTGGAGAGGAAGTGGCTGAAGCATAAGTAGCCTGCATTCAGTTTCACCCCACAGGGTGTTCTAGATCTGCCTCTCTTACAATGGTGCTCCTGTATGAGACGGGTGTCAAGTGGACTGTCAATCTCATGGGAATTGTTTTTTTGTTTCTTGCCTAGTTTTTGCACTCTGAGGTGTGGCTGTTGGGCCCTTAGCCAGTCAGGCTCTACTGAGCCACCGCTCTGGGCCCATCCCTGGCCAGCCCTGATCTGCTGTTCCAGTGAGTTGAGTAGTTGAGTGTTTCAGGCTAAGAACTGGACAGACAAATTGCCTGGGACTGAGATGAATGAACCAGGTGCTGGGTATTCATAGCCACACACCTCAGGAGCTTGGACTCAAGATGGGGATGCTGAGTGCTATGTACATCATGGTGGCAAGGACTTTTTTCTCCTGTCCTACTCATCATGAAACAGTTACCACTCTGGGGCTACACCCAGCTTGTCTGCAGCCTCTGGAGATGGCTGTGACTAAGAATACATTGGCCTTGCTACCTTGAGCATTCCTCACAGCTTAGCATGGGCCTCTTTGAGAAGATAAGGTTCCCAATTTGCCCTGTACGCAGTGTCACTGTTGGTGTCCCATCCCTCTGGAAAGGCAAAGGAGTGGGTCAGGTTTCCCCCAACAGGCAGACATGAATGTCGTGGTCTATGCTGATTGCTTAGGAGAGCAGGCTAAGGTGTGGCAGACGGACAGGGAGTGAACAGGGGCTTCAGCTAGAGAACATCTAGAATTCACATACGCAGGCCGAGCAAAACCAGAGAATTCAGCGTTCAGGCAGCTGCCTGAGATCTCTCTGCACGTCATGTCTGGGTACTATCCCCTCCTCCATGCTCACACTACTCAGAGGTACCCAACAGACAGGCCCTTTTCATCTGTATACAATGCGGTGGACCGTAAGGTTGACATTGGAGTTCAAGCGCCATTGACTCCTTAACATCTCTGGTGGGTGCAAACATGGTGGTGGATTTTGTGATCCCCGCACCTGTGGGCAAGGAATGGGACCACGATCCAGCCATTCATTCTTCATAGGCAAGCCACCAGGTGGAAACAACTCTCGGGTCACTGCTAAGGTTTGAATGGATGCCCTGGAGGCAATAGGCTTTGCAGTCCATTCCTGATGCCCAGAACACCCAGCCCAGCTGTTTAAAAATGTCCTGGAGGTAAGAGTCCAACAAACTTGTGCTAATGCCAGTCCTCTTTGTGCTTACGCTGGTGCCCAGCACTGTAATAACTCAGATCTGTAGGGACCGAGGCTTCCTTTGGCTTTTCTATTGTATGAGTACAAACGCTCCTTTAGGGACGTCTAGAAAACGTGTTCCTGGGGATATTTAATATGCAACAATGTCAACAAACCCGTATTATGTCCCAGGGCATCTCCAGCTGGCAGATAAAGGCTAAGGCACAGCTGAGATGTTTTTATTTTGGTGCTGGGAACATTTCTCCTCCGACAATGCTCTTTTCCCCAGAAGTTGATTTCTATTATATCAAACGATTAAATAAAAAAGTGAAAGCACTAAACTAAAGCAGAGCAGCTGGCCTTACTGATTCATTCACGGCATTGTTAATTAATAGGCTTTGGTTGAGCCAGAAAATAGGCTACCTTGCTTATTCAAAAGAGTAAGGGCCAATTTCCTCCTGTTCCAACAGGGAAAATCTTCAATGGGATTAGCTTGAATTTGACCCAGTGTGATTGTGAACAAAGTTTTGTTGAAGTTTTCTCTGAGATGAAGCACTGACCTAGTGGTTAGAGTAGATGACCGGCGTTCAAAATGCTTGGGTTCTATTCTTAACTCTACCACACACATGCTAGTTACTCACACGCTCTGGTCCTCAGTTTATCCATCTGTAAAACAGGGTTAACTTTTCCCCTGTCTACCCATTTGAGGTTTAATTTATTAATGTTCGAAAAGTGCATTGAAATCCTGCAGTTGAAGGTGCTGCTGATATTGAAAGTATTTATTATTAACAGCAGAAATGGTGAAATAAAGGTCTTTCTGTCTAGATACTTGTATGGCCGCCATCAACGTAGTACCTGAGTGCCACCCACCCATCTGATTGACTAATACTGATTTCAGTCATTCAGCTGTTAGTTCACAGATTGTTTGTTTTTCCTTTACAAATGATTGGCAAACACTGTTTTCTGTGGAATTCCTAGAACATCCAATCTCCTGTCCCCCACATCCCTGCCTGTGACACCTCTCTCTCTCTCACACACACACACACACACACACACACACACACACACACACACACACACACACACACACACACACTTGGAAATACAGAAGGAAGAGGAGGGGATTAGCTGTCAGAAACAAATCTTCCCCAACTGAGCTGGTCTTCTGACCAGTTGAGAGAGCATCCTCCTTGTACCAGTCTTCTCACAAGCTCGCTTCTCCTCTAGGTTGGGTAGAAGCCAACAAAAACGTCCAGGGTAATTTTAAATAGGAGAAGGAATGGAATAAGCTGTCCAGCCCACACACTCACATACACTTATCACCCAGAGAGAACAAGCTTTAAACAACTCAGCTGATGTCTCAAACTGGAAAATCTTAAGGTATGCTGGAACATGTTAGTACAGTATGTTTTATAGGGCATCAGGTCCGGACATGCAGAGTTAGAATGTTAGAATGCTAGCTCATGTTAGGAGCTAGCATTCTAGCATTCAAGATCAGGTCAGGACATGACTCATTAGATGGGGTGTACTGTCTACAGTAACCATGCTTCATGCAACAAAGTGTGTCTGACAGAGGCTGGCGTATGATGCACATCACATCAGGTGATTTTTTTGGCAGGGGGAGGAATAAATGGCATTTTTGGAGGAAAGGTGGGGGCGGGCATTGATTCTAAGAAGGGATCTGTTGCCAGCAAAAATAAAACCCCACGCCCTCGTGGGTGGGTGTATTCAGAATATCCCTTTATTTGTGCAGTGCAGACAGCCAAAGCAAACAGACACTTTCTACCTTCAGGTCTTTGATTGTGTGAGTGGGACCTGTGGGGCAGAAGTGCTGGGGTTGCATTTCGATTTGGTGTGAAACAGCATGCATACACCTTGTATTAACCTCTGGGTTCTGCAGCTGGGGGCTCATTTGCAAAAACCCACTGGAATCATAGCTTGTTAGAAATACTGTTTGGCCCCCTTTCTTTACTGGTATGTTGCACTTCTAGAGCATCTTTCACCTAAGGATGTCAAAGCGCTCTGCAATCATTGATTAATCAACCCTCCCAAACCTGCGGCAGTATTATCTTCATTTTAAAGATGGAGAAACTGAGGCATGAAGAGTTGAAGTGATTTATCCAAGGTCACACAGCAAGACACTTGATTCCCATTCCCACACTCTGACTACTGTATCATGCTCCCTCTTACTCATTATATAATCACTAGTATGAAGTGCTATGGTATTTGCTACCTGGTGGCTTGGACGTTTGGCACTCAAAGGCTGATGACCAGTGACACTAATTTTCAGTGATATCAGAAACTATTATTGGTAGTATTACAATAGACTCTAGACACACCGTTGTATACAAACATATAAGTCAGCTCTGAAGCCGATTGGAGTCAATGGGAGTCTTTCAATGGGCTTTGGATCAGAACAAGAGTGCGAGACAGTCCCTGCCCTAAAGAACTTACAATCTAAACAGACAAGGGAGACCAAAGGTTGAAGGGAGAACAGAGGAGGGAAGTGACTTCCCCAAGATCAGTGGTAGAGCTGGAAATAGACCCTAGGTCTCCTGTGTTCTTCTCTGCGGTCCCATCCACTGGGCCATGCAACCTCTCTAAAAGAGGAACCTCTTTTTTTTTCTCTCTCTCAAAAGCTGAGATGCTGCCCTGAGCTTAGAGCTGCTATTGCCTTGACCTCATCTTTGCTGTTCACACATGACTTATAAGTAGTGAGGGAAAACCAAATAAATGCCCCTCCCAGATCTAAGCTGTCTGTTCCCTGGTGCTCAGATACTACGACATCCCCTGTGTGTCTATCCTTGAACCTGTAAACTCTCCGGGGCAGAAGTTGTCTTTGTTTTGTGTATTGTACTAAGCTGAGCGCACTGTCGGTATAAACTATAATAACGCGTTGGCTCGCAGGACTGTCCTCCAGCACGTACTGGTCTAGCGATTGAGACTACTAAGGGGAGAAGCAGGAAAACAGGGCAATTGGGATAAGTAAGAAAGAAAAAAAGGAGAAAACAACAGATAAGCACAAGAGAGGAAGGCCAGCGTATGGCGGTACACAGCAAACCGCGCTGGGAAATGGTATTATAACCCAGTTCGAACTCCTAGGTGGACAGGACCCCATTACAATTCTGTCACTTTCACTGTGTAACTGATCCCTTACGCGCAAGCCCTGCAATTGGCTGCTTGCAGACTCCTCACTGCCCTGTTCTGACAGAGAGGATAATTTGAGATCTGATTCTCCTCTGGTGGGTTGGAGCTCCCTGGTGAAAGAGAGGAAAAGATAAGCTGGGAGCCAAGGAGACTGGAGCGGTGACATAACTGCAGGTGGTAGAGGGAAACAAGACGCACGGCTGTGGGAGAAGCAGTTAGGAAGGAAGATCTTGTTCCCACCACATCGCTTTCTTTTTTTTAAGAGATGCACCTGAACCAACCCCCCCTGAGCTGAACACCCCTGAATGTTGCAGGGCTCCAAATCCTGGATCTGGATGGCAAGGCCTGGTCCCCTCTCTGTTTACTCAAAGCCCCATGCTAGCTGACTTAATGCCTCCTTCCTGCATTTTAAATGAAACTGTGCAACTAGGAGCCCTGCAGCCAGTCCAGAGCATCCCTGACACCGGTTGGCACAGAGGAGCCAGGATCAAAGCTCCAGTGAATGCCCTGGGTGAGCTGGAGGCTGTTATTTCAATAGGAATTTACCTTCTCCGCAATAAAGGGTCTATTTGCACAGCTTACTGAAGCGAGGGCCATTCGGGAGGAGAGAGGACATGTGCAGAATCCATCACACCATGGAGCGTCTAAGTGCTGGAACAGAAGGACCGTCAGACAGCAGCAACCAGTTAGCCTGCTGCTCCCATGTCTAGGGGTCTCCCAAGCTACCTGTCTCTGTGTCCCTGTGACCTCAGCATCTATTCGCTTTACAGGCCTTTGCTTTACCATAGCACCACGAGTACCCAAGGTCGGGACCTGTTGTGCTAAGCCTTGTGCATACGTGAGAAACTCCCAGAAGAGCTTATCGTCAAAACAGACAAAGGACGCGAGGGGGAACAGGCACAGAAAAGTGAAGTGACTTACCTAAGGTTGCACTGCAGGTCAGGTTGCACTCTCTGGAGCACACTACCTCCTACCTTCTTGGTCCCCATTTATTCCCCCATGTCCCTCTGTCCTGCATTATCCCACTGAGCTCCAGCATGTACTTTTCCTCTCCTGCCTTAAGCGGCAACAGTGCCACCATATTGGGGTCAGCAGCTCAGGGGCCATCATGTCATATTCAGCAAATCCTCCCATCCTGAGAGCTTGCTCGGCAGCAGAGAGCCAGCCACATCTCTACCACATCCCCAGCCTCCCAGGTCCTTCCTGGCTAGTGCTTTCTCCTCCTCCCGGCACTCAGGGATTGGACTCTCAGAGCAGTGATTTTGGGGCCGTTATCCATTCTTTGCCCCTTATGCCCACCCCTAGCATGTGAAAGGCACCATGGTAGCTGCTCTAGGAGCTACCACCAGGGGCAACCAGAGCCTGGGGCAAGATGTCCCTTCTTGCTCCCTGATCTTTTCAAAGGCTTGCTAGGAAGGGGAGTGTGGACTGGTGGTTAGAGTCAGGCCTCCTGGGTTCTTTGCCACTGACTTGCTGTATGACCTTCGGCAACTCATTGACTCTCTCTCTGCCTGAGTTTTCCCATCTGTAAAGTGGGGGATAATATTTCCCTACTTCACAAGGGGATTTTGAAGCTTAATTCATTGTTTGTTAGGTGCTTTGAGATCCTCGGATGAAAGGTGCAAGGAGAAAAACCCTAAAGTTTCCTTTATCTCTACAATACCCTTTGCCTGCCTTGAGGATGAGCCCTTTGGAATGGGGGTTATGGGAACCTTTCTCTGGTGCTCGCGGGGGGAGCAGGACCCCTTTGTTTTATTTACATTTCTGTTTGCAGCAGAGACAAAAGGGAAAGAAGATCTTTCTGCGGCTCTCGTTCTCCTCCTGAACTCTGCAAGCATGGCATGGCAGATGTTAGCTGGAGCACCATCTCCAGGGGCAACACACACACGCACACACACACACACACACTTCCAGGCAGCAGGACTCCCTGCCCCCCCTTCCCTGAATACAGTTCTCCCGCAGCAAGGCAGCAGCAGGGCTAGTATCATGGAGAGGACAAAACCCCAGGCTGGAGCAGGGACACACAGTGAGTGACTACCTTGCGTCTGGGGTCAGAGTGAAACACTGCCAGGTTAGAAAGAGGAAACAATGAAAAGCAAACCCTACCCACCCGATTCCTGACCTCTCCAACGCAAGCACAGACAGGGGAAAGCCAGAACGGCCCAGCAAGCCCTGCGGGCCACCATGCCTTCCTACATGGCAGCCCCCGTTTGGGAAACGCTTTGGTCCCACGGCACGGCTCAGTAGCGAGGGTCTTGATGTGTCTTTGAAGCAGAAACAAAGCCGGTCTTGATATTTATGGCACGCGCGCTGTTACCGTAGAATGGTGCGGGGCGTACTGTACTGCGAGACAGATGGCAGGTTAAACAAAAGGGGAGACAAGAAAGAGAGCTGAACAGATTGGGAATTTCCTTCCCCCTTCCTTCGGCCTCCCTACACGCCAAAAATACTGGTTGAAGACTCATTTATGTACAGGAAGGAGTAGGGAGGTATAGGTGCAGCCTCAAAATACACTGGTGAGGCTGGGTTGTCTAATGGTTAGATCACTGGGAGTCAGGGCTCCTGGATTCTATTCCTGTCTTAGGGTCGGGATATAACAGAGCAGGGGACTGGGAATCAGTATTCCTGTGTTCGTTTCCTGACTCACTCAGCTGGGTGACCTAGGATAAATAATCTACTTTCTCCATGCCTCAGCTTCCCCTTCTGTAAAATGGGGATAATATTTCCCCTACCTCCCAGAAGTGTTGCGAAAATGAGAGAAAGTTGGTGAAGAACTTCGAAGGCCTTAAATGAAAAGCGCAGCACCAGAGCAAACTATTTATTATTTATTTCCTTGTTATTAAGGGAAGTCTTCTGCGCTGTTTGTTACCTCTTCCAGAACTACAGGAACTGCTGGCACCCAACATTCAAACAACCGACAGCTTATTAATAATAATAAACAATTAATAATTTGCTCATCTCTAGCACCTTCCCGCTGAAGATCTCAGAGCCTTTTGCAAAGAGTAAGGAACTAAGCCTCACAATACCCTTGTGAGGTGAGGGTTATTTTCCCAGTTTTACAGATGGCAGGCCTGCGTGTTTGCAAAATTTGATCTTGGCTACACAAATATCCGTCCAAATAAACTCCCCTCAGTAGAGTCACCAACATAACAAAGAGCAGAATTTTGCCTGTGGCTGATAGAAGTGACGAATATGTATGATAACTTCAACCAGGGAGAAACCCAACCGAGAAGGGAAAAACACAAAGCAATAGACAGCATGTGTGTGTGTGTGTATGTGTGTACACTTCCCTTTGTTATGACTCAGACTCTGATTATGCAAACATTTACACATATGCTTAAAGTTATGTGAATAGTCTCGCAATAAGTTTGTGGAATCAAGGCCTTAGATAAATAAACAGAGACTCTCTCTCTCTCTCTCTGATTTTTTCTATCACAGCAGTAGTGTTAATCATCTTAAATGGATTACTCATTACATTGTGGTTTTCCTTGTGCCTTTTGTACTTTTCTTGGGGGGAAATATAGATATAGATATAAACAAAAAATTGCATGTGCTGAAACAACAAATCCCAATAACCTTGAGAACCCAGGAGATGTCTAAAGTTGTAATTGGGGGATGTTTAAAACCAGAATAAAACAGCTGAGCGTCTAGGTCAAGATTTTGAGACATAAGCACTGATTTTTAGGGAGTCCAGCTTTTAAGATATTTCACAGATTTCCACCAGGAGCTCAGCACAGGAGATGCATGCTGGGTGCTGAGTTCTTGTGAAAAATCAGCCCCTCTGTGTCACAGGGGGACTTGCTGGGTGCTGAGAACTTTGCAAAACCTACACGGGGGGTTGAGCTCCTCTGAAAATCTGGCTTCAGCAGTGGGTGCTTCTGAAAATCTGGTTCTGAGGGGCTGATTTGCAAGGGAGTGGAGTAGCTGCAGCACTGCTCAGGGTGAAGGGGATCAGCACCTTTGAAAAACCAGGCTTAAAGTGAGTGCCCTAAAAGGGAGGTGTCTGAAACCCGAGGTCACTTGGGAAACTGTGTCTTGCTGAGCCCTCTAACAATCCCCCTGCTGTTTGCCCCAAGACGGACCCCTCCAGCACACTTTGGAGGGGAGAGCACTACAGGATTTTTATTTTTGGTGATCTAGGAAACAAGGCAAAGACAAAGGTCGCCTCCCCCTGCCCCCTTCCTGCAGTGGGTGGGAACAGCCCGCCCTGGATAGCTGGACCTTTGCCTGCTCCCATCCCCACAGGGCAGCCTGTCGTACCAGCCTCTGCCTCCTTCTCCCAGCAACAGAGTGAAAAATCTTCCCCACACCGCCAAGGGCTTGCTCCACCCCACCATGACAACAGACCTCTGATTGGGCAGTCTGGTGGCCCAATGGGGGCCTTCCCCTTTGGGGGATAAAAGGGGGAGGCGTGACTTGGGGTGCTGTTAAAGGGTCGGTGCCCACTGTAGGGGGAGGGTGGTGGGGAGAGGCCCCTTAGAAATCAACACTCCTTGAAGCAGTCAGTGGCCTTTGGTGGTGGGGAAGGGGGGGGAACAGAAAAAGCGGGGGGGTTGGCAGCTGCTTGTGTTCGCCAGGGCTGCCCGCCAGGCGAAGTCTGTTTGCAGGGTGTTTTCCAAGCACTGACCTGCTTTGCAAGCCCTGATCCCGTGTTATTAAGGGAGCGGGATAGTAAAGCCCTCTTGTCAGTCTTGCTGACGCGGGGTGGATTAGGCAAGACAGTAACTCTGGCCAAGCTGGGATCTTTTACCACCCCCACCCCCACCCCCACATTGTGTTTTTTTTCCAGACAACATGCATAGAGCTGGACATGCACAGTGATGTTTCTGAGGCTGCCTCGGGGATGGGCCACCCAGGGGAGTTGGGGTTGTCCCTCTCCCAGTCCTTGAGCCCTTTATGAAGCTGAATATTAAGGGCCAGCTTCCCAGCTGGTGTAAATTGGCATCACTCCATTGGAGCCGACGGGCCAGATCTCTGGCCGGGGTAAATCTGCCAAACTCCAGTGGATTCTCAGCTGGTATAAAGCTGCAAAGCTCTGTTAGTATCAGTGGGTCAGATCCCCAGCTGGTGCAAATCAACATCACTCCATTGGTGTTAACGGGCCAGATTCTCAGCTGGTGTGAATCTGTGGCATTCAGTGGTGCTGTACCAATCTACACCACCTGAGGATCTGGTCCTAAAAGCAGAATATGCAAAGACTCCCCACCTGCCTGTGACTCAACCCCACTGGCTATGAGAACCACGTCTAACCACAGCCCTAGTGGTGTCAGAACCACTTCGCCCTGCCGTTAAAACCAGATCTGCAGATCCCAGTGCATCTTAATTTTTGTTTTCTTCCCCCTCTTCTTCACCCCAGGCCAAATTCAATGGCTTTGGGGATGTGGGATGGGTCAGCAGACAGAGACCTCCAATGCAAACGTCCCAGGATGCCCGGCTCTCCTTTGCTCCTATAGGACAGTGTTGTTTTTGGAAGGGTAGCTCAGTGCTCCAAGGCAAAAATCTGACCCAGGAACAAAGAGCCATGTGTACAGGGCACTTGGGCAGCTTTCGAGCACAGGAAGGGGAGGGGGGTGCTGAGCAGCTGAAAGGGAAGGAATTTGCAGCCCTCCTTGCAAGAGAAAAACTCCCACAAATGCTCGCTCCCCCCACAACAGTGGGGCTCCCCGCACTGCTTCAGGGAGTGTGTTTCCCATTACCAGCCTCCCCGCCCATTGATCTGGATGAATGGATGCTATTATGGAGGAAGGAGGACGGGTAGTGAGCCATGGTATGTTTCTGGGTGGTTGCAGGCTGCCTCTGGCAGGGCTTTGAGACTGAAGGCAGATGGGTGTCAGGTCACTTGCCGAACGCCAGGACCAGATATGCACAGCCTGGAGTGTGCTGTAATGCCTGGGCTAGGTCTCTGGGACAACTGGAGAGAAGACTAGAGCCCTCCTCACAAACTCTTCATCCCTGGGCTTACGATGAGCCTGATCCTCTCCACAAAGAATCCATCTCCGGGCTGGCCCTGAGCCTGGCCCTGCCCCATGCTGGGGCAGGACTTTGGGACTTCAGTCAATCCCAGGGAGTGCAGACACATTCATTGCAGCTGGTATTTACCTACATCAAAACCATGTCAAAGCCAGGGACACAGCCACTGTTAACCGTCTGCTTCCCAACGATCCCGAGGGAAGTCAGATGTGTGCATTTAGTGGGCATTATAAGACGTGGTTGAGGGTCAGCAGGGAGACCCATTGGGCTAACACCAGCTGAGGAGGTACCATGCACCTGATGAGAGTCACTGATTCTCCCCACTTGTCTGGAAATTCAGCAGTCACTGTATGTGAACAACTGTGCACGTAGGGCTGCATCTGCCGGAGAGGGACTGTCCGGGACTGATCCCATTTAACCGCACCCAGTGTGCTCCTGAAACTCCCATGCTAGTGACAATCGGAGCCTTTCGGATTCCCAGACTCTTCCTGCTGTGGGGTTCCCTTGTTGCTTTGGCTCCGCTAGCTCCATAATCCAGCACGACCCCCTATCAGAAAGGGGTTCACGGCACGGCATATTCTCTCACGCAGCATGCACCAGGAACTCCTCTCCAAACCCAAGAGAGGCAGAGAGACCTTTCAGTACTTACCCCAGCAACTGAGGTGTGTGGGTGGTCTAGGCCGGCTGCACTTTTCTCCTCCCACACACTGGCCTTCTCTTTGCTAGAGATTTAACATAAGGTCTGGTTTGACTGCAGTGAGTCCTCCGTTGGGGAAGCCCCCAGAGCAGTGGGTCTTGGAGCTAACACCCCACTGAGATGCATGAGGCAGTTCACACCTCTCAGAGCTATTGTTGCAGGCTGTCTGCATACTCAGGCATTGGGTTCATATTTTCAGGATGTTCTTTGCAACTATGAACGCTAGAAATGTTTTGTTTTGTTTTTAATGAAAGTTGTGATTCCGACACTGATCCAAGTACTGGGGCCCTAGGCACTGGCCTATAGTGCCTATGACTTAATCTGACCCTGACAACAGCAGATGCCTGGAGATTGGGATGGGAATTCAATCAGAGTAGATGATCAAGCCGATAAGAAGGGAAGCAACAGAGCAGTGTAGTTGGTGGGGAGGAAAATCATATGGTGACGGGGTGTGCAAAGGAGAGTCAAGGCGAGCAAACATCAGTCGACATGAGGAGGACACGGATCACTGGACATGGCGCTCATAAAGTTCTGAATATTAGCTGCCAACCCCAGCCCTGAATTTCACGTGTGTTGCCTGATGAATACATGTTTCCTTCCAACTCCTAGACAGAGAGAGAGAGAGGAGTGTAGTGAGCTCCAGTGCGTTCAGGCACTGACCTGTTTAAAGGTCTCTCTCCTTATCTGGGTCAGGCTGCAAGCTGTTCCCTTCTTCCTGCACCATGGAGCGGGTGCTTTCAGCCCCTCGTGGAGCAAGCTGCAGGAGAGAGACTGCCATTATCTCCCATCTCCTGTTTGTGTAACCTCAGCTCTGCGCACCTGTGTCAAGGCAATTGGGTCAGGTCTGGTAGTCAGCCTCTCCTTACAGCTTTTGCTGCCCCAGTTTCTCTGCCAGGCAGCCTCCTGCCTGGCTGACCCGACTATTCCAGCTGCAGCAGCTCAGCAGCTGTGCTCATACCTAGGCCCACGCTGGGTACCCACAGGCTGAGGAGCGTTCCACACCTGGCCTGCTCCCAGCCCTGGCTGAAATCTGTTAACTCCTCTGGGCATCACCCAGATTCTGTGTAGAAGGGATTATCTTGGGTTTTGTGACTGCTGATGTACTTATATTGTGTTTGCTCAATGGTCCCATTGGTGGCTGAGACTCACTTCTCATCCCCCTCCCTACCCCATCATTTTCCACCTCCACAGGCTTCCGTTCCTCCCGAGCGGTTGCTGGAATACCATGCGGGTTAGCTCAAAGTGCTAGCAGTTACCAAGAGCAGAGTGGAGTGTACCTAAGTGCCTGTGGGCCTCATCTCTAGCTGGCACTGGGAAGCCACGTGAAGAGGCAGTGTGGGCCCCCACCTGAAGGCAATGGATTTTGGGTGCAGGTAGGAAGGATGGAGAGATAACGGGCATGGAAAGGCATCCCATCTGGAGGCAGCTGATCCAGATAGTGGTGTGCCAGCCACGGGCTGTACATTAGGGAGACCAACCTAGAAATCCCTGGGAATCTATTGACTCTTTATCTCAGGTTCGTCCTATCCCCCCTAGGAAGAGCCTGTTTCTTAGGTGAGCCTGGTCTGAAGCACCATTCATTTCACCCATCCGCTTCTCCTCTGAGAAGAGAGGAGCTGTGTATATCCCTAGATCCCTGTATTGCTCATGGGCTTGTAGCTCGTAGCTAGCCTCTGATCTGTTCTAACCTTCCAGGGTCCAAGGTCCTTTTTCATTTTAACAAGCACTGACTGTGGCTGTGCCTCGGATCCCCTAGTATGTCCTATCTGCCTCCTGCCTTCCCCTGGGATGGGGCCGATGAAGGCTGTCAGGGAGCCTGGATTCATGAATATTTTGGGGAATCCCTGGAGACAGGTGCCTTGTCCCAAGACTAGATTCTACTAGATACAGCTTTCTTCCTTTCTCCTCCTCCTGAGTGCTTGATGTCCCTCCTGTTTTAGCCCAGTCCAACCCTCCCGAGCATGGAGCAATCAGCCGAGGTTTTGTGCCCACCAGTCACTGCTCTGCCATCGACTTCTTGTTGAGTTGGAGGAACTTCAGACTGCAGACTCAGCTCCCACGGGTCTGGCCTTAACCTACCCCATCCTGCGGGGTGCGGACGATGTTCTTCATCGGGGCTTCGGAGATGTGGCAGATGTGTGGGTATCTGGGGGCCGAAAAGCTTGGGCAAAACATTCCTATCCCAGCTCAGGCTTTAAAAACAGAGCAAGTTGAATGCAACTGACGTGCAGCACTGACACCTAGCGTCAGAAATACAGTGGTGCCTAAAAAGATTTTACTCAACACAGTAAATACGCATTTAAAATCGAGGTGGGCCTTATCCTGTGATGCTTTGCTTGAAAAGCAACATCCCCCAGCCTTTGGCTATAGTAAGGGGTGCAGGCAGAGCTTACATTCTCATACAGTATTTCCCGGCACCCACTCCCCCGCATGCCCCTGTCCCATTCGGGGCTTCAGCTGCGGGGCGCGGTCTCAGGGCTTCAGCCCCACGGGGCTTGCCAGGGCTCGGGGCTTCTGCCTCATGGGTTTGAAACTATTTACCAGAGCTCTGCTCCAGACAGTTCTGGCTGAATTTAAGCCCTGGGTGCAGGGATGTTTTAGCAGTATCCCGAGAGGGTGACGCCACCCCCCTAAACTCTTTAGAGCAAGGACTCTGTTTACTATATGGGCACACAGCACCAAGAGCAATTGCTCTAAGAGCTATTGTAGTAAAATTACGGGCTAATGGGGCTTTTGGCAGAAAGCTTTTACCAGGACACTGTCCATGGCTCACTTTCCAGACAGGTCAGTGGAGCTACATGATTTGCATCAATTGACTATCTGACCGTTTAGCCCAGTGGCAGATCTGGTACCTTGTGTGATTGTGTCAGCAGGCTTCTCGTAATTTTGGGTAGCTGCTGGTTTGTTTGTTTAAAGTAACAACCCCCTCCACCCAGAAGCCCCCTTCCAGAACCTTTCCGAATAGAAAAGAATTTAGACGAGAGCTTGCCAGTCACCACTGAAGAGGGATCCAAGCTGCAAAATTAGGATCTAGAGATGCATGTTCAAAATTCCCGAAGCTCAGGTATGTTTGGAGCATGGTATTGATTGTAAAATTAGGATCTATGGTCTACCTTTCCAAAAATGACTAGTGATCTTGGTCGCCTCCATTGTTCGATGCCCAATCTGAGACTCTTAAGAGACTTCCCGATTTTCAGCAAATGTTGAGGGTCTTGCCCTCTTAAAAAACACGCCCCTTTAAGGTTAACATCTCATGTTCAGTACCCAAAATCACTAGTCACTTTTGAAAATTTAGGCTTAAACCTTTATAAAATTCTGGAGTGTTTGTTTCAGGCCCATCTCTAATTGCCATCTAGACATTCAGAACTTGGCCTCCCTTTTTTGCATTCCTGAAACACATTCCATGCAATTATAAAAAGGGTTTTATTGATTGGTATGATATCTACAGTTCATGCTTTGGTGAGAGTACAGATTCCTTTATATCGTTAGCATGCAGTTTAAATGTGGAGGGTTTAGATGGCCTTTTGAGCTTCCCAAGTCCCCCAGAAGCTCACCTGACCCTTGTTCTCTGCCTTGTCCAATGAACCCAGCTGGTATTTTGGCTTTTGTGGAATTCAAATTCACCGCCAAGATTTTTTTTAAAATGGGACCCCAATCTGGGCTGGGGAAAAGGGATGTTTCAAACCAAAACAATTCAAGGGGATTGATGCTTAGAGCGGACTGAGCGTTGCTACCCTGTGAGTTCCTCAAGAGAAAAGAGCAAACAATTGTACAGGCAGAGAGTGCCACACTTAACAAATGCAATTAACACAACGGGAAGGCACAGTAGGAATTTGCAATAAGGGCCAGTCTGGGCAGCTCCTTTCATTTGAGTGCGACATCTGACTGAGCTCACACACAACCATGAAACCAGCTTTCCAGAACCAGATTGTCTGCCTTAGAGCAAAAGCTCACTGAAGCAGAGTGAATCCTGCCTGGTATTATAATGTCAAGGTGGGTCGCATTATAGTTACAACTGGCTCTGAATGCCACTTCGTTAAACTGTAGCATTCTTCACCTGCAGCCAAGCAGCACATGGAAAAAAAGGTATGATCCATACGTTACGAGCAGTGATAGTGAAGCTGGATTCCACAGGAGTTGAAAGTAACAAGAACGCTTTTCCTCTCTGGCTATGGCTGCTGCACTGTCTCCTCCTGGTACCTGCTGGTCACCTGTAAATTCATTTGGTGGCGCTTACGCAGGCAAGGACGCTCAGAGACTGATACTACCCCAAGGAAGCTGCCACCCAAGATCTGCCCTTCTGCTACCTGGACTGTAAAAGATTGCTACGTTGTGCCAGAAGCTTATAACTTTCAACTCAGTGCAACTGGGAAACGTAATGCTCCCGCAGCCTTGAAATTCCACTCGTCCCACCCGAAGGGGACAAAGTTTGGCAGGAACTCAGTTATCCAGTGCAAACACCCTGCAGGAAAAGGTGGAATTTTAAACTGTAAATCCTGTATATTTAGGATTTCCAGCACCCCCATGCACTCCTAGTTCCAGCACCTATTGGTACTTTGGCTTGGCTGGCTGACAGGTCAGGGACAACCCCCCCTCCGCACCCTCCATCTGTGAGTGCTGCTGCCTGGTAAATGCTTCACATTCACATGGCTAACTTGTGCCTGGTAAATGTTTCATGTTCACATGGCTAACTTTGTTTCAGGTGCCCGTCGATCCGTCCCTGTTGCTCAGCCACATATGCTCCTTTCGCTTTGCCCACCGAGGGTGTTTGTGTCTATGAATTAAGAGTTAATACAAAGAGGAGAGGTTAGATTTGGATCTCCGGCAAAAATGCAGAGTAACACCTCACTGACTTCCATTGGCAGCCACTTTGGTGGCAGGCACTCTATAAAGGTTATAGAGAAAGATGAAGGATAGGATACAATAGGAATTGTCATACTAGCTCAGACCAGGAGCCCATCTGTCTGGTATCTTGTCTCTGACAGTGACCAGTACCAGCTGCTTCAGAGCAACCTTCAAGAAATTTCCTTCATGGACAATTCTTGGACGAGCTTCCCTTAGCAGTAGTTTCACCCTAACTCCAGCAGTTACTGGTTAGCTGGTACCTAGAAGCAAGAGGGTTTATAACCCTTATAGTTGATCTAATGCAGTTGTTCCGGGTTTGACACCACTGTTACAGAGATCAGAAACTGGCCCACGGTCTATCAATTAAAAAACCCACGGTATGGAGTCTCGCTTGCACTCAAGATAATTGCACTCATGCTAAAGCCGCTCTGCCACGCTCTTGCAGTTCAAAAGGGCCGTAGGATAAATGGGAATCAGGTTTTATATAACAATTGGCTTTTTTTTTTTTTTACCAATTCAGCTTGAAACATCCTACTGGCAGGTTCCAGCTAGAGGGTGACACCTGACCACATCATCGGCCAATAGGCTCTGTTGGTTTGCCAACATTCTGAGGAGGGAGGGGAAGTGTGGGGCTCGAAAAACTAGTCTGCAAACCTTTGAACCACACAAATCTCCCCCAGGCAATTCCCCTTTATAAACCAGCTCCTACATCTTGCTAGCTACATAGAAGCCTGCAGTGTGTTTTAGGAGGATAGTCCCCTGAAAGTTCAGCAGTCTCAAGTAAGAGGAGACCAGTAAATACAGGATGTAAAGTTGCAGATCCTCAGCTCGTGTAAATCAGCATCATTCATAAGCACATAAGAACGGCCATACTGGGTCAGACTAAAGGTCCATCTAGCCCAGTAACCTGTCTT
The DNA here is from genome assembly GCF_002925995.2 of Terrapene triunguis. NCBI lineage: Eukaryota > Metazoa > Chordata > Testudines > Emydidae > Terrapene > Terrapene triunguis. The sequence continues at coordinate 3,273,566 of NW_020664550.1, read as the reverse complement.
CCGACAGTGGCCAATGCCAGGTGCCCCAGAGGGAATGAACAGAACAGGGAATCATCAAGTGATCCATCCCCTGTCGCCCATTCCCAGCTTCTGGCAAACAGAGGCTAGGGACACCATCCCTGTCCATTCAGGCTAATAGCCATTGATGGACCTATCCTCCATGAATTTACCTAGTTCTTTTTTGAACCCTGTTATAGTCTTGGCCTTCACAACATCCTCTGGCAAGGAGTTCCACAGGTTGACTGTGTGTTGTGTGAAAAAATATTTCCTTTTGTTTGTTTTAAACCTGCTGCCTGAAGTCAATGTGGCTACACCCATTTACACCTGGTGAAGTTCTGACCCATAGATTTTAGCTATTTTTCCATTAGAATTTTCCTCTCACCCTTCCTCTCTGCTCCTCTCTTCCACAGTCTCTCTTCAAATGATCCCCATCTTGTCCCATGGCCTGTTCTGTTTTTCCACACTACCTTTGAAAAACTTGAATTCTCCTCCTCCCTCGTCTCTGATCCCTTTACCACAGTTCCTCCTACACAGAACATGAACTCCAAAACCATCCCAGCTGGCATCAAACTTTCAAATCCAATGCATTTGAATAGAGACAACTTGAGTCCCCTCTGGGCAATCCACCCATGCTGGTGGGAGCCGCATGGACACGCGTGCCGCAAGACAATGGTGGGGAATCATCAAGAGAACTGATTGGCTGGTTAGAGAGAGAACCGTAGGGTTTTTATAGGACAAAGCAGAGACCTGCCTCCATACTGGTGTGACCTAATAGGCTAAAAGGGGTAGCATCTAGTGGGTGGAATTAATGACACATCCCTCCTACTCTGGCAGGGAACCCTGCACAGGTTACTATTGTGCCACCCATATTACGCTACTGCAGAAGCCAAACAAACCATCAAGCCGCGTTAAAACGAGAGTGAACCTCCCCCCCAGCCTGGATTACTGGAGCGGGTGTGGTGCTGCCCTGAGGACTGGAGGAGAGCACGGGGGGAAGGGGGGGGTTTAAATCTCAATGACGGCAGCACGCCTCAGGCAGAGGGGGGCATCCGGGGGCACCGCGTTCCGTTGGATCTCGTTCCCATCCAGCCGCAAGACCTGGAGCTTGGAAAAGTTCATGACGTCGACGACTGTGCAGAAGCTGCTGATGGAGAATTCTGCAGGGAGAAAAGGAGACAGAGCGCTAAGAGACAGAGCCCACGACTCGCTAGCTAGTGTTCGTACAATCCTGCCGGAAAAGAGCCATGCCTAGGATGGATCCGGACTAACAGCACCATGAGTAGTAATAGTCATAACAGTGGATATGACTAGAATGCCTAGGCACTCTGGTAATATACTTTTTTGGACAGCGCAATGTCTTGCTCCATAGTGCAGACACAGGGCCTTTGAAATTCAGTTGAGAACCATTCTGCCCCCTTTGCCCCCCCACCCCTCCAAAAATCCCTCCCATAACTGAAAACCACACTTGGGCTATCTCAGTGGGGTTTGGAACATGTAGTACTTTGAACCAGGGCTAAGGCTTTCAGAACTGAGTAACGATTTTGAGACAACCTTCAGGAGGCCTGATTTTCAGACAGTGCTGACTGCATGCTCTCTGCAAATCAGGACCCTTAAAGTTGGGCACCCAACAAACGGAGGCTACCAAAATCACTAGCCATGTCTGAAAGGGCAGAAAATGCCCCGGCCCTGATTCTCCTCTCATTTATTCCTGTGTAAATCAGGAGTCACCCCACTGAAGTCAATGGAGTTACGCTCGTGTAGCTGAGGGAGGAGTCAGACCCTGCCCTCCTGTTAACCTTGGGAAGGGGAGTAGATTGCAGAGCAGGGCTGGGTCTGTTTTCCTTACTTCTAGCAAGATCTCTCTGCTAGCAGTGAAGGGGGCTGCTGTGATCCCAGCTGAGTCACTACAGAGCCACAGCAAACCTTGAAAGCCCCCTGTTGTATTGTGGGAGAGGGTGTGTTTTGGAGAGGGGCACGCTCCAGCTTTCCGAGCAGCCTTTGGGAAGGAAGAGAGCAACCAGGGGGCAGCAAAGCTCCAGGACTTGGCGGAGACTTAAAAAATACCTAGCCGGGGAGAGAGAATTCCTTAGCACAGATGTTCCTTGTTTAAAGCTGGGGAGGTGACTGCGCTGCTCACATGCAGACTCGGGAGAACAGTGAGACTCCATTTCTCCAGCACAACAGGGGGACAGTGGGGCAGGGAATAGGCATTGAGCCTCCCCCTGGCCCTCTGTAGCTCTTTCACAGGAGGAGTAGCCCTGACTAATGGTAAGAGCAGGGAAACGTGAGTTCTATTCCTGCCTCTGCTACTGTTTCACTACGTGTCTTTGGTCAAGTCACTTCATCTCTCACTGCCTCCATTTCCCTGTTATTTCTATGACAGCAGCACAGTGTTGCCGTATGTACTGATAAAATGGACTTCCGTATAAGTGCCAAGTACACCATTACAGAGAACTTTGAAGTACAAGTATGCTGTGGAAATAGAACTGATGTATTTATAAATACACGTACAAGTTCTTTCAACCCCCGTATTATAAAAATTAAGCTAATTCTTACAATAGCTGATCTGTTTTTTTCTTTGGACACTGGCCCGTCACGGAGTTGTTGCTACAGAAAAGTATCCATACAAAGGGGCCTTGTATTCTGGGCTTTCCCCAGGTGCTGTGAACAGTCTCCCCATTGCAGCTGGGCCGGGGAGTAGGTCTCCTGCTGCCGGTTGCATTGACCAATCAGAAACGAAGGTGGGGGGGCAAGGCCGCCACCCTCCCTGACTAGTGCGACAGCAGGGCCAGAAAAAAGCCCTGGCAGCTGGAACTCAGGGCTTGAAACCCTAAGCTGGGACAGTGGGTTCCGGGGACCAGCCAGACTCTGGGACAGTTGGGAGGGACGTGATGGTTTCCTACAGCTATTTTGAAAAAGTATTTGCAGATAAAAAAAGTTATTTATTCTTTAAGTACCTTTAAAATGTACTTAAATTCAAGTACTAAGTACAGAACATTTAAAGTACTTAAATACTAGTCTGTAGAGTACCTGAACCTACTTACCTACATGGGAACATGCAGTAGTATCTAAAGGCTCCAACCAAGATCCAAGCCCCATTGTGCTAAATACTGTCCATACATATAGTGAGAGACAGCCCTTGCCCTAAAGAGCTTCAGAAGACAAGACAGTGAGTGGGTGAGAAGGTTAAATGACTTGCCCCAAAGTCACACAGCTCGTTAATGGCAAAGCCAGGGGTCAAACCAATCTCTCCCCAAACCTAGTTCAATGCCCCATCCGCTGGTCCACACTGCCTCAGCTTCAGTCATTAGGATTTGTAAAGTTCTTTGAGATCCTTGGATGAAGACACTAAAGACAAAGTGGTATTGTCCATCGGAGACGAGTCACAGGGAGAATGTTTTCCGTCCAGGAGTTCACAACATCATTATCTTAAAAGCTCAGCAGAGGCTCCAGGTCTGTGTTAAAACAAAACATTGCCTCTCGATTCTGTCGATCTGCAGCATTCCTCATTCACTACAGGGAAATAAAGCTCTTCAGAGAACCCCATTGAATTCTTTCAAGCTCAGCTGCAAAAACAGCCGTAAAAATGCATGACCAAATAAACACAAGGGGTTGAGCGCCAGCATGATTTAACGCCATCTAGGCGCAGACTCAACAGTTGCACATGTTGAAAGCAAACATTTGGGAGTCTGTTCTCGTTTTGCATGTCTGTCACTTCCCAGTGCAGGTCTATGCGTTTCCCCTAAAACAGTTGATGGCATCACTAACACTTAATTTAAGTAAGTGATGCAGGCAGCACAGCTTGTTGCTCAGGTTTCTCTGATATTACAGAGCATCCTGATCGCAGGGCTTGTCAGGGGAGCGAAGCAGGAATGGATTTTTCCAGGCATTCAGCTTAAAAAAAAAAGTTCTGTTTGTTTTCTTATTTCAGTGAATTTCGCCCTGGTGAAAGATGCCAGGTTGATTCTGGAGATGAAAGGCTTCTGTTTAACCACAGAACCTGGGCAGCACAGGAAATGACAGGGCAAGCTTCCCACACACGATGCTTCCACTAACCTGGAGGGGCCCCTTTAGGGGTGTCTGTCTTAAGTGCTTATATGGCCCCCATAACTATAGTAACTGAGCACCCCACATTTTTAAAAAAATGGATTTACCCTCCCAACACTGGTGGGCAGTGCTCTTATCTGCATTGTACAGATGGCAAAGCAAGGCAAAAGAGACCAAGGGTTTGTTGGCACAGGAAAAATAATCCAGAAAAAGGTAGGATGTGAATTTAAAGCAGATTAACTACTCCTGATTCACTCCATGTGTGGATGTTCTTATTCCAGAATAGGAATGCCTTATTCTGAATTAGCATAATCCACTTTGGAGGTAAACTGAAATAAATAGGAGTTAGGCACCTAAATACCTTTGAGGATCTGCATGCAAGCTCTTTGGGGCAGCGCTCTCTTACCATGAGTCTATGCAGCCCCTAGCACACTAAGGTCCCGATCTCGGTTGAGTCTACAAGCAAGACAATAATAAATAATAAGATGAAACCCCTTCAGGGTACTGAACATCCTTCAGAAAATAACATTAATGACTTATGGTCAGCAATGGACCCAGTCTGGATTCGAAGTGGTGACTGTCAGGCGAAAGGTTCCCAAACCCCCCAAAATAGCACATTTAGAATCTCAAACAAGATTTTTCCATTTGCCTTTGAGGGGGGAACCAAATGTTGAACAGGAATGTTGCTCCTGTGACTTGGATGTTTTGGAGAGAAATCTAGACGCTGACATGAGACTTTCCGATGTGAAAGAAGCTGCCCATTACATCCAAGCTGCTTTGGGTGATCCAAGGTTTTAGAATAAACGGGTCCAAAGCAGAATTCCCTGATGGTGCCAAATTGGAGAAATTTTAAAGAGACGCTGATGGCAAAAGTTTAGTGGATCCCAGAAAGGAGGGATAGAGAGTGAGGCAGACAGAAAGGACCAGACAAAACCAAGCATCTTTTCTTCTTTGCATGTGTCTTCTTGGGATCCTCTGAATGAAGAGTCAGCTATGGAACCCAGTAACCTTTGTGTACTGGTTACTGGAGCCCACGATATGGGTTGCTTCAGTTACATGCTGTCACGGACTGAAGGCTTCCTCCTTCCTGTATTTGTTCCATGTGTATTTGTCAAGGCTCCTTCCCCACTCTGAACTTTAGGGTACAGATGTGGGGGCCTGCATGAAAACTTCTAAGCTTAACTACTAGCTTAGATCTGGTCCGCTGCCACCACTCCCAATGTGCTAATTCCCTTCCCTGGGTAGCCTTGAGAGACTTTTCACCAATTCCCTGGTGAATACAGATCCAAACCCCTTGGATCTTAAAACAAGGAGAAATTAACCATCCCCCCTCCTTTCTCCCACCAACTCCTGGTGGATCAAGATCCAACCCCCTTGGATCTAAAAACAAGGAAAAATCAATCAGGTTCTTAAAAAGAAGGCTTTTAATTAAAGAAAAAGGTAAAAATCATCTCTGTAAAATCAGGATGGAAAATAACTTCACAGGGTAATCAAACTTAAAGAGCCCAGAGGAACCCCCTCTAGCCTTAGGTTCAAAGTTACAGCAAACAGAGGTAAACACCCTAGTAAAAGGTACATTTACAAGTTGAGAAAACAAAGATAAACCTAACACGCCTTGCCTGGCTGTTTACTTACAAGTTTGAAATACGAGAGACTTGTTCAGAAAGATGTGGAGAGCCTGGATTGATGTCTGGTCCCTCTCAGTCCCAAGAGCGAACAACCCCCCAAAACAAAGAGCACAAACAAAAGCCTCCCCCCCCCAAGATTTGAAAGTATCTTGTCCCCTTATTGGTCCTTTGGGTCAGGTATCAGCCAGGTTACCTGAGCTTCTTAACCCTTTACAGGTAAAAGGATTTTGGAGTCTCTGGCCAGGAGGGATTTTATAGTATTGTACACAGGAGGGCTGTTACCCTTCCCTTTATAGTTATGACAGTATTGGAAATAGATGGAGATGTTATTAACTAAGTAGCCAGCACGCAAGCTACAGTTTAGGGTTGCATCCCCTCTCCAGTCTGGGCCTGCAGAGCTTCCATTGATGGCAGCTGGTTTCTGGGAACCAATAAGTGACCTTAGGAATGGAAAAAGAGAGGTGGGCCACAAAGACTTTTCAACCAGGAGATGCTGCCCCTACAGATGGGACTTCTGCCGTGGCTAGTGACAAGTGGTGTAACGGCCGTATCAAAGTCACAGACAGCATATGCGAGGGAGTCCTCTGAATGAGACCTCACACAGCTCCTGGTGTCTCTTGCGACATGGTACACTACTGTCCCACTGAGCCAGACTAATTCCTTGGCTCTGTTGCTTTCCATTCAGCTGTGTGCACGCTACATTGCACAGGTGTCTGGAAACTCCATAGCCCCTTAGAACAGTGGCCCTGGCGGGCCACGAGCAGGTTTCAGGGGGTCCACCAAGCAGGGCCGGCATTAGACTTGCTGGGGCCCAGGGCAGAAAGCCGAAGCCCCACCGCCTGGGGCTGAAGCCAAAGCCTGAGCAACTTAGCTTCACAGGGCCCCCTGTGGTGTGGGGCCCCGGGCAATTGCCCTGCTTGCTACCCCCTAATGCCGGCCCTGGCTTTTATGTGCAGAAAAACAGTTGTTGTGGCACAGACGGGCCATGGAATTTTTATAGCATGTTGAGGGGGCCTCAGAAAGAAAAAGGTTGAGAACCCCTGCCTTCGAATGTAATGTGCACCGGTAAAGAGGAAGCAGACAGAAGCTAAGCATTGAGTAGGGCAGGGGGAGCCTACAGCAGCAGTCATCGAAGCCTGGAGATGCCAGTCCTGATGGAGAACCGCTGATCAAGAAAGACTATTTATCCTGTGCCCAAATCTCGGATCTGGGATGGCTCAGGGACTGCCACAAGTGAAAAGCATTTGCTAACTGTTCCAACGTGAGCAGATATAAGAACCCCTGTGACAGCACAGACCCTGTTACCCCCGGCCCCATCTGACCCCAGCACAAACCCCATCATCCCACCCTGATGGAGACCCTCCATCAGACATTTGCTCAGGCTTTAGTGTCACTATCACCCAGGACACCCCAGCTAAATCCACACTGGAGTTTCTGGGCCAGTGCAGATGGATTTAGTTCCTGTGCCGAGGAGGCTGCCGGAAAGGCCAGGCAACCGCTCTCACTAATTGTCTGTAACGATGATGCATGCTGGGAGCAGTAGGGTGGAAGAGATGCACTGTGGCACTTTAGCCCCCCAGAGAGGGGAGTGTCACTATTTTTGGCCTCCGGGCCAGTAATGTCAAGCAGCCAGTGCTCCAGCCCAGGAATGGATACAGGATTAAGTTAGGCAGAAGCCCAAATGCATAGACACAAGTGCACTTCATGGGCCAAATTCAAGCTGGAGTGAACTGGTACAACTCCCATGAGTCAAATCAGTCTTGGTGTAAAATGACAGCATATGTTACGAGGTGCATGTAAGTGGCAAAGTAGCAAACCTTGCGCTGATCTGGCATTCAGAAAGCAGCCTTTGCCCATGCACGTAAATGGGAAGGTGCACCTACACCATTACCCATATTCCCAGAGTTAGCTTCAGGTCTGATGTAAGCAGACACAATCCCCATTCGGTTTAATAGGAGTTGTGCTCACTATTCAGGTCTGAATCGGGGCCCCACAGACTTGCACGCCCACTGAGTGCCAAAGAGTGGCGTAAGTTACTCCACTTTGCCACTTACCCCTCCTTCCGGACTAACCCTGTGTCATCTGGACCCAACTCTGCTCCCACCCACACCATTGACTTCAGCAGAGTCACTCCCCATTTACACCCACGTAAGTGAGAACGGAATCAGGTGCATCACTTGCACCACAGTTTACATCCCGGTGGAGGGAACCAAATGTACGTCTCTAGGATTATTCAGCTGTGCACCAGCGTGAGGGGGAGCAGAATATTGTCTTTCGGCTGTCATGCAAAGGATGAGTTTCTTTCTGTTCTTTTCACACCTTTTTTGTTGTGCTTTTTTGCTCTTTACACAACAAAAGTTTATATAAAGAAACCACATGGGCGCACAGCTGGGTCCCAAATAACTGTGTTTACTCGATGTACACAAACACACCAGACCTAGCCACCTACACGCTGCTGCTCTGACTGGCTTCTAATATAGTGAGCACCACGACAGTGTTCTCAAAATATTTAAAGGGATACTATCCTATTCTTATACATTATGCTTTCTTATGTCCTCTTCTCTCAGTGGCATCCCCCATTCTCAGTGCAGCCACATCACTTGTGCCTAAGATGACCTTTGTCATCTGACCTCTGACCATTTAATTCAGCTAGTATTTTTTTATTCATTAATATATCTCAATCTCGAGATTTCTTCGCCTTTAAATTCTCTGTGGAGTTCTACCTCAGCTTGCAGAATTTAAAAAGATAATCTCACAGACACGAGAAAGCCTTCCACTGAGCAAAAGGATAACACCTTGCACCTACCAGAGCACCGTGCATCCCAGCATCTCAAAGCACTTTACAAAAGTACCATGTAGATGGGGCAAACTGGGACACAGAGTAGGGAAGTGACTGTCCTAAGGCCACACAAGAAATCAGTGGTAGAGACAGCAATGGAATTTAGGTTTTCTGAATCCCAGCCCCTCTGCTCAGGCCATTAGACCAGGCTGCTTCCAACAAACAGTGCCAGAACCTGGCTCCCCATCTCCCTACCCCTTGTCCTGACCATTTGACACTAGGATCCCCTAGCATCAAGAGGGTGCTGTTGGGAGGCTGCTCACCATTGATTTGGTTCCCTTGGAGGTAGAGGTTCTCGAGGTTGGTGCTAACCCGGGGGATCTTCTGGAGCCTGTTATAAGACAGATCCAGCTCTAGGATGCTGCTGGTGTTGAAGGTGTTGGAGGAGAGCCCATCATTGGTCAGGCTGTTGTGGGACAGCCTGATATAGAGCAGCTTGGGGGACACTTTGAAATACTCATCAGGGATGGTGTAGATGTAGTTGTGCTCTAGGTAGAGCTGCTCCAAAGAGCTTGGGAGGCCATCGGGGACCTTCCTGAGGTGATTGTAGCTCAGGTCAACAAGGATCAAGGACTTTAACCCTTTGAAAGATGCTCCTATATCATGGATCTGGTTGTGGCTGAGATACAGGGCAGTAAGGTTCTCCAAACCCTCCAGAGCGTTGGATGGGATCCTGGTGATCTGATTGTAAGCCAGGTGGAGTTCTCTCAGGGACCTGGGCAGGGGGCTGGGCATCTTGGTCAGGTTGTTGTTATCCAGATACAACCTCTCCAGGTTCTTGAGCTTGGCAAAGACCCTCTTGCCCATCTTCTCACTGGTTATCTGGTTGCCATGCAGCGCAATCCATTCCAGCGTTGTGGCGTTGTCGAAAGCCCCCTCTTGGACGGTGGTGATCTGGTTGTTCTGGAAGTAGACGTACTTCATCCTGGAAGGCACAAAGGGAAGGTACCTCAGGTTGCGGCTGTCGCAGTACAACGCCGTGGAGAAGTTGGGGGGGCAGTCGCACTCCTGGGGGCATTCCCGGGAAACAGGCTCAAGGATGGGCTCCACAAAGGGGGACCCAGGTGGGACATAAGGGTAATGGGGGACCTCATCCTCGTAGTATGGCATGTAGTTATAGGACGACGCCTGGCTGCGAAGGTACTGATGCAACCAGTACATATCTTCTTCATCTTCATACTGGCCATGGGAGACCCCACACAGCCCAGCTACTATCAGGACAGAAGCCCAGTGCATTGTGCAGAACCTCATGGAACCTGTATGGAAGTGGGAAAAATATGAGCAACTTTAGGTCAGGCACAAGTGACTAGAAATAGGAAGCAGGAGGGAGTTTATCATGGGGAGGCATGGAGCCTAGAGCGTTGGAGAGGGAATCAGGAGACCTGGGTTCTATTTCTGACTCTGTCACTGGTTTTCTGGGTGACCTTGGACAAGTAACTTCCCTTCTTTTTTTGTCTCAGTTTCCCCATTTTTAAAATGGGGATAATGACACTGACCTCCTTTGTCAAGTGCTTTGAGGTCTGCTAATGAAAAGTGCTATAGAAGAGCTAGGTATTGTTATCATACCATTGAGGGAGGTGGCCCTTGAGTTGCAGTAATAGAGAGAGCTGGATCCAATTCACCATCCTTTCATTTGCTTTTTGTGAACATTCATGCCAGTGACATTTTGATCATGATAACTTATTTATTATGAATAATAATAATAATTAATAATAATAAATAATTAATAATTTTATTATTACAGTAGTGTCTATAGATGCTACAAATGAGATTGGAGCCCCATTGTGCTAGGAGCTGTACATTGTAAGAGTTCCTACTCCAAATATATATAGACAAGAAGTACACAGGATGGAGGAGAGACAGAGGCAGCAGGTCAATGACAAGCTGAGATGAGAACCCAAGATTCCTGACATTGCAAATATATTTAATGCACATGGACCTGTATAAAGATTTGCATTATGAGTGATTGCTTGGAAGCTCTTTAGGTGTCACCCAATAAGGAAGCAGAAACAATACCTTGTGACTTAAGTGACCAGTTAGACCCCATGAATAGCAATTGTTTGAAGTGACAAATAGTCAAGATGAAACCCAGAGGCTGAAGTAACCATTCATCATCGACTTTTGCTTAGCAAACACATTTATAAAGATCAAAGTCTATTCATGGATAATTTGCAAGCAGAAGAAAAGGGGCTAAATTAGTGACATGAAATTGTTGCTGTTAATATTTCATCAGGCTGCAGTCACAGACCCTGGCACCTGGATGCAATGAGACAAAAGCTGTTGGCTGGGGAGGAGGCCTGTTGGAGAGGGTTTTGGATTGGGACTCAGGAAACCTGGCTTCCATTCCTGGCTTTGTCACAGACGTCTTTCGTGACTTGGGCAAGTGACTTAATCTACCCCACGCCTCAGTTCCACATCTGTACAATAGGATTAATAGAATCATAGAAGATTAGGGTTGGAAGAGACCTCGGGAGGTCATCTAGTCCAGCGCCCTGCTCAAAGCAGGACAAACCCCCACTAAAACATCCCAGCCAGAGCTTTGTCAAGCTGGGCCTTAAAAACCTCTAAGGATGGAGATTCCACCACCTCACTAGGTAACCAGTTCCAGTGCTTCACCACCCTCCAAGTGAAATAGTGTTTCCTAATATCCAACCTAGACCTCCCCTACTGCAACTTGAGACCATTGCCCCTTGTTCTGTCATCTGCCACCACTGAGAACAGCCGAGCTCCATCCTCTTTGAACCCCCCTTCAGGTAGTTAAAGGCTGCTATCAAATCCCCCCTCACTCTTCTCTTTTGCAGACTAAATAAGCCCTACCTCAATAATACTGCCCTACCTTCCCATTAATGACAGTAGGTTTTGGCACACCATGGCCATGAGGGCCGTATAACCACCCACACAGTGGCTTACACTCTTTCCTGAAGGGAGGGGATAATGACCCTGCTGACTGAGGCATCTTCCAGTATGTACCAGAAAGCGCTTGATCAGCACTCAACGGCCTGGCCTTATTGTCATAGAGTGACCAGCAGGATGGAGAGGGGGCTGCTCCCAGAGGGTTCCAGCTACTCTGAGCATGGTGTGAGTCCAACTTATTGTTAAGGTCTGCTCTGCGGAGGGAGAAGGCTGCCCTTGTGCTTACAGCACTGGCCTGGGATGTAAGAGACCGGGCTTCAACTCCCACCTCTGCCACAGTCTTCCTGCGTCACCTTATCTCGCTCTGGGCCTCAGTTCCCTATCTGGAAATGAGGATAGGAATAACACTTCCCATTCTTTCTCTGTCTGGTGTATTTAGACTGTCAGCTTTGTGGGACAAGGACCGTCACTGCCCGTATGTACAGCACCTAGCGCAACGGGGCCGTGCTCTTGGCTGGTGCTACTATAATCCAAGTAAGAGTGGAAGATCAGAGGTCCCCTTACAGGCATGCCCAGGCCCTTGCAAAGCTGTGAAATTGGTGCCTGCTGGCCATTGTGATCTAGATTTGCTGCCCCTGCAGACAGCCTGTCCAAACTGGGCCTTTGGCGGGGGCGTCCCCAGACTAATTATCACAGGAGACCTCTGGGTTACTTGTAGCAGGCCTGACAGCATCCATAGCCCTGGCTCAGACATACATACAGAACAGAGCTGCAGGAAGGGGGGCGTTATTTATAGCTTCAGCCCTAATGAGGAATCCCGGCGCTCCAGACAAAGAGGGTACAGTCCTGCTCTGAGCCAGACTGCGCATCGCCACCTAGGCACACTGCTGGCTGGCAGGCTGCTCGTGTGGGAAGAAAAGAGGGATTGAAACACTCCGTGGCTGGGCTCTTGGGTTTCTTCCATTTTCCATACGTACAGGAGTTCCGGCAGTCGATGGGGCCCGTGAAACTGAGTCTGTGTGTGGTGCAAGAGCTTGGCATGCAGACTGCTTCAGAGAGCAGCTCTCCTCCTCCTCCCATTCCAGGGGTACCTTGATGGGTAAAATACTAGTCCTATTTCCCGATAAATGGGCTTCCTCCACCCCCACTAAAGGCCATCTTTCCCACTGTATAGCACCATTCCTAGGGAGTCTGATCCCTCTATTTGGCACAATTCCTAGGAGTTCTGTCCCCCAATTTGGCACCATTCCTAGGGGGTCTGTCCCTCCATTTGGCACCATTCCTAGGGGGTTTGTCCTCTAATTTGGCACCATTCCTAGCGGGTCTGTCCCCCCTATTTGGCACAATTCCTAGAGGGTCTGCCCCAATTCCTAGGTCTCTCCCACTATGTGGCACTGTTCCTAAGGGGGAATCTCCACTATCCACTATTGTTCCTGGGGGTACCTTCCTGCAAGTACACACCATTCTGAGGCGGTCTTTCCCTCAATCTACCCGTTCCTAAGGAGTCTCTCTGGGGTTTGTCTCTCAACCTACAGCCCCCTTCCTACAGGGAGCTTTCCACTGTCCAACCCCATTTCTACGGTGGGGTCTGTATCCCTTTCATGTGTAGGATAACACAAGTTTAACTTCTTCATCTGTCAGCATGAATAAACTGGTCCCAGTTCCACTGGCTGCTAGTCTAATTGGGATTGTGCTGCATAGGGCACCTTGCTGGAACAACCAGAGTCAGACAGCATGAGCTTCATCCATTGCCACCTTCTCACCCTGTTAACCAGATAATAGCCCTCATCTAGAACCGAATGCAGAGCCAGGTAGATGTGCTTGGTGGAGGAGGTGGTGGTTGGGGGTCTGGAGACTAGAGTCTGGCATGAACAGGGCCGGCTCCAGGCACCAGCTTAACAAGCAGATGCTTGGGGCGGCCAAGGGAGAGGGGCGGCATGTGCGGCAATTTGGGGGCGGCAGGTCCCTCACTCCCTCTAGGAGTGAAGGACCTGCAGCTGAACTGCCACCGCCGATTGTGGGTTTTTTTTTTTTTT
>NW_020664550.1:3108896-3259763 GCF_002925995.2 Terrapene triunguis | reverse complement strand
CATAGAAGATTAGGGTTGGAAGAGACCTCGGGAGGTCATCTAGTCCAGCGCCCTGCTCAAAGCAGGACAAACCCCCACTAAAACATCCCAGCCAGAGCTTTGTCAAGCTGGGCCTTAAAAACCTCTAAGGATGGAGATTCCACCACCTCACTAGGTAACCAGTTCCAGTGCTTCACCACCCTCCAAGTGAAATAGTGTTTCCTAATATCCAACCTAGACCTCCCCTACTGCAACTTGAGACCATTGCCCCTTGTTCTGTCATCTGCCACCACTGAGAACAGCCGAGCTCCATCCTCTTTGAACCCCCCTTCAGGTAGTTAAAGGCTGCTATCAAATCCCCCCTCACTCTTCTCTTTTGCAGACTAAATAAGCCCTACCTCAATAATACTACCCTACCTTCCCATTAATGACAGTAGGTTTTGGCACACCATGGCCATGAGGGCCGTATAACCACCCACACAGTGGCTTACACTCTTTCCTGAAGGGAGGGGATAATGACCCTGCTGACTGAGGCATCTTCCAGTATGTACCAGAAAGCGCTTGATCAGCACTCAACGGCCTGGCCTTATTGTCATAGAGTGACCAGCAGGATGGAGAGGGGGCTGCTCCCAGAGGGTTCCAGCTACTCTGAGCATGGTGTGAGTCCAACTTATTGTTAAGGTCTGCTCTGCGGAGGGAGAAGGCTGCCCTTGTGCTTACAGTACTGGCCTGGGATGTAAGAGACCGGGCTTCAACTCCCACCTCTGCCACAGTCTTCCTGCGTCACCTTATCTCGCTCTGGGCCTCAGTTCCCTATCTGGAAATGGGGATAGGAATAACACTTCCCATTCTTTCTCTGTCTGGTGTATTTAGACTGTCAGCTTTGTGGGACAAGGACCGTCACTGCCCGTATGTACAGCACCTAGCGCAACGGGGCCGTGCTCTTGGCTGGTGCTACTATAATCCAAGTAAGAGTGGAAGATCAGAGGTCCCCTTACAGGCATGCCCAGGCCCTTGCAAAGCTGTGAAATTGGTGCCTGCTGGCCATTGTGATCTAGATTTGCTGCCCCTGCAGACAGCCTGTCCAAACTGGGCCTTTGGCGGGGGCGTCCCCAGACTAATTATCACAGGAGACCTCTGGGTTACTTGTAGCAGGCCTGACAGCATCTATAGCCCTGGCTCAGACATACATACAGAACAGAGCTGCAGGAAGGGGGGCGTTATTTATAGCTTCAGCCCTAATGAGGAATCCCGGCGCTCCAGACAAAGAGGGTACAGTCCTGCTCTGAGCCAGACTGCGCATCGCCACCTAGGCACACTGCTGGCTGGCAGGCTGCTCGTGTGGGAAGAAAAGAGGGATTGAAACACTCCGTGGCTGGGCTCTTGGGTTTCTTCCATTTTCCATACGTACAGGAGTTCCGGCAGTCGATGGGGCCCGTGAAACTGAGTCTGTGTGTGGTGCAAGAGCTTGGCATGCAGACTGCTTCAGAGAGCAGCTCTCCTCCTCCTCCCATTCCAGGGGTACCTTGATGGGTAAAATACTAGTCCTACTTCCCGATAAATGGGCTTCCTCCACCCCCACTAAAGGCCATCTTTCCCACTGTATAGCACCATTCCTAGGGAGTCTGATCCCTCTATTTGGCACAATTCCTAGGAGTTCTGTCCCCCAATTTGGCACCATTCCTAGGGGGTCTGTCCCTCCATTTGGCACCATTCCTAGGGGGTTTGTCCTCTAATTTGGCACAATTCCTAGAGGGTCTGCCCCAATTCCTAGGTCTCTCCCACTATGTGGCACTGTTCCTAAGGGGGAATCTCCACTATTGTTCCTGGGGGTACCTTCCTGCAAGTACACACCATTCTGAGGCGGTCTTTCCCTCAATCTACCCGTTCCTAAGGAGTCTCTCTGGGGTTTGTCCCTCAACCTACAGCCCCCTTCCTACAGGGAGCTTTCCACTGTCCAACCCCATTTCTACGGTGGGGTCTGTATCCCTTTCATGTGTAGGATAACACAAGTTTAACTTCTTCATCTGTCAGCATGAATAAACTGGTCCCAGTTCCACTGGCTGCTAGTCTAATTGGGATTGTGCTGCATAGGGCACCTTGCTGGAACAACCAGAGTCAGACAGCATGAGCTTCATCCATTGCCACCTTCTCACCCTGTTAACCAGGTAATAGCCCTCATCTAGAACCGAATGCAGAGCCAGGTAGATGTGCTTGGTGGAGGAGGTGGTGGTTGGGGGTCTGGAGACTAGAGTCTGGCATGAACAGGGCCGGCTCCAGGCACCAGCTTAACAAGCAGGTGCTTGGGGTGGCCAAGGGAGAGGGGCGGCATGTGCGGCAATTTGGGGGCGGCAGGTCCCTCACTCCCTCTAGGAGCGAAGGACCTACCGCCGAACTGCCACCGCCGATCGCGGGTTTTTTTTTTTTTGCTTGGGGCGGCAGAAATGCTGGAGCCGGCCCTGGGCATGAAGGGAAAAGTTCCTAACTGTCAGGGTGGTTAAAAATTGGAATAAACTGCCTAGGGAGGTTGTGGAATCTCCATCTCTGGAGATATTTAAGAGTAGGTTAGATAAATGTCTATCAGGGATGGTCTAGACAGTATTTGGTCCTGCCATGAGGGCAGGGGACTGGACTCGATGACCTCTCGAGGTCCCTTCCAGTCCTAGAGTCTATGAATCTATGAATCTGTCTGTCTAGCTTGTCTCACTCTTCCCTGCCAGGAATTTAACAAGTCACCAAAGGAAAAAAAGAGCATTGTTAATAAGGACAAAAGCTCCCCCAGTAGTAACCAAAGCAGCCCTTGAGGCTCAGACCTGTGCCATCCATGTCGTTGGCGTGTGATTCACATGGCTCCCTGTGTCAGCGTCGTGCCACCGGCATGGCGAGGGGGTTGCATTCCCTCTGCGGTACAGGTATGCAAACAAATAAAAAAATAAAAAAAAGGCAGCACAACCCATGATAAATACAGAAATCGACTTACCAGACTCAGAGTCCCTTTTCCAAAGCCTCAGTGTTCGTCTGCCTGATCTCCTGTGTATTAAAGAGCATGTGTGTATCTCAATTTGCCAGGGTTGGTGCCCGCCCCGCAGTCCTGATCAAATATTGTGCTTGCAGGTCATGGGCACTGCAGGGTTTTTCTTTTGGAGTGACCTCCCAGCGGCAGACAGTTTGCAGACCCGAGTGAAGATACCCTACCACTGCCTGACTTTATAAATAACCTGCTTTTTCTCTCTCCTCTCTCTCACTCTCGTGTCTTTCCTTGCAGAGGCTTTGGCAGTTTCCAGCCTCTCTCTGTTTAACAAGTTAGTGGAATCGTGGGTGTTGTTTGGAACAGACTTTTGCTAGGTCGCCTGCGTTTCTCATCAAACAGAGATGATGAGGCCGCTTTAAAAAACAACACAGGCTTTGGGTGGGGGGAGACGCTGAGGATGAACGGCTTAGAAACAAAGCATCTTTCACGTTTTCACTGCGGGGGGGAGAGATGGCAGAATGGCCCACAGGCTGCATCCCTTGGCTCTGGGTCACCAGCAAACCTTGATATTTTATTATTCTACTATTAAATAGGAATGTATCATAGAAATATTTATTCTAATGAAGCAGCATCCAAGGTACATAAACTACATACCAAAAACCTAATGTCACACTAAGAATTTGTTTTCATCTGCTGCTGAAAGGTGCCAGGTTGACCGTCCTGCTAGCTGGAGTCCTCTGCCAAGCCACATGGGAAGCAACATAGTTTCTTGCTTAGATACTGTGGGGAAGGGTTCTATAGAAATATCGAAGACACATAGCACATAGACTAGGACCTGGGAGTCCTGGATTTCTATCCATCCTTTTATGATCCCCATTACTGTAATATCTGGGCATCTTACCATCTTTAATCTTTATCACATGCCTGTGCAGCAGGGCAGCGCTACTGTCCCCATTTTACAGATGGGGGACCTGAGGCCCAGAGACATTTAGTGCTTGCCTCCACATGAACATTAATCTGGAATAAGATAAACTGTTAATTTAAAGTGGATTCACTGTTCTTGATTAACTCCACATATGGATGCTTTTATTCCAAATCAGCTTAATCCACTTGCAAATTGGAATAACTCCCATGTAGACAAGCCCGAAGGCACTTTCCCAGATTCACACAGCCAAAGGAATTGGACTGGAGTCTTCCAGAGTCACAGGCTGGCATGCTAACTACTGCCCCACCCTTCCTGCCTAGGGGACTCTGCTCCCAGTTCTGCCACAGATAGTCGCTCAACTTATGCAAGTCGCTTTGCGTCTCAGGGCCAGTTTCCTCACCTGTGTTATGAAGCTAATGCTACTGACCCAGCTTTGTAAAGCGCTTTGAGATCTGGGGATAAAATGGGCCTAGACAAGGGCTTAAATATTATTATTTATCCACCACACGGGCCATGGCAATCCAAGCTGCTTCCAGATTCCACATTATTCTCTGCCAACTTGCCTCTGAAGAAGCAAGAGGCCTTTGCAACTCCGGGGCTATCCGCTTTCACCAGCTCTCGACGCACAGGGTATTTTTAAAACTTCAAGACATAATTATTAGTTATTCAAACATTTCCTCCCGCTCCCCTCACAAAAGAAAAACCAATAGATCCTCATCCAGCTGCTAATAACCCCTCAGTACAGCAGCAGTCAGGGCACTGGGGATAGGGTTTCTGAAGGAGCCTGGAGTAAATTAGTTACATTCAACGGGCGATGGATGCCAAACTCCCTTAGGGGGTTGTATTTATGTAGATTCCTTTGAAAATCCCAGCCTAAACTACCACTGCTTTTTGGGATGCTTGCAGTGACCCTAAATAACCCATAACGAATTGCTAGTAGGAGCGCTCATTGTAGCCGGAAAGAACGGGAGGCAGATTCATGGAAGTTATTAGGAAAGGGACTGGTTGTATGGAATCACTGTCCTACAGAGCAGCTGCTATTTATTAGGGAAGGGTGTGGCCGGAGAGATCAAAGGGTCACCCTTTCTGTAGCAATGTGAATGCTGGTCAGAGTAGAGTCCTGCCTGCTACGGCTCTCTCCACGCTGCAGTAAAACACCTGCAGCTGGCCTGAGTTAGCTGACTTGGGCATGCAGAGCCCAGGCTGCGGGGCTATCCAATTTCAGGGTAGGGTATCCTGGCTGGCTCAGGCTGGAGGGCAGAGGATCCCAGAGTTGGACTCCATCCTGAGCCTAAAGGTCTACACAGCAATTAATCAGCCCCATAGCCCGAGCCCCATGAGCCCGAGTGAGCTGACCCGGGCTAGCCACGGATGTTTAATTGCAGTGTACACATATCCTGAAAGAGCAGGCCTGATCTGCATCTACTGTGAGAAGCTGGACTGTATTTTTGGCAGAAATGCCCCCACTGCCTCATGGCATGTTGTCAACTCCACCACAGACAACCCCCTGAAATTCAGGTTCTTGTCAACCCTCTAAACCCCAAGGCTGACCCATTGATGGAGCCCCAGGCTCCCCCTGAATCCCAGGCAGATATTTCAGCTCAGCTATCTGCCTCAACGTAGCCGTGTCCTGAAACCCTCTGCTTCTGAGAACTCTGCAAACTGGGCTACACCCTTCACTTCCCCAGTCCCGTTCCTCAACCTTCCACACCACAAGACAGCGTGGAGAGCAGGAGAATCCCTCAACTCCCACACCCACAAGGGACAGGCCTTTCTCTCTCCCCTGCATCCTACCCCACAAGATGCAGAGAGCATTTCCCCCATGTGTGCAAATTGGTGATCTTGAAAGCACAAACTTGTGCTCCCCCAGCCCTGTGTTTTTTGGCACTGGCTTGTAAGTTTGCTCTGTGTAATGCCTACGCAGTAGTTTTTTTTGCTGTTCATAACACACAACTGGGTGGATGATTTCTTATTACATTGAATGTCATTGGAAATGTCATGAGGTTGTTTAAAAATTTCACGAAAGCCTTGCCCGAAGCAGGATAAAATCCCCACATGAAGCTTGCTACAAGCCGTGCGCCATGCATCACTGGTCCCTGCACACAATCATGAGAAAAGCCTTACACTAAGGTAGCTGCGTTGTCCGCAAGACTGCCCTGGCCTCACAGCAGGAGCATAACGCATCCCTGACCTTGTGTCCTTGACCAGTTGAAGCATTTCATAGAAGCCACCTCTCTGGCTGTTCATAATGTTCAGCTTGTCTATCCATCTCTTCCTTCCACCCGTCATTGAGGTGCTCTCCCTTGTGCTCACTTAGGCTGTGCAAAACACAGCAAACAGCTCTCACACGAGGCAGATAATGTTCAGCAGCCTCCATTCTTGGCAGTAGGTATCTGCATCCTCCCTTCAGTCTCTAAATGTGCACTCCACTGTCATTCTGCAGCTGCTTCTGGCATAGCTAAACAGCTCCTTGCACCTATCCAAGTATCCATAAAAGGCTTCATAAGCTGGGAAGCAGAGGGGTAAACTCAGGGCAAGTTTACATCACACAATTAAGTTGACCTAAATTATGTCGACATACAGCTGCCACAGTCATTAAATGGCTTTTGCATGTCCATACTATGCTCCGTGGGTTGGTGGTGCACGTCCTCACTACTAGTGCTTGCATTGGTGTGGAGAGCAGTGCACCATGGGTAGCTATCCCACTGTGCAACTTGCCACCATGGCTGTCTTGGGAAGGGTTTGCAATGCCTCATGGGAGCAAATGAGTCGCACAGGAGGACCAGGAACATGGTTTCTGTGTCTCATGATGCAGTTTTCTCCATCCCATAATTTTATCTGAATCCAATAATGTTTCATGCCTCTTTTCAAAAGCACCTCCAACCCGCGCATCCGCCATCTCTGTACGCATGGATCCTGCACAGCTGTGCGCTATTGTGATGAGCGTTGCGAGCACAGAGCGCCTGATCCTGCAGTATTTGCAGAGCCACCAGAGGAGCTGCGGGGAACATGGACATTCCTTGGAGGCTAGCTTGCTGTGGGACACAGTAAGAAACCATTCAAGGTTGTCATTGGCATTCACTGAGCAGTTGCAGACATGACACGAGGAACCGAACAGTGCCGAGGTCCATAGTGGTCCTCCAAGCAACAGTTCCATTTGTCACTGCAGGATGAGGTGCAGAGTTTGCAGAGTTTCTAGTGGTCTTGTCATCGTGGACCTTCTCAGACCACCTTACATTAATACCGATGAACCTTCTACGGGGATCAGCCAGACCTTGCAGCACCGTGCAGAGAGACCCCTTATTGTTGATGAATTCTGAGTCCTGGGGTTGAGACAAAAATAAGCATGTGGGTCCCATCACTACCCCGTATACAACTTGAGAACCCCAATCATGCAACTCCAGCAATAAACCCCTGAGCATCTCCAAGCTTTATGACCTAGGGCAACAGCACATTCTGAATAGCACCACTGCACCTCCATGACAATAGCCCCAACAGTTGATCTACCAACACCACACTGGGCAGTTGCTGACCAGTAGCAATCAGGGTGTGGCGAGCTTCCAGATACCACTAACCATGTACCTGGGTCCAGCGCTGCAGCTGTGGGGTGAGCTCAGCACAGATTTTTAAGAAAGTCACCTCTGATATCCTGAAGTTCTGCCGCCACTGCTGGCCTCCCAGGTCTGCATCTCTGTCCTGCCCTCCCATCATGGCTAGTTGGCCACGCCCAGAAACAGCAGCCCACCACGGGAAGCCGCTCCAGGAAAAGTTCATGCAGAAGTGACTGCTTGATTTCAGCCGCCTCCTCTCCAGGTGCCTGTATTGCACTGCCCCAGAAACCCTTGCCCAATTTGAGATACATGGGAAGCAACCTGTTTGTCAGGATCACAGCACTCAGCAGTGTTTCCACTGCGCTGTGTGACAGTGAAATGCCAGAAGAATCATGGGATGCAGTGAGAGGAACTAATTAGTTGGGAATTAATTCGTTTGACCCAAGTTCCAGAATCCCAGTGCCTTGGGGTAGCTATCCCACAAAGCACAGTGGGGGAAAAAATACCAGACTGCATAGAGCCTAGTGGAGGAGTATTGCACCAGGGGATGTCTGCCCTGAATGCTGAGGGCTTATTTGGAGCAATGTAGTGGTGTGTGGGCATGATGATCCCAAAGAGAAGTACATTAACCTGGGGTGATGCGGTGTGGATATGCCACTCGCATAACAGTTGTTCAGGATGACTTAACGCAGATTGACATAACCCCAAACAACTTTCAAGCATGGACATATGCTTAGGTACATACAAGACTCCTCATTCCGATAGGATCTGAGCACCGCAATCTTTAATATATTTATCCTCAGAACACATTTGTGAGTTGGGTAAATGCTATTATGCCCACTTTACAGATGGGAAACTGAGGCACGGAGAGACTAAGGCATTAGCTTCATTAGAAAAAAAGATGTGTTCTTAACTTGAGTTAGCTAACATGAGGTGAAATCCTAATGAAGACAAGGCAGTTTGTAGTTTTCACACAAGTTTGCAGGAGAAGGTAAACCTTAGACTAAGAACACACGTTGATTCCTCATGAATATACACCTTAAATGTGTATTCACTAGGGTGACCAGATGTCCTGATTTTTAGGGACTGTCTCGATATTTGGGGCTTTGTCTTATATAGGTGCCTATTACCCTCACCCCCGTCCTGATTTTTCACACTTGCTTTCTGGTCACCGTAGTATTCACCTTCAAGTACATAAAAGGTTGTTACAAGGAGGAGGGAGAGAAATTGTTCTCCTTAACCTCTTAGGATAGGACAAGAAGTAATGGGCTTAAATTGCAGCAAGGGCGGCATAGGTTGGACATTAGGAAAAACTTTCTAACTATCAGGATAGTTAAGCACTGGAATAAATTGCCTAGGGAGGTTATGGAATCTCCATCATTGGAGATTTTTAAGAGCAGGTTAGACAAACACCTGTCAGGGATGGCCTAGATAATACTTAGTCCTGCCTTGAGAGCAGGGCACTGGACTGGATGATCTCTTGTGGTCCCTTCCAGTCCTACGATTAGTGACAAAGCACAGACTTGACCCTAGGCTTCCCAAGTCTGAGGCAAGGGTCCCTACCCACTAAACCAACCAGGAAGTTCTAATTTGTGTGCTGTTAGGCGGATCTAAAGTTAAGAGGAAAAGAGCCTATTTGCTTCACACAAGCTGTCCTTGGTCTAATATGAAGAGCACCACCATTATGAAGGGGTCTCTCCTGCTGTCAGAGAGAGGAGGTGCACACAATAATGTACATTACCCAGTTGCTAGACAGATGAACCAAAGTCAAATCTTTGGGAATTCAAGATACCACTAACACCAGGAACTTAGTAGGCTGTTAAAAGGGTGAGACATTTCTTTGGATAGTGAGAACACCCACTCTTACATTAGACAGGGTATGCACCCTATAAATATTATATACTTGCTGGGGTGAGTGACAGCTGGGAGGGTACCATCTGCAACACCTAAGCCTAAAGCCTTGAACACCTTCCTGTAGAGAGACCCAAGCATCTAGGATCCAGGGTCTGCTCGTTAGCCTCGTATATTTTCCAGAAGGCACTGAGAGAGCCCGATGATGAGAATGGTACAAATGCCTACACAGACAGACCAGCTAGATCCAGAAATGGTGACTACAGAACATCAGAGCGAGAGGCAGAGAAACAGCCTTAATTGACTTCAGACTCTGCAGTTGGGCTCTGCAGGGCCTGTGGATCTCAGGCCTGATGTTTCCTGACTGGCACGTCTGAGAGTTTGCATCCAATCAGTCTTCCTTGCCAGCGCTACCTCTCTCCATCCTCTTTGAAAGGCAGAAAGGATGCTTGTATTGACACTGACAGGATGCCCTTTCTCCAAACAAATCTGAGTCTCTCTCTCCCTTGCTCATTTTCATTGCATCCTGGAAAAGGCAGCTACCAGCAGAGGGGTGGGCAGCAGGTCTACAAGCCACTGCAGAGCTCCTGGAGGGCTCTGTTATCCAGTAAGGGGGTTGAGTCCAGCTACCCGGGATGGACTGTGCTCTCAAAGAAGAGGCAAGGAAAGGCAGGTTCATAGGGAATGTGAAACATCAATCAGACCCACATTAGAGATACCACCTGCTGCTGTACTAATGTCAAATATTATAACCTAAGCAGCACTGGCCCTGGTCACTACTTGGATGGTTGAGCTGCTGTGAAAAGCCAGGATAGTGTAGGCAATAGAGCTGGTGATCCAGCAGGCGTCACCCTTCCTTCTGAGTTAGTACAGAAGAAGTGCCCCGCCCCCTGCATGCCCTGTGCTGCTGCAGTAAGCTGAGACCTAATGCCAAGGGGATGGGCCACTAGTGGTCATCAAAGGTTCCATATTATGTTCCCAGGGGAACTGCCAGGGTGTGAAGCACAGGCTTTGTGCCCAGTACTAGCATAAGCTGGGAAACCATTTAATTCTTTTAGCTTGTTATAAGAGAGTCTGTGCCCGTGAATGGGAGTTTGGGGTTGGAAATGGCCTCTTAACCCTAGAAATTTCGGCGGTGGATACAGAATTCAGTCTGCTCACTCGTAAGAGTGTCCTCTGGGAAACCAAGCACCTCTCAAACCCTGCTCCCTTGTATGGATTGCTTAAATCAAAGCCTAACCATGGAGGAGCAGGCTGGCTGGGCCCCCTGGATGGGGGCTCTTCATTGAGAAAAAAAATCTAACTACAAGTCGTGCACCTTTGAAATTTTCTTGGTGTCAGTCACTGTTCATCGGTCTAGTCCATTTAGATGGCAAACTCTTCCCAGCCTGGATCACGTCTAACTCTGTTTGTACAGCACCTAGCACAAGGGGGAGCAGTCTTGACTGGGGGCTCTAGGCATTATTACTATGGAAACAATAATAATAGCATGGCAAGGCATGCGGCAGGATAGGGTTGAGGGGCAGCAGAGCTGGAGCCAAAGAGTGAAGTAGCCAGGGGTGCTGCAGGGCCGGATTCAGGTGCATTGGCAGAGCTGCAGTGGAGCCCAAGACTGGATTAGATGGGTGGCATTGAGGTGCACTAGCAGAGTGGGGTGGTAGTGGGGAAGGAAGGCCAGGGGTGAAGGTGGCAGAGGGTTATCAGGGGATGTGGCAGATCAGAATGGAGATGTCTCCATCAAACAGTGCATGGGAAGCTTGCATGGCACCTACATGACATCTACAAATTGGCCGTAACCAGTGGTTCTAATTAGGCTTGGAAGGATTAGATTTGTGTTGGTAAACATCGATTCCACTGTACACACACACACACACACGCACACACCCTCACAAAGAAATATATCCATTGATAATCATTGAAATAGGCAGACAGACAAAGTAAGAAAAATGCTGCTTGAGAACTTCTTACAGCCAAACTTCAGTGATTTAGAATTTTGAATTAGGCTTGTTACGGATGGACTAGCCAATGAACAGTACAAACAGGGATGACTTGTTGATTTGCTTTGTATATTTGCTATTTGCTTTGTATATTTTGACACGTGATGTTGATAATTTGGTGTCAACAGTTTATAAAGCTTTAACTTTTTCAATCTCTCGGTTTACTCTCATGGAATAATTATCTGACCCTCCCCCACCCCACCCCATCATTTCATGCAGCTGAGATAATTTAAATCAATCAAAATTGAAAAAATGCTTAACAATAAAGATTGATACTATCCATTAAATTATATAAAAAATTGAATTTTGCCAAGCCTCATTATAATATTGCTTTCCAAAAATCCAAAGGTCATGATGGGGGTGAGAGGGTTAATTCTCTCTGGACCTGCCTCTTCACCCATGATCTCACTTTTCCTAGTAATAGTTTTTTCAACCCAAACAACATTCTTGAATCGAGATTTGAGAGAGTATGAAGAGAGAGACGGTCACTCGGAGACAATGCGGCTACGGGGCGCAGCCCCAGCGCCGCTCCCGGAAACTCTGACTCCAAGGAGAGTTGTTTGGTTGGTGTTTTATAAACGACGCTTGTGTTTCAGTGGAAAGTCTTTGCCACCTAGGATCCCCAGACTCTCTCGGGTCACACTGTTTCCATGGGAGATTCTTTAATGTTTACCCTCAAATGAAATAAATAAGTGACTTAAATTCTCAGCCTGGAGTTTTCTAGAATAAGAGTGGTGCAACGGGAGAACCCCTTGCTAGCAGGGTGCACTGGCGCCACTCTGCTTCCAGCTGCTAACTCGGCTTGGCTTCCAGTACTGGGGAATGATAGTTTGCTGGAGCAGCCTCTGACTTTTCCCACGGTAATTACAGCTCAGATCCTGAGGGTAATTAGCACTCCCTTCTCCCAGGAACTGGGGGGGTTGAAGACAGGCTGGAGGCATCGTCTCCTCCCTCCCGCAAAAGCCTGGACTCAGTAATGAGAGTCCCAAGGCCTCATCAAGGAAGGAAGGTCTGTCCAAACCCACCTGGCTTGACCCATTTCAGAGCCATTCGCTCGAGGGATTTCAAAGTGGAACCTCCATTGTTTGCCCTAGAAATCCACTTCCTCACCAGCACCACTGGGCCCAGGAGAGGAGAGGCTGGGTCCCAGGTCAGGGAGATACTCTGCAAGCACAAGACAGGATGGATGTGAAGAGGACAGAATCTGAGTCACGGGATTTTTAAAGTCTGACGTCTCATGAATCAGCCAAGTTGCTATATACAGCATGGGAAAGCTGGGGCACCGGGGTGTAGCATGAGATTCTAGCCTCGGAGGGTCATACGATGCCATCATCCCATCAATGGCCCCTGGGACCGAATAAAAATACAAGCCATTTGCCAGGCCAGGGGAGAGGGTTTCCAGGATTCTCAGCATCCCCACTCTTCTGGGATGCTGTATTCAGATGATCCTCCTCTGTCTGAAAAGAACTGGATGTAACTCCGGAGAATTGCCACATACTCCATCAGGCTGGCTTATCCATCTCTCTGTCTATCTACCTAATCTTCATCCTTCCTGTCTTCCTTCCATTTTTCCTTAGCACCCATCACTCTGGAACCTAAATTTGGCCTCCTCATCGCTCCCAGCTGGTTTGGACTGTTATCCTCCTAATAAGAGTGACCCTGAATACCCATTATGTACAAAGAGAAAGAGTAACAATACCCAAGGGGGGAGGACTCACGGTGCCAAATCTACTTGAAAAGGGTGGGTCCCTAATTGAGGAAAGTTACGGGTGCAGCAGCAGCTTCCAATGGCTCTCCCAGTCGTCAGGGTGCATTAGCGAGGCCGTGCGGCATAGCCGGGAACAAACGCCGGGCAATGGTAATACCAAAGGAGCTAAACAGAAGGTCAGTTATTAGCATGTAGAGAAACAACTTTGAGAAGAGAGGAGCCAAGGGAGGCATTTGCACAAGATTAGCCACGTGCAAATCCATTCAGGAGCACAGTAAGTGAATTGCCAGTCGTGCTTATTTCTGGGAGGTGGCTGGGTTTTTCCAGGGTACTGAAAGTAGAATAAAGAAATGCGAATGCACCCACCTGGTGCAGCTGCATTTTCATTTTTGGGGACTCGCATTTCCCTCTTGTGGTTTGTGCTGTCACCCTGGATAACCCTGTACGGCTGAGTGCAGTTTGTTCTCTTTATAGTACTTCACAGGCCTGTGTCTCAGTTACTCTGACCCTGTGCTTGGGAAAGGGTTTGTGGGTGGGCAGCAGATGGTCAGGATTTGTGCAGCCCATATTCTAGGACTGGTCAGGACCTGCCCAGTCTCTAGGGTAGGTTAGAGCAGCCACAGGGCTTATCTACACTTGAAATGCTATAGTGGTACCGCTGCAGCTGCACCTCTGTAGCACTTCAGTGTAGACACTTCCCCTCTCCCTTCGATGTAGGTAATCCATCTCCCCAAGAGGCCATAGCTGGGTCAGTGGAAGAATTCATAGAATCATAGAATATCAGGGTTGGAAGGGACCTCAGGAGGTCATCTAGTCCAACCCCCTGCTCAAAGCAGGACCAATCCCCAGACAGATTTTTGCCCCAGATCCCTAAATGGCCCCCTCAAGGATTGAACTCACAACCCTGGGTTTAGCAGGCCAATGCTCAAACCACTGAGCTATCCCTCTCCCCATCCATCAACCTAATGCTATCTACATGGGGGGGTTACGTTGGCTTTTTCACACACCTGAGCGACATAGTTAAAATGACGTAATTTTCTAGTATAGACCAGGCCTGAGCTGTGCTCTGGGAATCAGAGGCTAGCCCTAGACCAATGCATTCTGTCCATGTACCCTATGCAGGGGGCTGAGAGCAGGGCTTATGTAGAGGTCTTACACCAGTTCTGCACAGGCTGGGGGTATGCTCAGCAGGCTGGTTCACTACCCTTTGAGGCTTTGTATGATACTAGGATGGCATTTAGATGCCTTCATGTAACTGGCAATCAGGCCTAAGCCTCTGTGTGACCTAATGGTAGGGATTTTTGCCTTTTCCTTATCTTCCCATCTCCTGGGCCTTGCTTCCTGTGGGTAAGCTTGCCATAGAGTTGCGTATGAAGCCCTGTTCTGAGGGATGTATATTTGGCCTTGGGGCCCAGTAACACTTGAATGATGATTAATGGTTTATAAACTTACATGGTAAACTCTCTGCATGACACCTGACTATCCTGCTTCCCAGTTGAAAAGTGATCCTTTGGATTTGGGAGGAAACTCCTTCCCTACTTAGCAATGCCCCAAATCTTGGAGGTTTCCCTGTTGCTCTTGAGCCACTATGCTACTGATACATTAGGAAGTCTACTATGGATAACTGTCAGACCCAATTGTCTTTTCAATGGTTAGATACTACAAATGATGGCTGCTATAGAAACACCTGTGATAGGTAGATCAACTTCCAGCTATGAAGAAGCTGAGCTACTCACTTCAAGCATACAGTAATCCAAGGGATGTATTATTCCGCATGGGAATCCAGGTTCTCCAAAGAGCTAGACCTTGCAGTTGTGGGTCATCAGAGTCAGATGGGAACTGAACTTGGATCAGTGCCCTTGTAGGTACCAGGATTTGTCAGACTCCTGCTGCAATTCATTCCTATCCTGGAGATAGAGGACAGTCAGCAAGATGTCTCGTGTTCAGGGCTCAAGGTCTAGCGGCAGCCTGTGGGCTGCTCAGCACCACAATTATTTTTCTTTTAATACGCCCCTCTTGGCAGGCTGGCCCTTTGCAGAGGTTTCATAATGATCGCAGGAAACGTTCCAAAGATCACAGCCCGCTTCCTGGTTTTGTAGCTCGGATGCACTTTTCTAGGCAGGGGGTTGCTTATGGTGGTGTGTGAAATAGCTCTGGGATGTTAGCATCCTAAGGCCGACTTCCCCACAACACACGCACACACCAGTCAGCAGCCCTAGTAAAGCGATCGGGAAAGCCCAGGTTAAACAGGGGGGTGTTGAAGGATTGTCTTCCACAGCTGCTGCTTTGAAGTGGTCTGAGAAACCACAGCAGTGTCCCAGCCATGGGCCAAGCAGCACAGTCCACAAGCCTGAGCAGAAAGTGGGCAAGGATCCCAAAAAGGGCTTCAGTCTGGTCAACCCCCCCGGGCCACAATGTATTGGCAATATGTGAAGTAGGGTGTGGATGGAGACCAAGCTTCCAAGGCTCTTACCCAGACTATGACAATGCAGAATTATGACGTCTCCATGGAATTTACCAAGACAACACTTTCACCTTGATACTCCCAGAGGCTGTTTCCCTCGGAGCGATGTCCCTCTGACACAGGATTGGTTATGGAACCTGTTTCACTGGGATTCAAGGAGTGTCAGGTCTAGAGAATGTGGGATAGACAACAGATCCAGACAGCTGTAACTGGCTTACATCTTCTCCTGTTTTGCAGTGTTGGGAGGGACATATCACAGGCCGGGACACATCTTGTTTGGCAGAAATCCTGAGCAACCTCGCAACGGGCCTTACAGTGCTGTATCTGAGATCACAATTCGGACTCTTCTTAAAATTGGGGGAGCAATTTTCCCATTCATCATGGGGTGCTGCAGCTATCCCCCACCGCCCCTGACCGTCAGCACCTAGTCCTGATGCCATGGGACAGATGGCAAATTTCACACAAGGTGACGGGAGAGTTAGCTTTCCAGCCGATCTCAAGACAGAGGCCAGGTCCATGTGGCTCCTTCTGCTTAATGTCTGTTATGCATGACTTTGTTGTATGGTTACAGCAGCCACTTAGCAGAAGGCAAGCTCTCTCCCTCCCCCACCATTCCAGTCTGTGGCATCAAGGCTGCTGCTGTGAGCGCCAACAGCTGTCAAAGGAGGGAAGGGAAAAAGTGTTGCATTTCCTTACTCACAGCTTTGAATTCATGGTTTCAAAGAACCACTGAATGCTTTGCACGTCTCAGAAGCCTCAGTGTCCTAAACAAACAGCACAACAGAAACAGGTTCCTTTACATCTCGTTGACAGCCGGCTGAGATCCCTGGAAGGTAAAGCCCTCTGAGGAACGCTACGTGTCATTTTTTGTACAGCTTGCAAGCTGCTGAGTCCCCTCGACTCCCACTGGTTTTGACTTCCAAGGCATCGATCTGGAGGCAAAATTTGACCCCCAAATTTGACCTCTCCAAAAACAGTGTTGCCGACTCTTTAGGAGATAAACACAAATCAATCCAGAGCTTAATAAAGTGTAGCTGACACCTTAAACTGCACCTACGAGCAAATAGGTAGCCACTGCAAAGCACAGAACATTGCTGTCGTGTTCACAGCTGCCTGCCCTGCTCAGCTTCTGTGTGCTCTTCAGAGCACAGACCCTCTTTTTAGACCGCCCTTTTCCTGTCAGGCACTTTGTGAAATACGGTACACAGGAATTGCTTCACCTCTTACTAAAATGCAGCCACTTCTGGGGTGGAAAGAACCAGCTGTTTAATAGTACACAGCAACAGTTTAGGGCGGGCAGGGCATACGCATCCCATTGTTTTAGGAGCAGAATGCACTTCTCCTTTTAGAACAATCAGCAGTCCAGTGTTTCTGTATGCCTGGGCTGGAGAGCAACACACTTGATACCCGGGATTCCATTGCAGATAGATCTCCTCCTTTCCTGCAAGTATGCAGACCTCCTTCCCCTCTGCTCGCTCTGCTATCTTTGCAGGTGGCCTGCTCTCTTTAAGCCGCGTTGATAGGCAGCCGAGGACCCTGGGGAACATTTCCGCACTTCTTCAAATCCATAATAAGCTTGCCCAGTTTCCCCTAGTTTGAAATAAACCCCACCTGCCTTCGGGGAATCATTGTGCACAGAACTTGGCTCCCAGATGGTGCACACGGGCTGGTTTTTGTCTCTTAAAAATGTCTGAAATATGACATTGAAGGGAAACGTCAGCTCTCTGGGAAAGCCATTACCATTCCATGCTGCCTGGCCCCGCCGCCTGGCTTTCTGTTAGAGCAAATAAAGAAACGAAATGCCCAGCTTTCGAGCTCTCCTTGCCCTGGCGTCAGCCACCTCATTTCTCATGGGGCACGGCGCTCGTGTTCAGTAAACGCAGCCAATGCCTCCCTGAAATGAGCCGCTGAGGCAGTGCCCTCCCCTCCTTCAAACCCCCTTCTGAATGACTAAGGCCTGCTCTAGCCGCACAAGTTCCATGGGTTTAGCTAAAGACGTGCTTTTTAAATGGATTGAGTTCAACCAGTACAAAAGGCTGAGTGGATGTCCTTTTAGCTAAACCATACTCCTGTCGGACAAAAGCCAATTCAATATAAACCAGGTTTATATTGATTAAAGGACATTCCCACTGCTGCTGGCACCAGTTTAATGAAATCCATTTAAAATCGCTCCTTTAGTGACGCCGGTGCAGGCTTGCATGTAGACAAGCCCATTGATTTTAAGGGGCAGGGACTCTCTCTTTCATTCTGGGTGCATGGCACAAGGGGAGCGTGACTGGGACCTCGGAGCTATATTGCATTGCAAATAATAACACCGGTTGGTTCCATAAGGCCTACAGGGGATTGATTGGCTGGTTAATCACAGAGCTCGAGGAGCCGCTGGGTAGATTTGATGAGGGTTTGTTTAAATATATTAAATTGAATTATATAATTATTTAATTGTAATTTAAACAATCAATAGAACGTGTGTATCTGCTGAGGCAGTGTAGTCGAATGGTCAGAGCACTAGATGGGGGGTCAAGAGACTAGGGTTCTATTCTTAGTTCTGCCACTGGCCTGCTGGGTGACCTTGGGCGAATTGCTTTCCCTCTCTGTGCCTCGGTTTTCCCTTCCCACCCCTTGTCTATTGAGACTGTACGATCTTCCTGGCAGGGACCGCCCTTTACTATGTGTCTGTGCAGCACCTAGCACAGTGAGACCCTCATCTCGGTGTTATTTGCACTGTAATACAAATAATAACAGAAATCACCGTTTCACGCATCGCCGGTGGGGTAATACCATGAAAGAACTCCGGGCTCATAAAACTAAACTGGATCTTTATTAAGAGAACGATTTACGGAGGTGCTGCAACCGTAGCTAGCGTTTGACTCTGGACATGTGCCTGTTGACTATGTTCCAGGTGCTTCCTCCAAACGCTTCCCTCTTGAAACCTGTGTTCCTCCCTCCAAGTTCCAGGCAGGTTGCCACAAAAACATGCATAGAAAAATTGTACATATTTTCTTTGTATCCGTCTCCGCTCTCCTGTGTGTGCTGGGGGAAAGGGGTAGGGTTGGGGCCATGATGAGGGCTCATGTAGGTAGTTAAATACAGACTGAATTCCTGGTGTTGGAGGCAGAAGGAGGCAGTGCCTAGCACGTTGTAGGTGCTGCCAGAATACAAATAATAATTAATAATGATCAAAGCTGCTTGCGGATAACATTCATGAATATTGATGTATGGAAATCCCAGTTGGATGCAAACCCTCTTTCAAAGCCCCAGTGTAAAGACAGCAAAAACCTGCTCATGTCAGAGACTCCTCAGTAGATCACAGACACGAAATCTCTTTGTATGCAGAGCTCTCTCCCTGGGCCGAACAGGTTTTGCAGTGTCCACAGAGTTGCACCAGTAAAGTTAGGGAGCCTCTTCCCAAGCTGATGCTTGACTGGGAAGAAGAATGGCTGAGTGGTTAGAATACAGAACTTGGGGGCAGGCCCCACTAAGTTGTATTCCCAGCTCTGTGACCAGTTGTGCCTCAGTTTCTCCATCTGTAATAAATAAATACAGTGATACAGACATTAATTTCTTTTAATTAAGTAAGCTCCTTTGAGGTCCTTGGATGGAAGGTGCCAGAGGACTGCAAAATGCTATAATGCAGCTGTGGCCACTTAATTACTTCAGTTACTGCACACGAGACACAGAATTTCATTGCAGTTTCTGTGTAGAGACATAGAACTTATGAGACACACTTGGAAAATTCTGATTCCCTAATAGAGGACAATGGTGCACAGACACACAAGCCAGTTCATTCCAGCGTTACTATTCAAATATCCACATGGTCAGGTCATGGGCTCCCTAACACCCAACACCTATATTGTGTATTCTTAAATGCTGCCACGGATTAGCACACGTGGAGCTCGATATGTTATAGGGAGGGTTGGATACATGCAATTAGAATGAAGTTTTCCAGTCATATTCTTTAGATTGTCTTTTGCTTTCTGGTTGGCAGATGTTCTCTAAGGACAGAATGGGGATCTGATCTCGGGTATGAACTGGAGCTGCTGTCAGCTGAGTTTACTCCATCTTCCATGAGTGAGGCACTAGTGACTTCTGTTCTGCACAGACCAGGAGTATCCTATTTGTTACTGGTGTAAGCTGCCTTTTGCTGACACCAACATTTGCCAACACGGCTTCAAGATGAAAGTGACCTGCTTAGTATGTGAAATTTTGCCACACTCTGATCTACTTTCCCATTAAAAACAAGTATAAGTCATTGCAAACCTTGGCCCTGTTACTCCAAATAGTGCCCCACCCATAGGCGCTGACTTCCTCTCTGTCCAGTGGGTGCTTGCCCCTGGCCACACCCCTGCACCGCCCTCGTCCCGCCCCCATTCCACCCCTTCCCCAAAGTCCCCACCCCAGCCCCGCCCCCTTCCCACCCCCATTCTACCCCCTTCCCCTAAGTCCCCGCCCCTGCTCTGCCTCTTCTCCGCCTCCTTCCCTGAGCGCGCCGCATCCCTGATCCTCCCACTCCCTCCTGGAAAGTTGTAAGTGCCGCCAAACAGCTGTTAGGCGGCGGGGGAGGGGGAGGAGCGGGGACGCGGCACGCTCAAGGGAGGAGGAGGAGGCGAGGAGTGGGTGGGGGCAGGGGGAGCTTGGCTGCCGGTGGGGGCGGAGCACCCGCTAATTTTTCCCCGTGGGTGCTCCAGCCCCGGAGCACCCACTGAGTCAGCGCCTATGGCCCCACCCTGATTCCCCTGTACCCAGCTCCCTCCGCACCTGTGTGATGCCCCCATGAAATGGCCTTCCCCCAAAATCTAGCCACAGTCATTGCAAACCTCTGTCCATTACCCAAAACCCCACCTCTCCTCAATCCTTCAGACCTCAATCAAGCTTTCTGTACCTGTGTGATTCATAGATTACTCCCCCCCACACACACCATCCGCAATTATATGTGTTGTGTTTTTGATGTCCCTGGGAGCTCTCTACTCCTGCTGGGATGAGTTATTTCTCTGTCTCTAGGGAAAATAATTAAATAAGTAAATAGACTCTGTAAAGCCAAGTTTGCACGATTGAAAGGATTCCATCAGCAGCTCCTTGCCAAACATTCCCAGGGATGGGGATGTGGCTGGGCTCTGAGCCCAATGCTGTATTCAGTCAGAGACAATGGCAGTATTCCTCTAACTGGAGACCCGGAGAGAAAGACTAGAGAACGGAGCTTAGCGCCTCACATCTAAAGATTTCACCGTGCTTTATGAACCCGTGAGTTGGTGAGTCTAGCTAGTCCACGAAGAGGGAGACGGTAGATACATTTGACAGCAGTGGTGTGCTGAGAATCTCAGTGTTGTGCCCGCCAGTGTTTTCAAAAAGCATTTGTTATTTAAGGTGCATTCGTTTTGGGAGCCCAGCTTGAGACCAGGCCTGAAGTTCAGGAAGTGCTGAGCACCCACGCGCGGATAATCAGGGCTTCTTGAAAAGCTTGGCCACAATGAATCAGTGACGGCGCTGGGGCTAGGACTCAGGGGGCCTGGCTTTGTGTCCCTTGTGCTAATTCATGCACACCCTGGAGATCTTTGAAAAGGGGAAGCTTCTTCTGTACTGTGAGTTCATTTCCTGCAGGAAATGATGCCTGTTATGAAAGAGTTCAGTCATATGTGAAATGAGGTTGGTGCGTCTCAATCCGGGCAGGTGACACATGATGAAAACCTCCACCCTAATTAATAGCTGTTGAAGGACTGAATGGCCACGGTGGAGGGACACCTCCATGTTCAACCATAGCTCCTTGCAGGTGGGGGAAGTTTGCTCGGCAGCTGCTGATGTTGGACCCGATCGGTGGATAAAAAGAGAAGAGCTGTCAGCCCGGCCATTTCCTTATACACTGAAATCCCTCGGAAGATGCTAGAGGAGCTATAGACCTGCAGCAGCCCCTTAAGAAAGAGGAAGAGAGTTGGCCTCTCACCCACCATGCCTGCAGCCAATGTTCCTCTTTGCTGCGCTGGCTGACACCCACACAGGGGGATGGCTTGGTGGGAAGGCTGCCGTTCAAAACAGAGAGAGGCCCAGGGTCGGAAAATTCTGCTTGGATGTTGGGGCCCCCCAAAGCTCAGGAGTTCAGATCCAGGGTTCCAGTTTGGTCACTTATAGAGATCAGGGCTCAGCCTTGCTATCTGGGAGTCTGGCTTCCCCTTGCCAAAAATCGGGAGGATTTGGTAAAGGGCCGCATCTAGGCGTGACGCAATGGAGCATCAGTCAGCAGCGAATTCCTTGCGTTGTATGTCCCTGTACCACATTGTTAGCTGTTGATCAGAGGGGCGGGGCAGCCCAGCTGACAAAGTGTGATTCCAGTTCCACACGTGGGCGCTCCAATGTACTGCACCTCTCGGGGACCAGCCAGCCTTTGGGGGGGACAAGGGCAGCTCCAGCAGGGTTAACAAGCCAAGTCAATCCCTGGGCTGCTGGCAGAACCATTATCTGTGGCCGGAGAGGAGGGAGGATTATTCTGGAGCTGGGAAAGAGACACCAGGAGGAGGAATTGTGGGTAGTATGCAAAATAAGGCTCTGCGGGCAGCAGGAATCTGACTTTCATTCTTGGTTCCTGGCAAAGCCCCCAGCTGGGAGTTGTGCTTACCCCTGAGCTCTCTCTTTTGGGTAACCTGCCCTCCCTATGGCCATGGAGCTGTGCCTCGAGATCCGACTCTAATGATACGCCCCTAACACCTTTCATCACCCTTCCCACGGCCGAGTAGAGGGCAGCCGCCGCAGGGTGCACCCCACAGCATGGGGAAGAAAAGGTCTGGCCCAGGACATGGGGACACGCCCCGGCACTTTCCGAGAGAACCACTGCAGAAGGACTTCTAATAGCCACTCTGCAGGGAATTCAATGGATTGCAAAAGGTTGCTGGGCTGAGCCAATGGTGCCGATGTTCGAAGCTGATTCCAGAGACCTTTGAGCCAGAGGCAGAGGCGTCTGGAGTCTGAGCCTCAGTGATTCTGCCAGCATCAAGGGGCCTTAGCGTGGGTGGAATTGTCCCCTGAGAACACCTAAGTGCAGGGGGCCTCCCTGGCTGTGGGAGAGCTGGGATAAGGGCTCTCATTGCCCCACTCCCTGCCTTTGGTGTGGGGGTTGGATTGGGAGTGTGACTGGAATTCACTGTGACTGTTCACAGCTTCTCAGCCACGGCTTGTGGGGGGGGGGCAAGTTAGAGCAGCTGTAAGGCTGCCCTAAATTACACCAGGGCCCCTGCACGGTCACAGAGTATGGGGATCGCAAAGGAGCCTTAATCTACTTTTGTCCCCTCTCCCTTCAGGGCAGGAAGAATCAGACCCTTTAACTTTCCTTTCCAGCCAGAGACCGGATCTGGTCTCACCTCCCCTTCCTGGAGAGAGGCATCATCCTGCAGCCGTACACCCATGCACATGGGAGAATATCCCACAAGGGGGAGGGATAGCTCAGTGGTTTGAGCATTGGCCTACTAAACCCAGGGTTGTGAGTTCAATCCTTGAGGGGGCCACTTAGGGATCTCGGCAATAATCTGTCTGGGGATTGGTCCTACTTTGAGCAGGGGGTTGGACTAGATGACCTCCTGAGGTCCCTTCCAACCCTGATATTCTATGATCTCATTGCCCCTCAAAGAACAACTCTCCTGCCAATCCCCTCTGGGTGTCTCTCTCCACCAGCCCAGGGATCGGTGGGATTCCCCACTGCACTGGCCAGTACAGTGACACCTCTTGCCCCTGAGAGAGAGAGTATGGGACAGCACACGGCAACTCACGTTGAGAACAATGGACAATCCTGCCTCCTCTAGGCCCCAATGGGAACTGCAGCGTGAGGCACATGGACAATCATGCCCATATAACAGGCCCAACATTCTGGAGTGGGAAAGAGGCAGGTCTGTCCTATGGCAGGTGGCCCCTCTTCTGGCAGGTGCACAGGCTCCGTACAAACAGCTGGGCACCCCCTCCGCCAATTCCCTTGTGGCGCAGCACTCAACGCGGGGAACACCTGCACTTCCAGTGCCCTTGGAGCGCTCGCTCCTTTCTGGGAGCTGCTGGAAAAAGGATTCCTTTTATTGCTGTTAATACTTTTCGCCCTGCTAATGAAAGGCAGCTCTATTCCGGTCCAGGCACTGCCGCTTTATGTGAGGGAAGGGGTGGGGCTGGTGGAATATTAAGCATGTGATTTTTCTTCTTTCCCTGAAAGAATGAGAGAGATGCTGCCGGGCTGATGTGTAAGCTCTGGGTCTCTTTGGCTCCCTAGGTTCTCTACGGCTGGTAATAAAAGTCACATTGCGCAGAAATAGCAGCCAGGAAACTCTTTCATATAGAACTCGGCTATATTCTTCCAGCCTCAGGCACTTAAATTTCTCTTGTGCTCACTGTTGGTGTCTTGTGCTAGACAGAGAGAGAGCGTCTCTAAAGCCCAAATGGAATTAATGGGCTGTAAAGAATAGTACACACTGCTCTATCAACGTGCAGTTCTCAGTTCATTGAAGGAGGCTGGGTTTTCATCCCTCCAATTGTTTTCTCAGCTGAGCGGTCTCCAGAATTATTCAGAGAAATTGATCTTATCAGCCTGGGGATGGATCACGTGACAGTGCCGTAGTGATACAGACACACGGGCAAAATGGAATGCAGGGGTGGGGGTACGGGGGGAAGGGAGGGAATAAACTCTGTTCTCAGGCTAGGTCTACACTACCCGCCTGAATCGACGGGTAGAAATCGATCTCCCGGGGATCGAATTATCGCGTCTCGTCGGGATGCGACAATCGATCCCCGAATCGACGCTCTTACTCCACCAGGGGAGGTGGGAGTAAGCGCCGTCGACTGGGAGCCACGGAGGTCGATTTTGCCGCCGTCCTCACAGCGGGGTAAGTCGGCTCCGATATGTCGAATTCAGCTACGCTATTCGCGTAGCTGAATTTGCGTATCTTAAATCGACTCCCCCCCCGTAGTGAAGACCTGCCCTCAGAGTCCTTGGTGCTGCCCAAGGGGCCTCAGCTGTTGAAGCAACTTTGTTCAGCGATAGGAGCCAGGCAGCTGGAGTGCAGATGGGGTTGGCCTCCACGGAGCTGCCATGACAGCAGGCACATAGTCTGTACTGGAGGAATCCATACTGGTTAATTTCAGGATAATTGGAACATGGCCTGCAGTGACTCAAGAGCATGAGTAGGAAGCTTAGGGGAGACTGGTAGGAACCAGGGCATAAGCCCCAAATCGGCTGTGAGGTCTATACTTAGATTTCACCACCCAATTATCAAGTCTAAACTCCTCAGGTGCTACAACAGCGTTAACCTGGAGTCACAAACAGTCCCCTTGGGTACTCCGATCTATCTTGCCACCCAGGTGAGTGTGCCTTTGTCATAGCTCAGGGGTTTTCAACCTTTTTGCATTTGCAGATGCCTTTTCGAATGGAGGTGAGGACCCCTTTGGAAATTCACGGACCACAGGTTGAAAACTGCTGTTCTATGGTAACAACAAACTTTTGTGGACCCCTTAGACATAGTCTGCAGACCCCCAGGGGTCCGTGGACCACAGGTTGAAAACCACTGTGATAGATGATTGCTTACACCAAGAATCACAGCAATATTCAGGTTACTCCCAGAGGACCAGTCACTTACTCCAGGTCAATTGCACCTTAGATCTCGCACCAAAGACATTGCTTGTAACCAATACTATAATAAACTATCTAAAGATGTATTAACTAGGAAAAAGAAATGAGTTATTTATAAGGTTAAAGCAGATAAACATATGTACACAAATGAGTTACAGTTGTAAATTTCAAAAAGTAATAAAAGCTTCTATATCCAGCAAGCGCTATATGTCCCTGAGGGCTAACCCAGGCTAAGCAGCTGAGGATCTTTCGTTTATGTCTAGAAACCCCCAGAATCCAAGCAGCATGGAGATCCCAAGTTCCTTTTGTTTGCAGCTCTGAGCACATGGCAGCAGGGGCAAAAATAAACCAAACTCAGCTGATGGGAGGAGTCCACTTACAGGGCTCATCTTCACAGGGGAGAGTCTTTTGTTCTCTTGTTGATGGTATATGGGGAGACTGCATTTGCAGTGTCCCTAAATAGTCCATCTGGTGTGGATGGATCCTTCCTTTCGGGCAGGGCATAACATCTTTTGTTGGAGATCAGCCCTTCACGCTAATTAATGTCTCTCTCCTGTCTGGTGATTGATAGTCACAGAGACTCACAATACAACCACTCAACTATTACCTTGCAATATGGGGTAGAGATGTTATAAGTGAGATTTATGCTGGCAGCAACTTGCAAGTATTCAGTAAAGTCTAAACACTAAACACATTCTTATAACTCTAATACCTATTTTAACAATACTAACACACAGGTGAGCCAGACTGACTCCAGCTGTGTATTTGTCAGTGTTCAATTGAGACACGGGGACCTTGGCATGAGCTGGAATTTAGTCTGCCAGTGTCACAGTAACAATAAGGGAAGGATGAGCTTGGGGTTAAGGCACTGGGTTGGGATTCAGGAGATATAGGGTCAGCTCTCAGCTCTGCCACAGTCTCCCTGAGTGACCTTGGACAAGTCACTTAATGTCTCTGAGACTCAGTTCCACTTCTGTAAAATGGGATTGATATTCTATCCTTTCCCCCACCCTTTGTCTGTTTAGGGTAGGTCTGCACTTAACAGCAACATACAGAGTATAGACACTGCACGCCCTGCTAGCATGGGTATAAATAGCAGTGTAGATGCTAAGGCCTGGTGTAAGTGAGTAGAGACATGCCAGGCCCCTAAGGTAGGTACCCGCCACAGCTCTCTACAGGCCCAAGCAACACCTCCCACAGATACACTGCTATTTTTAGCAGTGTCGTGTCCCACTGCCATGTGTAGCTGCACACCACAGGGAGGACGCAGCCTGCCTTTCACTGCCACCTGTTGCGCCGTGTACCCTACAGGCTGCCACCAATGTATACAAGGCCTTAGACTATAAGCTTTTGGGTCTTTTACAATATCTATGTGCAGCACCGAGCACGGGGGCTGGGACCGTCTTTTTGTTCTGTGTCTGTACAGCACCTGGCACAGTGGGGTCCAGACTGGGGCTCCTGGGTGCTACGCTAATACAAATAATAACAACAACCGGGCCTTGATTTTCAGTGGGCTGTCTAGATGGTATCGTCCTAATCATAGCTGGGATTTTCCAAGAGCATAAGGGAGTCAGGCATCCAAATTGCATTGGCTTGGAGCTGGGGCTGTGAGATACCTTTGAAATCACCGGCTGACAAGAATAATAAACTGATGCTTCACTTCTAAGGACTCGGAACTTTTCATCAATAAATGATCACGAATGTGAAATGTATTAATAATAAATAACCAGATCCCAGTTCTGCTTTAAGTTACAGGTCTGCAACTCCCACGGGAAAAACTAAATAAACCCTCACCTGCAACGTGCTCTAACCACCACCCTACATCCCCAGCCAGACCGCGTTGGCCACTACACTGCAGGGATGAAAAACAACTAATTAGCCCAAGGAAAAGAATTATATTTACTTGGCATTTCAGAGGCATCATAATGTTACAGGAGGGGAAAAAAAGAAGAAAAATGGCCTTCCTAATTTGTTTATTGATTTTCCCAGGAGGGACCCAGTTGAAGTAAGATGGGGACAATAAGCTTCCCTTTGTGTATCTGGTTTATTGAGACCAAAGATCTTCCAGGCAAGGATTGTCTCTTATTATGTGTCTGTAGAGCACCTTGGAGAATGGGGCCCTGATCTCAGCTGGGCAAATAATGGAGTTCTTGTCTTGCGTTGATCCAAAATAACTTTACAATCCTGGGCAAGTTGCTGCTCTGTGCCTCAGTTTTCCTACCAATAAAATGGGCATAATAAAGCTTCTTCACATGCCAGGGGGCTGTATCATGATTAGTTGGTTAACATGCACAGGGGGCTTTGAGGAGAAGTGCAAGACATCTCACTATTATTTAACATCTTTTTCCCGACCTTCAGCCCAGATCAGCAACATTTTCCAAAGTAAAACACGGCACAGAAATGCAAACACCACTAGGGGAATGAAGCTGGGCATTTGTAGTATTCTAGTCCCTCTATATTTAGAAAATGCTGGATTTCCCTGAGCATTTGAACTCCATCTTAAAGATGCTGTTCTCGCTCTCTGTGTCATATACTCACAAAGATTCTTTATTTGGTGTGCTGGCTATCGTCAGCTGTATTTAGGAAAACACTGTTTCCTGTTGACTTGTGGGTTCCCAGCTGTGATTCCAAACATTGTTGGCCAACCCGCCCTCTCCCAGCCTTTTTGTCCCCTTCCTCCCATCCCACCCACCCACCCACCCCTAAAGCAAGAGAAAGTGACACAGCAAACACTTTTGCAAGAATTCACATTGGAACTCCTCATCCAAAGCCCTTTTGAAGTCACTGGAAGGGAGTCTTTTGATTTTGCTGTGAGTATCGGGGATGCTAATTGTGATTCAATGACTCAGAATGATAAGGCTACTGTTCCGAAGGTGGCCATGATAAAATAGCAGAGTTAGGAGAATAATTCACAATGGAAAATGTCACATCCTGAGCTAATCTCTTTTGCTGGCCAGGGAATATTCCCAAGCCGACCAGGATGGCCACTGACTACTATATTTCATGGTTTGCAATCATTCAATGCACTTTTTATTATAATTTTTTCCCTCAGGAGTATTCACCATTTTCTCTGTGTTGGTTAGTTGTGATTGGTCAGGCGAGTCCGATGGTATTGTTTCTTCTCCCTGATTGGAGAGGGAGATCTTGTGGGTAAGGCCTTGGATTGGGATTTAGGAGAATCAAGTTCAGTTTCTGGTTCTGTGACCTTGAGCCAGTCATTTAATCTGTGTATGAACTTCCCATCTGTAAAATGGGGATAATACCTCTTTCCTCCCATATTTTGCCTGTCTTGTCTGCTTAGGCTGTAAAATCTTTGGGCCAAGGACCATCTCTCACTCCTTAGCATAAGGAGGCTTCCTGGTCTCAGATGGATTATTCTACAGATGGGGAACTGATGCACAGAGAGGCGAAGTGACTTCCCCAAGGTCACACAAGAGATCCGTGGCAGAGTGAGGAACTGAACTCATCTCGCTTCAATGCCAGGCCCGTGCCATCGCCATATGCAATGAACCCATCCTTCCTCTCTGGCGGGGATTTTGTTTCATGATCAGGGCCGACGAGAAGGGGGGGAAGCTGGTACAAATTACCGGGGCCTGGCGGTCCGGAAGGGGGCCCTGGGCCCGGCTTCCCCCGCTTCCCCCACCTCTCGTCGGCCCTGTTTAGCCGGTCCGACCTTGCTGGGGGGCCCGAAAAAATTTTTTCACCGGGGCCCGAACCCGCTCTCGGCGGCCCTGTTCATGATGTCTGACACCCATCAAGGAGAGTCAACCCCGAGGGGAGAGTTTTAAATGGAAACAAGGCGAACAAGTGCTTTAAACTGGTGAAGAGAGCGCCATCT
Organism: Terrapene triunguis; assembly: GCF_002925995.2. Lineage (NCBI taxonomy): Eukaryota > Metazoa > Chordata > Testudines > Emydidae > Terrapene > Terrapene triunguis. The sequence continues at coordinate 3,230,893 of NW_020664550.1, read as the reverse complement.
GAGTCCGATACGATCTGCCTGACGTGCTACTGTTATTGCTCTGGCCGGGGAGGCTGCCGAAGCGCTAGGTGAATTAATGAGCAGCAAAACAACACCTGTTTGTGATTACGTTTGCCTGTCTCCAATCAGCGTGAACAGCAGCTGCAAAGTCACCCCGTTGCCGGTGCATGAACGAGCCAGGGCCTGCTGTCTTCCAGCAGTGTCTGATTCTAACTCCTGTGCCTCCAGATCCCTGGATTTACCTGGCTGGTTCCCTCTCTAATGGTTGCCATAGAACCTACATAGAGAGGCATCTCCCACCCGGCTGTCTCTGTGTCTATGCAGCTCCCCACCATGAGAATGCCACAGCTAAGCCCTGGCCTGTCTCTCCTGCCCACCAGGCAGTGCTCTTGAAACGGTGGCCGGGAGGTGGCACGGGGCTTGGAACCGGATTGCCTTTCTCCAGCCAGAGAGCAAAATAAAGGAAGCGGCCTGGTCTCCAGCTGCTTCTCTTTCCAGTGACTGAGGACAATGGAGAACAGATGTGAAAGCTTGACCCCTAGTGGCTGTAACTCTCGGCTGCGGTGCAGGCTGTGAGGAAGGAGCGCCGTGAAGCTGTGGAGTGGTGTAGCTCAGGCGTCTGCACCTGAGCTGTAGGCTGACCTGCCCCATCCCAGCTACACAGCATGCAGAGCTCAGTTCCTGCACCTCCTGCTCCCCCGTGCACATCTAGGGATATTACTGCCCAGATAAGCCACTCTAGAGCCTTGCTCCCAACAAAACCCTAGAACTAGTGGATAATAAGAGCTAGCACTTTCCTCTAGGAATCCAGAGAGGTGAACGTGACCTGTCTGAGGCTTCACAGCAAGTCAGCGTCAGAACAAGGAACAGAACCCAGCCCTGATTCGCAGATGGACGCCCTGATTGTCGGAGCCCTGGGCGCCTGGGACTCCTGCAACAAGCGTGTGCTGTGGACCTGCGGGATCGGTCCACGCTACGCACGGCTCATGCGGCGCCTCATGGTCTCAGACGCCATCCGATGGTCCAGGGACATCTACATCGAGCACATCACCGACCACCGACAGTACCAGGAGGCGTGAGCCAGAGTGACATCGTTCTCCCACTACGAGAAAGGGACCAAGTGACCTTCTCTGTTGGATCATATGAACTGGAACCATAAACTCCCTGAATATTAAATCTCACCAAATGAGGGTCAATCCATCCTCATCATCATATCCACTCATTATACTCCACACCCGAACATAGCCACTCTATGAACTTCATACCCTCATATCTCAATGCCTGTACTTTCACCCATCAACCTTTTACCCCCAATCGGGGATATTGCAGATTATGTATTCCTTATGCCACCTGATTTTAAACAAAACTTTGCACCCTCGATAATCTGTACCTTATTCCCTGATAACCAGAAACTTCTATGCTCAAACTCTGTTAACTTTTTCTAACATCATCTTAATAACATTTTTAAATCTATTACTAAACTTCAGAGAGATCTGTTGTGTGAAAAGGGCCAGGCACTGAAAGTGTTAAATGCTTTGCCAATGACAAACTCAGCATGTTGTTGTTTGGAAATGATCTGAGGGTCACGGGAACTTGATGGGGCCAGATAAACTCCTGGGACCTGTTTCTCAACTGGTGTAAGGGCCAGTGCTACACTGAAATCCATGAAGCTCTGCTGATTTACACCAGCTGAGGGTCTGGCCCTGAGGTCTCCCTGTCCATGCCTGCACGGTTTCAGTGGCTGCATTGAAAAATAAACACATTTCCTTATAGCGCCACATACAAAAATGTTACCGTTGGCTTCCTCCGAGGAGCCAGGAGCACAGGGACTGAAGGGGCTTTTGTTGGGGGAAATGGCTGCGAAATAGTGGTAGGTTTTTCTTCCATCCTCTCTCTCAGCCCTCTTCCCCCACGCCCCTTCCAGAAAACGAAAACCCAATATTCATGCATGGGGGGTTTATTATTGCACTCTGCTGGAGCGGACCTGCAGTTTGGGATGGCTCGGCTTGGTACCATCGTTCCAGCTAGAAGGGCGCATTCTGCCCTGGAATCCACCCAGTGGCCTGCACTTAAAACGCAGGTCGACGTACCTGCGGCGCTCAGGAGTGTGACACCCCCGCCCCTCCCCCTTGAGCACTGGAGCTACACCGCCCTACGCCCCCCACCCCCTGGTGTAGACGCAGCGAGGTCAATGGAAGAATGCTGCGGTGGACGTAGCTACCGTCACTCGGGCAGGAGGAGAAGCAAAAACCCCTTTGGTCGCTGTTGGCAAATACAGTGCTGTAGCAATGCCACCAAAGGCCCACGTGGCACAGACATGGCCTCAGCTCGGCTACTTTGCTGTCGCTCTGCTGGGAAAATCCTCCCAGTAGACCCCAGTGTCACGAGCGAGCACTGGGGAGATGTGCGGGAGGGAAGGTAACGGACCGGAATTCCCCTGCTGGGTAAGGACCTGCTGCAGGGTTCGCTCTGCTTCACCCTGCATTTGCCCCCAGGGTCCTAATGCGACCCCGCTACATGGGGGGAAATGGGAGGACCTGCCAGTGCCTTTCCCCCTTGAGTGCTGCTGCACAGAGACCCTCTGCAGAGAGGCTCCAAGCTTCAAAGGGGGGGGTGCACCCCACACACAGCATCCCAAAACTCTGCCTTTGCCCTGAGCCATTGTAACTGCAACTACAAGGGGCAAGACTGGCTCCAGTGTCTGCCCCCAACGCAGGCCTGGCCACCCTACAGCTTCTACCACTGATAGTGCCACTGGAGAATGATGGGTCCAGCATAGACACCCCTCTGGGCACAGAACTCCCAGGAGAACAGAACTGCACAGTTGTTAGCCCACTGCCTGTGGCGGGCTGTAGGGGGTGCGTGTGCATGGCATAGATGTGAAAGGAGTTCATTAAACACAGCCAACGGAGAGACCTCATCACCCACATCCCCACTTCCCCCACTCCAAGTGCACTTCAGACAGCATTTCATCCTCTGCGGGGGTGAGCTCTGTATCAGAGCTCTGGAGAGACCGCTCCATTGCAAACCCTCCCTGAGGTCATTATGCCATAGAAAAAAATCACACCTGTACACACTCTAGTCTCTTCCTTCTGTTCCTTCTCCAGCTCCTGGGCATGCCTGGGCATCCCATCTCCTCCCACCCCCTCAATTAGATACTGCCGAACAAGACTGTCTTGGTGCACCTGCCGTTTCAGGGGTCCCCAGCAGGTTGCCTTTGAGGAGCTGATTCAAAGGGCTTAGCAGTGCTTGGTTACCTGCTCTGTGGGCTCCCATTTGAAGCTCCCTTACTTCTGCAGAGGCTGCTGGCTTGCCAGTCTCACTTGCAGCAGCTGGGATCCATACGGGGTGAAGTTCACCTGCCGATCAGAAACCAGGGCCAGTATCTCTGGGATTTTGGCGCATGTGCTTTTTGTTACAGCTTTAATTGCAGGCTCTGGCATTCTGCTGAGAAATGCCCCAGACACCATCAGCACAGGGGTGAGGCAGGAAATCCTAGATGCTCAGCTGCAGCAGGATGCGTGCTTTATTAGGCGAATATCCCACAGGAGCATTCCCAGTTGCAGATAATACATGGTCACAAAAGTATGTCCACCTTGCCGTGCGACTGGAGAGGACTTGGAAAGCTCTCAGACCTCGAGAAATGGCATTGAAAGCAGAAAGCTGCCTCCCCCTTCTCCCTTAGGTCCTACCTCGATGGGGCAAAGTGCAAACCCTCCAAGAGGAAGGAAGGAAGGAAAGGAGTGGACAACAGGCTGTACAGAGAAACAGGAGCTTAGAGCAGGGTGGTTTACAGTGCTTTGGATGAGTGCTAGGGCCTGGCGATGAGACCCTCCTGTGCTCCCCTCCTTCCTATCTAGGTTCAGGAGAACATCTGAGTCTAGGTTTGATTAGAGATGATGAGCCAGCCTGGTTAAAATAGGAACCACCACTCAGAACTTAGGTCTGGGGCAGTCGGGTTAAAGGTGCTCCTACAACATCTTCCTTGAATGGGGAGTACCAATCCTGAGCCTACAACCTCCCCATCTTACCTGCCCACCAGCCCCATTCCTCTACTTCTTACATGTTGTGCGGCCATTGTGGGAAGTGGGGCTGGGGGCTGGCCTTTGCTCCTCAGAGTTAGGCTTTAGAGTTTGTTATCTCATCTAGCATCAGGGACTTCTTGTGAGAGAGTGAACAGGTCTTGCCCCCACCAGCTCCCCATTTATTATCACTTTACTTCAAGAGACAGCTTTGGCTAATTTCTCTCCTTCCACCTGAATCCACTCAGGGATCTTCCTCTGGGGTAGGCCAGAATGCGCCTGTTGCCCTCTTCTGGGGCAGTGGGGCCAGGAAACCCCCCCTCCCCCCCCCCCCCCCCCCCGATCTGCCACTACCAAATTTAAGATGCACTTCAGAGCGTATGCGCCCAAAATGCAGAATGGTGTCATGGAAAACCTTCCTCCATTTCTCTGAGATCACCAGGGAGCTGGTATCCACCCTGCACCACATGTCCAGCTTCTCCTTATAGATCAATACTGTATATACTTAATTGGCTTGAATGTTGGTTTATTAGAGCAGATGAGTGTGTAATATCCTGGAAAATATTCACTCCAGATTTCTGATGACACCTATGGAAACCCCAAAACAGAGAGAGCCCCTGGGGAAACTAACGTCCGCTCCACAATCCTGACCAGGATTTTGGAAAAATCATAGAAGAGACCAGCCTCAGGTTGTGCACAGAGCTCAGTTCATGTAATGATCTGTGCAGATATGTCATTCAGTCACTAGATGTCTTTGTATGCTACACAGATTTCCAGACAGGATGTGGTACGTGGTAAACAAGAGAGAGAGAGCTGGAACTTGAGCTGTGTGAAAGTCTGTTTGTGTCTGTAGCTACAGCTGTCTTCTTTAATAGATGCCTGTTTAAGAAGAAGTTTGGTTCTATTTATCATGAGAGAGAACTTTGATAGTTTGTGGTGTGTGAATACTCATGCAGCACAGATCAGCTCAGTAAAGTTCGGCAACATACCTTACTACCCCGGCTCAATGCTTTGATTTAAAAAGATGGAAGCAATTTAGGACACAACCAAATCCACCTCCTTAGTTTTGCATGGGATTGATTGTATGCTGTTGCAGGGCATTTGGGGAGTGTTAGTCATTTTCCAGGTAGACTGTTAGATAGGCTAAATATATTCAGCGAAATGGCTAGTTCATTTCCTTCACACTCATCCTGGGGGCTGATTTTCAAATGCTCAGCACCCAGAATTAGGGCCATATTTTCAGACGTGTTCCGCACCCAGCAGCTCTTTGGAAACTCCAGCCATTTCTTTAGGGGCGGAAGCGGGAGTTCTACTCTTCCGCTAAGTCTGGCTCCAATTGTGCTGAGCACTGGGAAAGCTCTGGCTTTGGTGTGCTAAAGGACACAGCAGTGTGCAGTGGTGTACTAATGATGCTAACCAGTCCTAGATGAATGAGAGCAAGCGCTCCCCAGTGCAATCTCCAGATGTGCATTTCATTCCCATTTAATAGCACATTTATTGTGAGTCCATAAAACAATGAATTGTTCAAAACGCATTTCCACAGCTGTTCCCTGGGGCCTGTTCTCTTCCATAATGACCCCTCGCCTCTCATTGTGCGTTGCTGTCCAATACCTAGTTAGCTAGTGCCTTGTTTGTGAACCTTCCTTTTACATGATGTGACCAAGTCCCGACTCCATTAGAGCACGTAGCTATTTAGAAACATCCCTCAGGTGGGCCAGGAAGTTCTCCCGAAGGCTGTCACTAATTATTGTCTGATCACATAATAAATGTCTCAGATGCAATAACATGTGCAGCTGGGAACTAGGTTCTACCCTGGTTTTTGTCTGGCTTTCTTTGTCTTTGATCAAAGCAGTTGTTCTTCTTGATCTGCTCTGGAATAGCAGCCTGTTCCTTGCAATGGGATGTTCTGGTAGTGCACTTCAGCGTGCAATGGAGCCTGCCATGCACTGATGCCCCCCTGCATTGTGACACATAACGTGCACCAGTGTGTCCTGGTGTGATGCTATGCACCACAGATCAAAGCATTACACCATAATGGCCTGTACCATCTATTGCTGAAATCGAGTACCAAATATCAGGAGGTTTCTGTTGAACCATGCATACTGCATGTAGTAGTGCTTGACTTTAGCAACGAGTACCACAGTGGTACACTCTGGCATAATGGTATGTCCCACACATTGATATAATCAAATATAAAGGTGTGTGCCATGTATTCTGAAGACATACCAGGCCTTTCCAGCTGGTTTAGCAGATTTCAGCCTAATGGCATGGATTGCACATGTGCAGTTGGCATCCCCCAGTGTTGGTGTGCACCGCACGAGTGCATTGTTGTGTATCACTGTAACAGTGTCTATGATGCATTTGAAATGGGCTCTGATATCATAGCATGCGCTGCCCATTCACCAAGTCCAGGGCAGTATCTGGACTGATGTGCGCTGATAACATGAGAGCTGCCATACTGGGTCAGACCATGGTCCATTGTGCCCCGTATCCTGTCTCTGACACTGGCCTGTACTGGAGCTTCAGGGGGAGTGTACAGAACAGAGCAACTACAGAGTGATCCACCCCTGTTTTCCACTTTCAGCTTCCGGTAGTCAGAGGTTTAGGGTCGCCCCAATCCTGGGGTTGCATGTAACAGTTCATGCTGCAACTGCATGCTGCACGTTGGGGTGCCGTACGGCAGAGCTATTGTGTGGACTCTAGAGAGACATGCAGAAAAAGCAGGTCAGCTATTTGCTAACTTGAACCTCAGTGCCAAGGGACTAGGCAGAGGACTGCTTGTGGGCCTTTCATCTTCAACACCACGAGAGCAGAATTACTCAACCGTCCTCATCAGCAGAGCAGAAGAATAAACAGCACCTTTGGCTGGTTGAGGAGAGCTCAGTCATCCGTGGCTGTGACCACTGGGGCTTCAAAAAGGATGGGGCTTGTGCCGTGATTATATGGAGCATAGTTGTGAATGGGGTGGACTCTGGCATATCCATGTTCAGCTAGCAATTCCTTCCAAGCACCAGACGGAACCTCGCTTCCTGACATGCCTCATTTCAGCTAGTGTGGGCTTTGCTGCTGCCTGTCCGTCTTCCACCTTTCAGTCAAGGCCTTCCCCCCCCCCCCCCTTACATTCTGAACTTATCCGCAACTGATTGCAGACTCCCTGGCACCATTTGCTACTGCTCTTGTTTTTTCGCCCATCAGATGACACTACATCACTTCCGATTTTCTGAAGAGGCTCAGAAAACAAATCAGTGAAATGTCTCACGTCAAAGGTAGCATCAAGTGCAATCTTATGTACCGTGGTGATGGGGGAGGAGACATATAAGTACCTAGACAGACAGACAGATTAGATAGATAGGAAGCTAGTCATCATCGTACAAACCTCTCTAATATCATCAGAAATATTATAATAAGGAAAGATTGATCTTCAGGGATTCACTAAACTCTTGAGAGTGTAACAGATCTATCTATCTATCTATCCATCTATCTATCTATCTATCCATCTATCTATCTATCCCCATATACTACATCCATCTAATCTATCTATCTATCTATCTATCTATCTATCTATCTATCTCCATACACCACATCTATCTATCTATCTATCTATCCATCCCCATACACCACATCTATCTATCTATCTATCACAGAATAAATCTACCTTACACTGTACCTAAATTCTTCTTGCCAGTTGCATGGGAACAACTTCTACTGGCTCAAATGGGAGGTGTTCACATGCCACTGGTGGGAAAGCCCCTCCATGTATATAGAATTTTTCATCCTACTGCAGGGGTTGGCAACCTTTCAGAAGTGGTGTGCCAAGTCTTCATTTATTCACTCTAACTTAAGGTTTCGCGTGCCAATCATACATTTTAACGTTTTTAGAAGGTCTCTTTCTATAAGTCTATAATATATAACTAAACTATTGCTGTATGTAAAGTAAATAAGGTTTTTAAAATGTTTAAGAAGTTTCATTTAAAATTAAATTAAAATGCAGAGCACCCTGGACTGGTGGCCAGGACCCGGGCAGTGTGAGTGCCACTGAAAATCAGCTCGCGTGCCGCCTTCGGCACGCGTGCCATAGGTTGCCTACCCCTGTCCTACTGGATCCCAGCTGCAGGGCAGACCCTGGGTCGGGTCCACAGCTCGTGTGAATAGATGTAGCTCCTTTGACTTTGGGGGAGCTACGCCCACCTATAACAACGGACAGTCAGGCCCCCTCAGTCAAACTCTGCACAGATTTATATTCCATGCAGCTCTCTGGAGCCGGGCAAGGGATAAGCCTAGGCAGAAGCTGGCCACATCTCTAGAGATGATCTCACTCATCACTGCCTGCGGCCAGCTCTGGGTGGGACAGGGCAGAAGTTCTACATCTGCCCTAGGCTTAAGAGAGGAAATGAAGGCTACACACACACACACGCTGTGCAGGGAGCGGGCCATTATGGAGGCTGGAATTAACGCTTTTCGTGGTCAGAAGAGGAAGGAGAAATGAGAGGAAAGGGGGCAGATAGAGCTAGACTGCAAGAGATGGCAAAGTTGCTGCTGGGATTGCTGGCAGTGTCCGGGCTGCTGGCGAGACAGAGCTGGCTGGCTGGATTTTTTTTTTTCCAGGCCCGTGTCTCAGTTTCTCTGTGTTTTATGTGTTTTTATTTCCTATTAAAAGCTCCCTGTCTCATTTCCTCCATGAAAAACAAGGCTCTTTCAGGGAGATGAATTCCTTCAGCTCCAGAAGAGCCCTAGTCGGCACTGAAAAATAAACAGCCTGCAGATTGCAGCGTCTTTCTCCCGAGCCTCCTCTTGAGCCCCACATTCTCCCCAGCCTCTTCTCCCCCCAGAGCCTGCGGTTAGCCTGCTTTTATTACCAGGACTTAGGGACATCAGAGATGCTGGTGCTAGAAAATGTTCTTTCTGCTCCAGACATCAATTGTTTGCAACCCAGTGCACTCAATGTATTCCCGTGGCCCTCCATTCAGGGACTTGTTTTGTGCACCGTGTTCAGTATTTGGTTAAAGTCTAAACTGCTGGTTACTAGCTGTGGACAATCTGTGAGCAACACCTTTCTGTCAATGCTGCACTCTCCTACCCATGGATCCAGGGTGTGTCGTCTCCTGGCCTCCCACCCTGTGTGCCTGATCCACTAGCCTGGCCTCTTGCTCCAGTCCGGGGTTCATGACACGCTTCCCTGGCCTGTTATTTGTGTACGCTGGTCAGAATTAAGGCCCTTTGGCAGAGTAGTGCTTGAGGGAGAGCCCAGAACAGGACTAGCAGGGGATGCTGCTGGCTGGGATCACGGTGCATTGGAAAAACGCTGGGGAGCCCAGGACTGACGTGGCAGGAGATGCTGCAGGCCAGGAAGGAGATGCACTGGGCTCAGGTGTGTAGGATCCCAGTACTGGAATAGCAGGCAGGACCTCAGGGGTGCACTCAGGCGCATGGGCAGAGCTATATGGGGGGAATTTGCAGAGTGTCACCTCACCATGTGCCTGCCTTTAGCCCAGACTATTCACCTTGCACTTTCACAAGCACTGAAATTCACCTAGATACTGAGGGAAGAACACCCCTGCGTTTTCTGCTGGCCAAAAATAAGTGACGCTGGCCAGTTTGTTTTCTAGCAGCAAGTGATGCCTTTGGGGTGTTCGTCTGCCCTGGGCCGCACGTTCCTGAGTTTCGTTGGCCTCCAGGCTGAGGAGCACAAGCGTGGGAATGACTTCATCGTGATCCCTGCTGTGCATGGCAGGGGAGCTTGTCGCACACTCACTTCCAGGGAGGGGCTCCTCTAGCTAGAAGAGCCAGGTCAGCAGGGAGGGCTGGCCCTGGGGTACAGCTCTCCTGTCCAGTAGCCCACCCCTGTGGTCACAGGGTATTAAAGAAAAGCCCATCTGCTCTCCCACCAGAGACCCATGTCCTGCATCTTTGAGGCAGCTGCTTGCAGAACCCAGCAGTGGTGTCTTTCAGAGGCTGGGGTGTGTTGTCCTGGATAAGAATCAGGTCACTGACGAGCTCTCTAGAAGGTCTCTTGGTCTTTTCCCAGCTGAGGAAGTTGCTGATGACCAGTGACAACCTGGAACAAGTCCCAGGTGCTGTGGCCAACCAACTAGCAGCAGTTGAGGTGAGGACACATTCAGATCTCAGAGGGGATGGCTGGCACTTTCAAAGATCTGGTGGACCTGAGCCTGCTGCCGCCTGAGGCCTACAAGACTGAAGAATTTGAGGGGAGAAGGAAAGGGGTGAGGGTCATTAACTCAGGCAGCCTCCCCCACATTTCCCCTTCTTTGCTTATGCCAGACTGGTAATCTTGGAGCCTCTTCCATGGTGCTTTGGTACGTTTGGTCCTACCTGGAGCCAAAGGGTAAAAAAAAAAGAGGTTAAACAAAAAAAATCAGACAAGCAACTGAGAAACAAATAGTTTGGTTCCAGTTTGGTTCTGGACCCCAACAAAGGCTCTGAAACCCATTGTTTCTAGAACATGATAAAGGCTCTGAAACCCACTGCTCCTAGAACATTACAAAGGTGCTGGAACCCACTGGTTCTAGAACACGCGAAAGGTACTGGAACCCATTGGTTCTAGAAGATGACAAAGATGCTGAGCACAATTCAGGACCCTGACAAAGGCCCTGGAGCTCATTGGTTCTAGGCAAGCCAATGGCTCTGGAAGAGGATGAAGAGTCTGGAACCCTTTGATTTTAGACCATACCAAAGACTCTGGGAACCCACTGCCTGTCATTACTTTGAGAAGCCTCCAAAGTGTTTGCCTGCCGCATGTAACCCCCTTCCTGAAACCATGGCACAGGTATTTTCATTGTGATGGTGCTTCCACCCCATGCGCCTCCTGCATGCAGTGTTTTAGAAAGCTGAGGTTTGACTCAGTGGGGAGGGAAGGCAGCAGCACCAGGACCTTCATGTTCATATTAACCTCAGCCATAAAAACAAAAATAATAATAATAATGAATAACTACATGACATGATTGCAAGAAGCAGGCAGTTTGCTCCAGCAAATCCCAATGGCCGTTGCCAAGAGAACTGGAGTGTTGTGTTTATCCCAGCCAGCGGAGTTGGCTTTTGGAAGCTCTTCCCCCTTGTAGTGCACTTGTGCGTGTTGCCTGCAACACACTGGCCGCCCACATCAACATCTGAGCTGTCGAGGCTCAGCTTTGAATTTGACCAGCCCGACAAGTGGAATGAGCTGGTGGGGTCTCGACTCCCGAGCGCCACTGGACAGCTCTGAAAGAGTGGTTGATAATGTCACCTGCAGGAGAGCCTCCTCTTAGCCCTGCAGGCTCCTGGCAAAGTGTAGGACCTATAGAAACCATCCTGGCCCTGGATATCTGTCCCTAGCAAGAGGAAGCAGCTACATCCCCCGGGGAAAAGGCACGCTGCTTTTAATCATTATAGGACCGCAATGGGGTGAACTGTCTTTTCTTCCTAGGAGAGGGTGGTCCCTGAGGAAGCTGTTACTGCAGTGGAAGGAGATTTGATTTTAAGGTTCTCTCTAGATTCACTGCCCTCAGATCAGCTAGTATCAACCTTGCCCTCCAGAGCTGCCTGCTCCTTGCACTGAGCTGCTGGCTGATGCCCAGTCCCTCAGTAAAGCACTCCACAACAAACACAGTGGTGGAGCCAGCCAGCGGGGATTGGAGCTCCTGGCCTGTGTTCTGAGACTATTCTTGACAGTCAGTTTTACAGCCTTGGCAGCTAATCTCCCCCTTCCGGCCCTTTCTGTTTAAATCAAAATAAACGAGCAAAATCAAAGCAGCAAAACCCCAAGCACAGAGAGACGTTTATTCTCCAGCCGTGTAATAGATATTTATTATTAAATATCGGGGCTCGTGGAGGTGAAAATATTGGCAGAGGCAGAAGCTACAGCCCGGCTAGTTTGCCAGCTGCAGGGACGCTCAGCAGCTGCTGATGCCAGTGGCTACTGGGGAGGAAAGGTGTTCTGGGACTCAAGAGAGCTGCGTAGGACATGGGGTTTCCCATGGGGAAATTTTTGAGATTTAAGAAAAATGTCCTGTCCCAAATCAGGATGAAAAGTCAAAATTGCAAAAATTTGAGTGAACCGACAATTAAAATAAAAAAATATATATGTTGGTTTGAGTTGATCAAAAGGTTTTGTTTTGATCATTTCAAATCAGACCCTTTCCAGAAAAAAGTTTCAGTTTCGACGAATCGGCATTTTCCTAACCAGAGTAGGGAGGAAATTTCATCCAAAAGTTCCCGACTAGCTCTAGACCTGGGTTCAAGTTTCGGCTCTGCCACAGACTGCCTGTGTGACCTCGGTCAAGTTACTTTATCTGTCTGCACATCAGTTCTGTACAAAAATACCCCTTCCTTTGTCTGTCTTGTGTACCTAAGACTGTCAGCCCTTTGGGTAATAACGCACAGGCATTACTACATACAATGTAAGCCTCCCCAAACACTCAGTGGTTATACCTTTAAACTGCCTGTTGGATGCTGGCTTGTTGTTTAGCTCCTCCTGACCTCAGACTGGTGGATTGTGACTTATATTGGCACCCTCAGAACCATAGCCTGGAAGTGGAGACAAGGTGGCTGGAGACCCATTAGCAAAGTAGGGAGTCTTGTCCTTCTGCAGTCATGTTCCCTAAATTCCTTTCTATGAAGAGAAGGCAGTTTCATGAGGCTTGCGCTGAGCACTGCAGCCTGAAAAGGGGATCAAACGTTTTGAAGGAGGACAAAGAAACCAAGTGCTCTGCTGAGATCCCCCTGGAAGCTGGTGAGGATGACTGGGTGGTGAAAGTCATCACTGGCCACTGGACCTGCCAGCTTCCTGGGCTTCTGCTCAAAGCTAAGAACCTCGCTGGGAAAAGGGACTTCTTGTCTGGGTTCACTGCTCTGCACTGGGCAGCCAGGAGCGGGGACTGCGAGATGGCACGCCAGCTCATGGAAATGTCCAAGAAAGCTGGTAGCTGCCTCGACGCGCATGCAAAGTCCTACGGAGGTTACACCCCGCTCCACATCACCGCCATGCATGGGCGTGAAGATGCTGCCACCATGCTGGTCAGGAATTACCAGGCCAAGGTGGATCTCTGGGAGTGCAGTGGGAGAAAGCCCCTCCAGTACTTAAACAATGAGTCGCCTGCCACCCTCCAGCAGCTCCTGAGCAAACCAGATAGTTCCAGCGCTACTGCAGCCAGCCGGTCTAAGATGACAAATGTGGAAACTGCTGTCTTGAGTCCCACCAGCAGGTTCCTTGGAGTGATCAAAGCCTTAAAGAGATCTGTGTCCTCCCTCAGTGGGTCAGCGGGTGCCAGGAAGACAGGTAAAGCTACAGGGATCTTTTCATCCCTCTCCAAGGAAGTGAAGCAAGCCCAGGAGGAAGCCAAGACCAGAAGAATACAAATCTGTGTCTGAACTATTTTCTCAATTTGCTACTAGTCTCTGCCTTAGTAAATTCAAAGAGATGTGAACAAAGGCATCAAGGTCTCTGGAACTTGTACCACAAAGGGAGGAGGAGTTTTGCACCTGTACACTGGCACTACCCAGATTTCCTTAGAAATGCTGTAGCTGAGTGGTTCTCAAACTATGGGTTGGGACCCCAAAATGGGTCATGACCCCATTTTAATGGAGTCGCCAGGGCTGGTGTTAGACTTCCTGGGGCCCGGGGCTGAAGCCAAAGTCTGAGCCCCACCACGCAGGTGAGAAGCCCTCAAGTTTCGGCTTCTCCCCCTGTCCAGGCAGCGGGGTTCGGGCTTCAGTCCTCCTTCCCGGGGTCGTGTAGTAACTGTTGTTGTCAGAAGGGGGTCGCGGTACAATGGAGTTTGAGAACCCCTGCATGATACAGACGTGTTAATTGAAACAGGGAGACCTCTAACTCCATGCAGGAGGCCTGAGCTACTTCAAACGGTTTTAGCAGAAAGAACAGCCAGTTTACACAACAGCTTGCTTAAGCTGAACATGCTTCCTCGGAATTTGCCGCGCCTTCTCCCAAAGTTTGAAGAGGACCAAGGATTGTTTTAAACAAACCCCTTGTGTTTTGTCAACCTAGGTATCAGGTTCTTAAAAATGGCCCTTTATACTATAGGTTTAATGGCGCCATTGAGGAGAGAGACAGAGTTTGGGGTGTCTTGCAAAATCTCCCCCTTTGAATTCTGGTTGACTTGGGGGTATGCTGGGAAGGGATGGAGTTCAGAGGGGGGGGATGTCAGAGCGGCTGAGAGCCCACTGCATGAGAGGCATGTGGCAACCAAAGGGTTAAAATTAACTCCAGGGTATGAAACATCAGTTAATCAGGACCCCAAGGTGTCCGGCCTGAGACCAATCAAGGGTGATGCAATCTGTGGTGCTGAGCACCTGCTAGGTAACTGATATCTGGGTGTGGCCACAAGGCTGCCAGAGCAGTAGCTAGCTTTGATGCTGGTCAGGCCTCTACAGCAATGTCTAGTACCTTGGCAGTTGCTTTTGGTGTTTAGTCTAAACTGAACCTCTGCTAAGGAAACTCAAGTGGGTGCTTTGTAATTCTCCAGTGCACAAGGGTGAGGCTGTAAGAGGGTGGGAGGCAGAGCTCCAGACAGCGAGTGGAGGTGTTGGAGGAGCCTGGAGCAGCCTGCAGTGATTTTTATACTGAGAGGTGGTGGGTTTGCTGAGGGTGGGGATACAGGAGGGATTTGCAGTGTGCTCTGTTGGGTGTCTGTGCTGCATGGGGTTAGTTTGAGAGTTTGGAGCCGTCCGAGTCTTACAGCAGCTTGTTTAGGGGGTGGCAGATTGGAGCTAGCAGAAGGACTGGCACCATCCTGCAGGGGGGCTGTGCTCTGTGGGGATGGAGTTCCCACAATGGTGATATTGGGAGCAGGCTGCAGGCTCATTATGCATGGGGACTGGGGCTAGGGGAAGGACTGGCAGCTCCCTGCCCCATGCTTATAGGATCAAGTGCATCTGTATCTGAAGAAGTGAGGTTTTTACCCACGAAAGCTTATGCCCAAATAAATCCCTTAGTCTTTAAGGTGCCACCAGACTCCTTGTTGTTTTTGTAGATACAGACTAACACGGCTACCCCCTGATACTTTACATCTGGTAGTTACTTCAAGTTCCCCAGTGGCGATCCCTGCCCTCCCCCCTCTCCTTCCATGTAACTTCATGTAGTTAATATCTCTTGGGGGCTTCAGGGGAGCGTGGAGGAGAGGAGGTTGGCTTTCTGCTAGCTGGCAGTGTGTGTGTGAGACCGCAGAGTGGCAGGGCCAGGGCGTGGCTAGGCAGAAAGGCCTAGGACAGGTGAATGAGCAGATCGCTCTAGTCTAGAGGCCAGGTTGGCTGGGCTGCTAGATGGTCAGGTATAAGATTCAGGAGTGATCTTGGAACCTCTGCAAAAATTGCTACAAAGGTCCCTCGTGACACGGAGGCAGGGGTATTGGGGCAGCAAGATCAACGGACAGTGTGCTCTGCCGTCCCCTCATCCTGACTCCTCAGCCCCTTTCTTCCAGTTTATGCAGAAGGCTGCTGCCTGCAGCACGTTCCCCTTGGCCCCAAATGGCTCCCCATTGGCTTAGGGCAGTGGTTCCCAAACTGGGGTTCGCGAAATGTTCCAGGGGGTTCTTGGGGGTGGGAAAATCCCTAATGGCAGACAGAGCTGTCCCTAGGGACCCCGGGCAGCATGGGGCCAGCAGCCCGGAGCCCCTGGACTTCCAAGAGCTAAGCAGATCAAAGCAAGCCTATCTATCACACTAAGGAGATTTAAACTTCAAGACTCCTTATAAGAAATGGAAAGGGAGGTGGATATTTTTTGCTGTTTTTAAAATGAAATAGGCAACTAGTATTGTTTTTAAAATTATTATGAAGAACAAGTTTAAGCTTTGTTGTAACGTGTGTTGTGTGCCTGGACTGCTCAAGACCTGAATGCTTGTGTAGGAGGAACTCTTTGAGGTGGCTTCTTAAATACCTTCCTGCTGTTTCACATCTGATACTCCTTGATGAAACATAGGAACCTTGTCTTATAACAGGCAGATTCACATTGATACAAGCTACGAAAGTGAGATCTTGGAAGAGTGTTGCCGTTTTCATAATGTAATAAAAATACTGTAATGATCAATAATAATTAATGATAAATAGTGTGTAATAAGCATGTCATAAAAACAAATTGTGTATTTCCAAGATCACTGCTTTTATAATTTATACTCAGGTAAAGGAGAAAATCCCTGGAAATATTCATTTTTAGGAGGGGGTTTGCGAGACTTGACATTTTCGTGAAAGGGGTTCACGGGTTGTTAGTTTGGGAACCACCGGCTTAGGGTCTCGTTCAGAGCTGCTCGCCTTGACTGTAAATGCCCACCATGGGCGTTGCTCCATACTACTCTGCTGATATGGGCCTGATTCTCCTCTCATCTAAACAGGGGTGAACCAGGAGCAGCTGCACTGGAGGCAGTGAACCGGATTCTCAGTAATTCCCTTCCTGCATGTGGAGTAGGAAGGGGGAGGGCAAAGGTCCGCAGTAGAGGGCTGCTCTAACTTATCTTGTTTCCTACTGTACCCTAAGCAGCAGAGAATAAACAGCATGCTGTGCAATGCCCTCCAGCAATGTGCCACTTACCAGGGGGCCGGGAGCAGGGCTGGTGTAGTGCTCTTGCACCAGTTCTACATTGGCCAGGGAAGCTCCCTTGGAATGGGATGATCAGGGGGCCGTTTACACTGACTTTAAGGCCCTGTTGGCACTGCCAGCGCAGCATAAAGGTGGGCTTAGTGTAGAATCAGGCCCACGGTACTTGCATCATTTTAAGTGTGAGCAGAATCAGGCCCATGTGCTCTCTCTACTGTGCTCTCCGCTTACCTGCCATCTGGCCCCTGCTGCTACAAGAGCCTTCTCCTTTGCATCTCCCCAACCTTGTCTGCAACAGTATCTTCCCTCCCGCACCTCCCTGTGATTTCCTAGGTTACTTTAATGCAGTGCCTCTGTTCTTTAGCCCTGCAGCACCATTCGCCTGGAAGATGCTATGTATAAAAATATAGCGTTGCTTAATTCTGCACACTCCTACTCTGTGTATGGAAGAGAGACTTCACTGGGGATCAGCAGAGCCCTAGTGAGGGTAAGTAGGGTGGGGTCCAATTGATAGGAAGAGTTATTCAGACTGCAGCCAGGACGAATTCTGGTTACGCTTTCTCCCAAACAGCTCCTAAAAATATCATTTAAATTGGGGAGGGAAGAAAAAGGACATTGATTTTAGGTGACGTAAAGGCGAACTAATGTTAAAAACAGATTGATCGAGACTTCATAGATTTGTAATAAATTCCTTCTGCAAACAGTGTGTGTGAGAGGGCAGTGAAATCCCAAATGTTTCTCCTTCTGTTGCTCATTAAATAACCCGATGAAATTATCTTGATTAAATGCAGGCCTGCCCCGGCCATAAAATGTTACTTTTGTAACGAGTGAGGGTTGTTCCAAACGGTAACTTGAGGGATAATAAACCTGCAATAGATGTTCGCTTATTGCACAGTGGTTAAATGGTCATGATTGTTACTCATCACTGTTTGTTGTGTGGCAGCCCCTACAGCCCCTGCCATGTGTAAATCACTGTACAACCACGGAACAAAAAGAGGGCGCCTGCCCCGAAGAGTAGGATCATTTGATTAACTTGAAATCAATGTCTAAATCAATTTTTTATTATTTGGGACATTCAATTAAAGGCTTTTATTATTTATATTGACGTAATCATTGCTGGCCCTAGCTAAGATAGGGGGTCGTGCGAGGTGCTGTGCTCACGCAGAGCAAAGGACAGTCTTACAATCTAAATAGACCAGACAGGCGAATGGTGTGGAAAGTAAATTATTCTTCTCTCCATTGTACAGATGGGGAAACTGAGGCACAGAGAGACTAAGTGACTTGCCTAAGGTAACACAAGGAGTTTGTGGCAGAGCTGGGGATTGAAGCCAGTCCTCCCGAGTTTGCATCCAGGGCCTAGTCTTGGGGCTCGCGAAAGTACGTGTTTCTATAGAGGAAGGCAATTGCGCATACAGGGTTTGATTTCAAAGGTTATGCAACACCAGCAATGCAGGAGATGGCACAGTTTGGTGGTGTGACAGGTTCAATGGGAGAATTTAGCTATCAGAGAACACAAGAATGTCACCCAGAAGAGAATTAGTGGCGCAGGAAGCAAGTATGTTAAATTACACCCACTGAAGGTCAAAGTGACACAAGAAAAGTTAATGAATTGATTATATTTGGAGACCTTCTAATGGATCACTGATGCCGCGAGCGTGATGGTCTCAGCCCAGTGCAGAGCGAACCTTTTCAAAAGCACCGCACAGCAAGGCTAGATGTGAAAAATCTCTGCACAGAATAAGACCAAGACTGGTGGCAGTTGAGGACTGTGGTACCTTGGTAGACCCCAGAACTGGAATGGCCGGGCCGGTGCTGCAGGTCAGGATTCAGGTGCATTAGCATAGCCGTGGGGGGGCTCACAGCTGGTATGGGAAGAGCTGGTAGAGGTTGGGATTGAGTAGCATCAGTGGGGTGGGCTCAGGACTTGGAATTGCAGGGCAGGACTGAGGAGCATTTGAACTGCACTGCTGAGAATTTTTTGTTCCCTCACTTTCACGTGCCCCTAGTCCATGCAGAAACCCCCCCAATAAATCTCTCGCAGGGTGTCAATTCGGAGCCAAAGCTGCCTCTCTTCATATTGAAACAGTGGAAAGCGCAACGATGACTCAATGGTGCAAAGGGAGGTGAGATCCATCCACAGTGAAGAGCCCTGATTTATTAGGAGACATTAATAGGCTCTGTGGTAATAAAAGGTCAACATTTGTCTAGCGTTTGGCACATCCTTAGGCAGCGGCGAAGGGGGGGGGGGAGGGAGGCTGCGTAGCTGTTTGCACTGCTAATTGTCTGCAACATGGAGTTTCTCCAAACACAAAGGAATCGCCAGCCAGATGTTGGGCTCAGCCAGAGGACCAACCTTAGCAAAAAGCTTGGCTTGGTTAGTGCTTTGGAGAGGGTCATGTAGCTTTCCCCCTGACTCGGTGAAGGCTTGGAAGAGCAGTCAGTGTGTGACATGCTGATTGATCTCCTTTGCATTCTGTTTTCCCCACCAATAGCCAGAGCTGTGGTGTTTGGCTGTCTGGCATGACTGCTGAAGCAGTGTTGTGTTGGCCAGCCTGATGTCCGCTCCCCCCTCTTCCATTTTGTCTGGAAATGATAGGGCAGCAGCGGGACAAACAAATTAATGAACAGGGGAAGTCAAAATAGCTGAAAGCTTCTTGCTGTCACTGACTCTGAGCTCAGGACAGAGCACAAAGGGAGGCAGCTGTCATGCCTTAGGTCTACACTAACCCCCCAATTCGAACTAAGGTACGCAACTTCAGCTACGTGAATAACGTAGCTGAAGTTCGAAGTACCTTAGTTCGAACTTACCTCCGTCCAGACGCGGCAGGCAGGCTCCCCCGTCGACTTCGCGTACTCCTCTCGCCGAGCTGGAGTACCGCAGTCGACGGCGAGCACTTCCGGGTTCGACTTATCGCGTCCAGACAAGACGCGATAAGTCGAACCCAGAAGTTCGATTTGCTTGCCGCCGAACTACCGGGTAAGTGTAGACATACCCTTAGAGGGGAATAAAAACAGTGCTTTTCACAGGTATAGCACCTTCTCTTCAAGGGTCTCAAAGCACTTCACAAGTTAAGGCTCCCAGCCCCACTTTGAAGCTCAGAAGCTATAGATAGGTGAATTAGCCCCATTTTATAGACGGAGAAACAGTGGCACAGAAAGGGTAAGACTTATTTTTGTTTTAAAATTGGGATGTCTAAATTTAGCCACCTAAATAGGTGCACCCAGTAGCTCCTTTGGAGCTCTCAGGAGGCTGCTGAATGCTTAGCACTTTTGAAAATCTAACCACTTCTTTGGGCTCCTAGCTTTAGGCCCCCAGGTTTAAAAAAATCTTGGTTTAAGTGACTTAACCAATGTTGGACAGGGAGTCGGTGGCCGAGCTGACCACCTCTACTTCTCAGACATGGGCATCAACCACAAGGCCACCCTTCCCCTCATGAAGAGAGAGAGAGAAAGGGGAATGTAGAGGGAGGAGCAGACAGAGGCAATGCCAAAACAACAGATTACTTATGGGAAGTTCTTTCGGGCAGGGACCATCTTTTTGTGTTTGTACAGCACCTTGCACAGTGGGGGCCTGGTCCATGACTGGGGCTTCCAACTGCTACCTCAGTACAAATAATTAAAAGAGAAGGTGAGGAAAAAGGGAGGAGGGGGGGAAAGCAGGGGGGAGAGAGAAGAGAGCAAGGAGGAGACATAGAAAGAGGCGAGAGAAGCCACCGTGACCTCTCTTGATGTACAAATTACTCTGCTTTTTCTGTCTGGTTCAAGACTCTGATTCATCAGCCTGGCTATTTTAATGGCTTAACCCCCTGGAGCAGAGAATCCCGGTCTGTGGTCTGTGGATCACTGGTGGTCTGCGGCGAGTTGCCTGGTCACATAGCGCTGGCTCCTCGTCCTTACTTCCAGCAGCTAATGCGCATCCAAAGAAACTTAAAAAAGGACCTTCAGCACTGTCCCGACCTGGTTCTTCCATGTAAGCAATGACTGTGGTTGCCACAGGGACGTCATAGTGGTCCTCTGTGCTTGTGAGTAAGAAGACTGATGGCCTGTCTCTACAATAGGGTCCCCCACAACGAAAAAGCGTGGGAACCCCGGGCCTAGAGCACTATTAGCAGAGCGAGAGAGACCCAACTGGGGCAAATGAGGGAATTTTTGTAACATGTGTAGGACAAACATGGGTGACTCAATTTACCTGCTGACTCTGTATTGCTATGCACTGGATGTCAATGGAGAGGGGAATGAGGCATGGCCATGTGTCACGTATGTTGTCTGGGTTGAGACCAGCTGCTCTAACGAGAGCTGGCTGGAATCAGCACATACGCAGGGAAGGCCCAGGGGAGATGACAGGAGCCTCAATGGCTGAATGTTAACTTTCAGTGACTGGGAGGCTGAGGCGGGCTGCAAATGGGGACCAAAGGAATATGGGGTGAGCAGACTGGTTTTTAAGATTGTTACTGAGACATGCAGGGTCACAGAGACAGAGGGACGGAGAGCCAAGATGGATCCAGGAAAGCATGCTAGGGCAGTTGCTTCTGCCAGTATGGACTCTGATTTCAGCTTGGCTTTCCCATCCTAACCTAGAAGCTGTATGCTAGGGGACTAATAAATGCTGCCTTGTTCTGAAAAGGCTGCACGATGTTGCTGCAAAACTCACTCGGGTGCCTGAAGGGGTAAAAAGTCTCTGAACAGGGCGTCTGCACTTCTGCCAGGCTCGCTGGGGAGAGCCCCCGGGGAGAAACAGAAGTGCGGGACCCAGAATGCAGGCCCGGTTTCGGAGTTCGGCTGCAACCAACGTGTGTCTGCAAAAAGTTCTGGTTTCAACAGAAAAGACGTTTTGTCGAAAAATTCCCAGCCAGCTCTAGTTAATATGAGCGTTCTCCAGCAAGCACAATACTTGGCTTCTGTGCTCAGTTCCTCTCTTCTCCCCCTGGAGCCCTGATTCCGTCTTACCTTCACCACCAATTCACTCCCTCCACCAGCAGCACAAGAACCACTCCCTGGCTCTTCCTTTTGGCCCACCCCCCATCCTTGTCACGCAGCCACTGCACCTCCCTTTGACACGTACCCACTTCCAGGACGCAGCTGGACCTTGTGCTATGACTGTCTCTTCACTGCTGGCGCTGAGCTTGCGGGGAAGTGACGGCGGTAGGGGCCACGAACAGCAGGAGACCGGTCATGTCAGGGGAACCACCTGAGGGAGCTTCGCAGGATTTGGACCTCACAAGTACCTACCTGCCAATGGCCAGAAATCCTCCCTTTTTCCTAGTGAAGTGCCCCTGGGGACTGAGCCGAGGACCAACCTGCCTCCCCTCTATCCTAAAGCCAAGGCCCAGCAGAGACGTTCCCTCCTCCACTGGGGCGAGAAATAAGGCCAGCCTGGGAGTTGCCCCCAGAAGATTGCGGGTTCAAGCAGCCACTAGCTAGTTCTGCAGCACCCTCATGTTGGCACCCTTTGGAAACTGACCCCTTTCCCCACTTGTTCTCCCTTGAGGTATTGGGACGGTATTGGGACCTGCCCTTTCCTAAGGGGTTAACGCTTTTATGAGCTAGTGATTATTTTGTTCTTTTACATCTTGTACCAGTGAATAATTAGAAGCAGCTTGTTGGTGAGGTTTCCTGGTTCTCTGGAGTAGATCTGAATTGCTTTCCCCATCATTAACCATAGCTTGGCGGGAAAAAAACCCTAGTTGATAAGGAGTGCATTTGGTCCATGCTGCCTGTCCCGAGAGAGATGAGCGTGCCCAATGGCCGGGCCAAGCTGTGAAGCTTCATGGCTAATTATTATCACCAAAGTCACCCGGAAAAAAAAACCACAGCGTGAAAGGGAAGAGATGACAGCAGAAGAGAGAGAGCCGCTGCAGGGGCATGTGTAAAGGCTTTTGGATAAACACACTGTGCAGTAGTGCCAGCAGAGTGACTGGAAATGAACTGGACGGGAAGCAAGTGGAGGAGGGACAGGAGGATAAGGGATGAGGGGGGAGAGGGCATGAGGTGATGGACAGTTTTAGCTGTGAAGGCGTTAGACTGAATCACTCCAGTTGTCCTTCAGGAATGAGAAGAGCTTTAGGGTCTGTCTTCAAGGCACAATTAACTCAGTGCTTACCCAGGTGCTGCCCCTAACCCTCCTACTGTCCATGCATGAAACCTTCTGATCTGGGTTAAGTCATGCTTTCAGTTCAGGCTTGCTGGCTTGCCAGGGGCTATAGGCTGAACCCCAAATGAGCCTTTCACTCAGACTGGTAACCCGTCCCCTCTGCAGTGAGCCACTTGAATGCTGGTAGTCCTCCAATGCCTTCCCACAATCCCGCCATGTGCCCAGAAGGACAGACAAGTTCTCCCACAATTTACCAGGAGAGAATCTGAGCAGCTCAGCTCACTGCAGCGCAAAGAACCATGGATGTGCCCCCAGAAATCCTAGTGACACACACCGGGGAGCACAGAACCAGTGAGGATACTGTAATTTGGGCAGGGCTTTGCAACGTGGCTGCTCACGCCTGGGCTAGGCCAGTGGTTCTCAAACTTTTGTACTGGTGATCCCTTTTACACAGCAAGCTTCTGAGTGTGACCCCCTTTATACATTAAAAACACTGTTTTTATATTTAACATTATTATAAATGCTGGAGGTGAAGCGCTGTTTGGGGGCGAGTCTGACCGCTCAGGATCCCCCATTCAATAACCTTGCGACCCCCTGAGGGGTCACGATCCCCAGTTTGAGAACCCCTGGTCTAGGCTAACCTGGCTGCTCAGACCTGGGGGCTGACTACCTGAGTTAACTCTGCAGTGAAAACGTACGCCAAGTGTACATTTGTGCTGGGTGAACCTAAAAGGGTCGGAAGTGGAACTGGTTGGGGGGGAAAGGGGAAGGAAAAATTGCAAATGTCCCTTCCCCCTTTAAAAAAAATTCACAACTTGAGAATTTTTAATTTGATAGAAATTTCAAAATTTTAAAAATTTAAACTAAGCCTCTAGGTTGAAAAATATGTTGAAATTTCAAAAAAATAAAAATAAAAAAAATCAGAAATGTCCAATACATTTTGACCAGCTCTACTTGGAAGTTCTGATTGGAGGAAAAAGCTCATCCCAAAGTCTGATTGTTATTTGAACTCTCAGAGCCTCTGGAGTTTTGTTAAACTAAGCTGAGATTTTCACCAAAATAATATTTCCTTATGAGATTCCTGGTACTGCCAGGAGAGGCAGAGATACCACCAGAGCAGCCTTTCTCTCAGTAGTTATTACTTCCACTTCAAGCCATTGCTGGAATTCTGTAAGATAGAGACAACCCGGTGAAATCATGGTGTGTAACTCCTTACAATGACTGAAAAGCGTGAGTAACAACCTCGGGGAAGACTGATTAAAAACCAGTTAGATTTTTACCAACCAATTGCACCAAGTGCAAACTCCTCATGTCCTTTAACAGCCTCAGTATGGAGTCACAGACAGTCGCCTTGGGTACTCTGGTCTGCCTTGTCACCCAGGTGAGCATGTCTGACGAAGTGGGTATTCACCCATGAAAGCTTATGCTCCAATATGTCTGTTAGTCTATAAGGTGCCACAGGACTCTTTGTTGCTTTTTAGTCCTGTTGTTTCTCAATCCAGATGTAGGAGTGTCCAGTTGTAAGAGCCAACCAGAGCCCGTGTGGTATATCGATGGGTCTCCTCTTTCAGGAGGAGTGTAACAATTTCTGTAGAAGAGCAGCTCTTCACACTAATTAATGTCCCACTCCTGTATGGTGATTCATACAGTCACAGAGGTTCCCAATACAACCAGTCAGCTATTACATTTTAATATGAGGTCCAGATATTATAAGTGAGATTAATGAATGCAGCCTCTCACAAGCATTCAATAGAGTCTAAATACTAAACACTTTCTCAACATTTTAATACCTATTTCATCAATATTAACACACAGGTGAGCCAGACTGACTCCAGCTGTGTATCTGTCAGTGTCCCATTGAGGCCTGGGGACCTTGGCATGAGCTGGCAACTGGTCTGCCAGCGTCACACATTGAAACGCTGGACCAAACTTTTTCAACTCTCACCGAAAGTTTCTGTTCAAATTCACAGCAAAGGTTGGAGCTGGGGCAAGAGTCAAAGGAGGAGGTGTGTTCTATTATCCGGTCCAATCGCTGCATACCTACTTAGTTAACCCTTGATGTCTCTGTCCTCAGTTGTCATTAGCTATGATTCCTATCTTATGCAAGAATGGAAGGCCAGATTTTTAAGAGGTAGTGCGGGGAGATAGAGTCCTCAGAGGGCTGATACATGATCCTGGAATGTTTTGGAAATCTAATGCTGCCTGCAACGTTTCCCTTCTCCACAGCTGGCCAGTGTGCAGCTGTTGGGAGGAAGAGAACCGTTAACTCTTTCCTGTCAGTGCCCAGGGATCCCTGCCGCAGGACAATGAGTTGTTTGTTTGATTAGGCTGGATTTCCCCCAATGCACACCAAGGGTCTTTGAAGAGCTTGCTATCAGTCCTGGGGAGCAGCAACATTCATGCCAAAGAATGAAAACAAAATAGCATAACAACTCCTTGGAAAAGGAGATATTTGAGGGCGAAAACCAACAACTTCTCCCTAGAAAACAAACAGCCAGATGTTCCAAAGAGAGATTAAGCCTTGGAGAAGCTTAAAGGACAAAATGGAGCAGGAGTGGTTGGCTGCAGAGGGGAAATGAAGTGGGAATGGTACCAGGTGCAGAGGAAAAAAGGTGCTCAGCTGCCACGGTGATGGGCGCAGGGAAAGGTCTGGAATAGAATGGGAAAGGGGAATGGAACTGGAGAGGCTGGAGTGATGGGCAAATAGAGTACGCAGAAGTAACAGACCCAGTGCAGCTGCATAGGTAGGGGAAATGAGGCATGAGTGGGGTGGACAAGCCAGAGCCTGAAAGAAAGGTGTGACGGGTTGGATCACAGAAACCCCCTTGGGAGCTGCCACCCGATGTGCCAAGACTACCCCTGCTTCTGTTTTCCCTGCCAGCTCAGGACTCCAGCACCCTGTCTTGCTGAATTAGACACTCCAGTCCCCTTCAACACAGACCCAGGGTCTGAATCACTTGTCCCAAAGCTGCAAGTTTACCTGAAACCAGCTCACAGGAGTGTGCTTGTCTTTAGCACTCAGATGCCCAACTCCCAATGGAGTCTAAACCCAGATAAATCCATTTTACCCTGCATAAAGCTTATGCAGGGCAAACTCATAAATTGTTCGCCCTCTATAACACTGATAGAGAGATATGCACAGCTGTTTGCTCCCCCAGGTATTAATACATACTCTGAGTAAATTACTAAATAAAAAGTGATTTTATTAAATACAGACAGTAGGATTTAAGTGGCTCAAAGTAGTAACAGACAGAACAAAGTAAGTCACAAGCAAAATAAAATAAAATGCGCAAATCTATGCCTAATCAAACTAAATACAGATAATCTCACCCTCAGAGATGCTTCAGTAAGTTTTTCTCAGACTGGACACCTTCCAGGCCTGGGCACAATTCTTTCCCCTGGTACAGCTCTTGTTCCAGCTTAGGTGTTAGCTAGGGGATTCTCCATGATGGCTCCTCTCCCTCTCTCTTCTCTTCCACCCCTTTATATGTATTTTGCATAAGGCGGGAACCCTTTGTCCCTCTGGGTTTCCACCCCCCCTCACTGGAAAAGCACCAGGTTAAAGATGGATTCCAGTTCAGGTGACATGATCACATGTCACTGCAAGACTTCATTACTCACTTGCCAGCACACACATATACAGGGAGACTCACAGGTAAACAGCCATCTGCAGACAATGGGAGTCATCAAGATTCCAAACCATCATTAATGGCCCACACTTTACAGAATTACAATAGGCCCTCAGAGTTACATTTTATATTTCTAGTTTTAGATACAAGAGTGGTACATTTATACAAATCAGATGATCATACTCAGTAGATTACAAGCTTTGTAATGATACCTTACAAGAGACCTTTTGCATGAAGCATATCCCAGTACGTTATATTCACTTTTTATCATATTTTCCTAGAACTATCCCAGTTACATTATATTCACTTATCATGTTTCTATAAAACCATATAGACTGCACAACGTCACAGAAGGACAATGATTTATTTTACCCAGGAGGCACAGAACATTGGGAAGCAGGCACTTGGCTTGCAGCGTCTTAAACTTGTGTCCAGTGCAGGGCTCAGGGGGCACTGAGGCAAAGGAAAGGTTGGTGCCCAAAGAACTCAGGCAGAAGCTTTGACACGAAGAATAGTTATAGAGGAGAAAAGTCAAAGTTTGTGTTGGGTCGGCACATGTAGAAAATCAAGCTGAATGTAGAGACAGGCCATAGCTGTAAAGTTTGGTGCTGAATCCAAACTTTTCTGGGGCTTTGGCTCAGCCCCCGTTCTTCCTAAACTATTTGCCAAGCAATATAGGCCAATCGTACAAAAGGGTGTAAATCATGTGCCAGCTGGGGTTATTCTCCATTATTCTCCATTACACTCCAGAGTCCAAACAGATACAGTTGCTTTCTGGGTATTTTCTTGTTGTACTTCTCCACCCCCATGTATTGATTTGAGTGCCAGCTCCTTGAATTTGCACGGAAATTACTTTCCATCTGTCTCCACCCAAACAAGGAAATGGAATAAGACGGTGAAGAGAAAACTCCACTTGCTAAACAGCACTTGCTGCTGTCATGTCGCTTTGGTAAGGAAACTTATGCTCCAGATATCTAGTGTGAAACAAACAAACAGACAAACAATTCTCCAGGTAAGAAATTTGCATAACATGAGTCACACCAAGGGGCCTACAGTTTGAAAACTCACAAGTCCCTTTGATGTCTATAGCCCAAGAGCTTTGGACTAGTGCCTGGCATATCTGAACACGTTCATCATTTTCAAGGGGCAACTAGACAGACAAGAACTTTATCGTGAGGATTTAGTTCCGGTGAAGGTACTAAACTTTACTTATGCTGGAGACTTAATCCCACTGCCTATCCAGCTAATCATGCAGGTTTCTCCCTGCTGCCTCACTCCTGGACACAGAGGGACCATACAACAAGGGCAGTTAAGCTACCAGGGCCCGTTGAGTCCTTGCTGAGATTGCCAGGGAGGTGGCCAGGAATGAAGATAGTTTTGTGGCATGGTGTATTAGTACCTGGCCTGAGCATCCTGATTAATTTCTCAAAGGCCACCAAACAGCCTTCCTAAGAGTAAAAGATTCTGGCCCCCACTGAACTGGGCTGGATTTGAACTGGTAACCCAAAGTCAAATGTTTCTTTCTCCTGTTACCATGCCCCGGTCTCCCTGGGCTGTAGCATTCCTTCAGAGCCACAGAAAAGATGCTGGCGCAGACTTGAGTGACATGCCAAATGCATGTGCTGTCAGCTCCTCCTGTCTTTGGCAGCGAGGCCACATGGGACGTTAACGTCTAGCAGAGGGGAAAACTAAAGGAAGGGCTGTTGGATTCCAAAAGCAGCTGACTCCACGCAAGGAAAACAGTTGCCTGGCTCCTTCTTTCAGAGAGGAAAAATACTAGGCAAGAGGCTGGAGGAGAGAGGCCTAGGCCAAAACCATGGCCAGGCTGGAAGGACTAGTGTGGAAGGGAAGCCCAGACTAAGTGGCATGCGTGGGGATGGAATCAGTTGGCTTGTGACACGTCTCTGTCTCTACATGACCGGCAGAGCAAGGGCCTGTGTATGGGGAAGTAACATGACACCTGCCCGCTGCTGAACCACCTCTGGTGGGTTGGATGGTCTAATAGCTTGTCCTGAATAGATGCTGTAGGAGTTTACCCCGTTATCTAAGGGTTCCTCCTGCTTCCTGTGGATCGTTGGCCTGTGGCAGGGAGGTCATCGGACTAGGTGATCAGGATGGGTGAAATCCTGGTCCCATTGAAGTAACTTGTTTAACAGCCAGAGTAATTAACCACTGGGACAATTTACTAAAGGTCATGGTGGATTGTCCTCATCTGGCAGTTTTAAAATCAAGACGGGATGTTTTTTCTAAGCGATCTGCCCTAGGAATTATTCCGGGGACATTCTATGGCTTGTGTTAGGCAGGATGATCACAGTAGCATCTTCTGTCCTGGGAATCTATGAATGGCAAAATCCCAGCCACCTCAAAGGGGGCAGGATTTTGCTGGGCGGTGTCTGAGCATCCTTAGAGTTCCCCGAGCTCTGGGATACAAGAGACTTTTGTCTCCAGTTCAATGGGAGTCTCGGCCATATCTAGCAGCCACTCCTTAGCCTGCACAAAACGAGTTGGGTGGGTCTCAGTCCACTTCCCAGGGGTCAGGTTTCTGTATCACAAATCCCTAAAACATGAGACTTTCTAGACTTTTCATACTCCTTCGGGGAAAGGGGGGTATTTGTTAATCCTTCCTATTGTCATTTGGAATTACCTCATTATCCATGCAAATCTCCAAGCCTTTTAAACAAACAATCCTGCTAGGTTCTTGGCCTCATTGGCATCTTAAGGCGCTGAGTCCCACTGGCTAATTGTGCGTTGGGTTAAAAAGTATTTCCTTGGATAGCTTTCCAATTTGCTGCCGTTTGAATGTTCATTGAATGCCCCCTTGTTCTTGCATAACCAACACTGGCAGCCGTTCATACCACTGAAGGGCCACCAAGAATTTGCCATCCCTTCCCATCTGTTGCAGAAATTGCTGTCGTGGCCGTTGGAAGAATTTCCCGCGAGTGGTACCAGCTGTCCTGTGTAGCCAACGCAATCTGATATGCACGTGTCTGGCAAGGTACCGAGCCTGTTATGGAGGATTATAGTTCGCATTCGTGCCAGGGACATAGCCTAACCCTCTCTGTTTATGAATGAAAACCATGGGGGCTGGAGAAGGGTGGGGAATCTCTCCTCTCTCACCCTTCTCATCGAAGACAAAATAAACTCTGTTGGCTGGCTAGCAAAGAGCATCTGAAGAATGTGTTGTCAGAAGAGCACAGCTGCTGCTGATTGATCTGCAAAGCATGCAGTGAGGGGCAGAGAGGGGATGGGGTGGGCAGGGACAGAGACAGCCCTGAGCCCTCCCAGTGTGGGGCAGGGAGGGGATGATGGGCAGAGAGGTACAGAGACAGTCCCCTGCTCGTGTGGGACAAGAGATGGGCTCCGTGTTGGAGGCATGCAGACAGGCCTCTTCCCGAGAGGGCAAAGGAATTCATTGGTGTTAAGGAAACAGTCCCTCTTGATAAGGGATATTTGGGAGCTTCGCTGCTGGCTGTTGTTCCAGGGTAAGATGGGATCACATGACCTGGGGTCTGTCTGGTGTTGATATTGGCTCTGGGAAATGGAAAGCTAATTAAAGTCAGGCATTGTCCCCAGCCCTCACACGCATGGTCACACAGACACGCATGGCCAACGCGGGAGCCCCTCGAGATATACAGGCCCAAGCCCTGGCTGCAGCGGTTTCCTGCACAGCTCCCTGTGGGGTTATTAGTGGGGCACAAGATCTGGACCCTGGAGGAGGGTTAGCAGAGAGGGATCAGCTCAGCCAGGTTACATTTGGATGGAGGGCCTGTCCCTGCATGTCAGCACTGTGATGTTTCACATCCTCTTCCGCTCTCTTGGCTTTGCAAAGTTCTGGGGCGTCTCTGAGGTGCCGGCGCGCGAGCTTTCCCTGCCTGAGAGGGAGCTGGTCTTGGCTGCTGGCAAGGCAGCATAAGAGACTCTCCTTCCCGGCAAAACACCACGCTTCACCCACCCTCTCCATAGCCTCCCATACCATGATTTGTGAGGAGACCCCCCCCCACCACCACCACCATGGTAGTTAGTGCCCATGAACAATCCAGGGCAGTGGGTGAAAGGGGATTGAAACAGGAGCGGGAGATCTGACTGTATCAGCCATGCACTGTGGGGGAGCCGTGCTAAGCCAAGCCAGCAGGATACAGCACCCCATGGTGAAGGCAAAAGGGCAAGTGTCCCCCCGAACCTGAGAAGCAAGCTTGGCTGCTGACTGGCTCAGGGATTGCTGCTATTCCCAAGGTGGCTTTAACAAGCGTAGCAGGCTCCGCGCTGCCTGTGATTGATGCCAGATGCCTCACAGGAGGCTCAGAGCTGCAGGTTGTCTTATTACTATTATTTTAGTTTATTTTTTTGCTACGTTTTGTTCCATGTTTACCCATCCCACGGCAACAGCTCGCCTTAGTCAAACGGACAGCGTGCTGTACAGGGAGTGCGCCGGCCAAGCAGCCGTAATCGTGCTGGTGGAAAATATATCTCAGCGTGAGAAAGCTTCTGTCCAGGGCAAAACCCAACACACATGCCCCCTGCGGGCTGGCTCTGCTCCCTGGGTGTGAGCTCAGAACTCAGCAGCAGCTCCTGGATTGGTCCCCATTGTGGGGGGGCGGTTTGCAAAGTCTGGGGGCAAAGCATGCTGGGCTAAGAGCTGGCACCGGGGGAGCTACTGGGGTGATTGCGGTGCGGTGCTGTGTTGTCCTACAGGGGCTCGCAGACACATCGCAGGAGGCAAGGCCGGTGTCTGTGAGATAGTGGGGGGAAAGAGCTCATGGGCATATGTGTCTCGGACGCCTCCAAGCTCATTCGCTCCGAGAGCCGCCTGCAGTGTGAGCAGTGCTTGGTACCAGCCTGGTGTGAGAGCACCACGTGGGGCCTGTCTCTCCACACGCTGCAAAAGGGATTCACCAGCACTCGCCTACAGGGGTTCGCGTTCGGAGCCCGGAGCCACATGCGTAAGCTGCTGAACTGCTCCTGGACTTGCTGCACCCTTGGATGGAAAGGGAGTTTGGCTAGTGGTTAGAGTGAGGAGCTGGGGGCCAGGACTCTTGGTTCTTAGCCAGGTTCTGCCCCATCACATCCCCAGTCCACCCAAGGAAAGGGAGCAGGCCTTTAGTATGTGTTGTATGAAAGGGTATCCGGCTCCATGGGCAGAGATGGGCCAAAACTGGAACCATTTATCTACACCTCCCTCGACTTGGGGGCAGGTGGATCGAATAAAATGGGACTTGTTTCCTGGCTTTGGCTTTTGCAAAACAAAAGTGTGAGTGATGTGGGTTCTGCAGAACCAAACCCACCTTGGCTTTGCCCATCCCTATCCATAAAGTATGGTCGGCAGGAAGCTGGAGTCACTGGGTCACTCCTAGACCCTTCCCCTTTAGCAGGGGCCCATGTTATGTCACCGGCTGAAGCTGGCACCACTGTCCCTTTCAGCTGGTTTCCATCCCTGTGGTGGTGGGATGGGGCTGGCATCCATCCAGCAGCATCATTGCTTCCATCTGTGTGTTAGAGAAGAAAACCTTTGGCTTTTTGTGCAAGAATCTAATTGATGGCAGGACATGAAAATTCCTCCCTTAATAACTTCTGATAAGCTTTACCCTCAGCTTGATTTATAGAATGTGCTGCTAAACCCTGGGAAGATACCAACTGGTTCAGGGGGAGGCCAAAGAACTAGAGTCGGGGAGAGAGTGCCTTTGCTTTCAGAAGCGTGGGGATGTGGAACAGAGCAAAGCTATCACTCGCACTTGAGTGCTTGAGACATTTCAGTCTCGCAGTTGTTCTCACAGGCAGAATTTGAGCCTGGGGCCAAGTTCAGAGGGATTCAGGAGATCTGGGTTCTAATTCTGCCACTGAACTGTCCTGGGAGTCATGAGTCTCATCCATGTGCCTCGGTTTCCCTATCAGTCAAATGGGGATAATGATGCTTACTCTCCTTCAGCAAAAAGCTTGGTGATTCATGGATTAAAATTGAGGCATAAGAACAAAGAATTATTATTAGACTGGGGCATAAATATTTACTCCCTACAAAGTAATACCAAACATGAGCCATGTGATAGTCCCTGTGGGAGCCAGAACTTGGAATCACTTTGCATTAGCTTGTTTAAAAAGCTCAACCCTAATATTGCACTAAGACAGAGATTTTAGTTTTGCATTGACGATAACACACTCCAGTGGAGCGGCACGGTGCATGGAATAATAGCGGATTGTTTTTGCAGGGAGGGTGGAAGCCACACGGTGCTCTCCAAGGAGACTGTTTGCAGGCAGGAGAGCCTGGGAAAAACCAAGTGCTAGCGAGAGCCTTAATGGACTGGAAGCTTTTCAAGGGGTAAATAAAGGGCCTTGTGTAATTCACGTTTGTTCAATCAGACCACCACTGGCGCATGCATATTAACCAGGCCGTTATATTAACCAGGCCATTACGGAGCTCCTGAGGTCACCCTGCCAGGGAGTGGCGAGGTGGGGATCTGCTTCCCAGCAGCCCTGTATCCACAGTGAGGAGCAATGCCGGACAGCAGCAGCAGGCAGTGTCTCTCTGAGAATGCAGGGCCGGAAGGGACCTCAAGAAGTGATTGAGTCCAGTCCCTTCACCCCTCCTGTGCACCTGGCTAGCTAGCATGTTTTTCGCTGACTGTTGGGTTTGTGCTCTGATATTGGCATTGAACTGAGAGGGGACAATAGTGCCCACTTCCCAGAGATGGGGTGAGGGTTAATTCATTAGTGTTTGCAAAGTCTCTAGGGAAGGGCCATCTCTCTATCGATCTATGTATCTATCCATCCCCATATACATCTCTCATCTCTTTCTCTCTCTGATCGCCATGGTATCTGTGCACCTTCCATAGCATTCGCTCTACTACCTTCATGTTTTAGCTGCAAAGTCAGAGCCCTGGAGTGGGTGTGCTGAGGATAGGACTGGCTGGCGTACCCAAATGGGATGGGAGGTCAGGCAGGGTACATAAGAACATAAGAACGGCCATACTGGGTCAGACCAAAGGTCCATCTAGTCCAATATCCTGTCTTCCAACAGTGGCCAATGCCAGGTGCCCCAGAGGGAATGAACAGAACAGGTAATCACCAAGTGATCCATCCCCGTCACCCATTCCCAGCTTCTGGCAAACAGAGGCTAGGGACACCATCCCTGTCCATCCTGGCTAATAGCCATTGATGGACCTGTCCTCCATGAACGTATCTTGTTCTTTTTGGAACCCTGTTATAGTCTTGGCCTTCACAACATCCTCTGGCAAGGAGTTCCACAGATTGGCTGTGTGTTGTGTGAAAAAATACTTCATTTTGTTTGTTTTAAACCTACTGCCTATTGATTTCATTTGGTGACCCCTAGTTCTTGTGTTCTGAGAAGGAGTAAATAACACTTCCTTATTTACTTTCTCCACACCAGTCATGATTTTATAGACCTCAATCATATCCTTCTTTAGTCGTCTCTTTTCCAAGCTGAAAAGCCCCAGTCTTATTAATCTCTCCTCATACGAAAGCCATTCCATACCCCTAATCATTTTTGTTGAAAGCAGAGTGTCTCTTCTGTAGGTGATGGTTGGGGGCAGGATAGGCGGAAGGGGGATGGGCAGGAAGGAAGGGAGATAATGGGGGAGACAAGACAGGGATGGGTGGGAATGGACCAAAGGAAGCACTAGGAGAGAGGGAGGAGCAGGGACAGATGGAAAGGAGTCAGGACGTCTGGATCTCTGAATGTAGCACTCACTCCTCCTTTCCCCCAGTCACAGGCACTGAAGGAGATTCCCAAACTAACCCAGCTGAAACTGACATGCCTAAAATATCTGACAGCACAGGCAGTCTAAACACAGAGCCTGAACCCTCTCTTCCATCCAGGGCTGAGTGCAACCAGGAGCCCTGATTCCACCCCTGCTTGCTCTGGGACAGGCCAGTCCCTCACAGCAAAGGAGTGACCTGGCAATGCCAAAGAGGTACTGATCACCTCAGGAGAGGGGTGGTCCTGGCAGCAGAAGTCCCTCTCTGCCTGGGTAATCTCCTAAATATTCAGGCCACCGGTGTATCACTAATGCTTGGCATTTCACTGGGCTCTGTGATATTACTCAGCGTGCCGAATAAATAACCGCGAGCTGATATATTCAGCAGAGTTGCTGGCCCCGGGAGGGTGCCCAGCCTGCCAAGATCTAATGAGCGGTCGCGCAGCCCCGCAGAAAAGGGGTTTGGACTTTTATAAAGGTTTCTGCTCCAGAGAAACAATTTGGATGATTTAATCCCAGAGAAATGTGAAGTCTAATGAATTTCATGTCCCCTCCCTGTACTTAAAGCGATCAGAAGAATAGTCAGAAGAAAGGAGCAGGGAGAGGAAGGAGGAATGGGGAGGAGGGGGTTGCACAGAGAGGGGATGGGGAGGGAATGCCAATCGGGGTCAACAGCCACCACAGCACAGAGCTAGTGGGATTCTCCCTCGTCACTCAAACCTCCCAGAAAGACTTTGCAGTGCCATGAACTTCAGCTCACAAATAGCCCGTCTTTCTTTCTTTCTTTCTTTCTTTCTTTCTTTCACAGTGTTTAATAAAATAAAATACATGTAAGAGAGAGCATGCTGGGAATTCAGATGCCTTGGGGGCTGGATGGGTATCTGATCACTGAGATTTTCAACCCCTGTATCACCACTTTCCATCTGGCTCCTTTTGGCAGTGATCAAAGCTCCTTGTGGCCGTTTGGTCTCTCGATGGAATGAGTTTGATGGGTCTCAGATCAGTTTCTAGGGGGTGGTTTTCATGTTGGGAAACTGCCCTAATAATTGGTGCGGATTTGGCCCCATTCCCAGGAGAGAGTACAAGGACTGGATTGGCTACGGAGTTTGAACTATTCCCTCCCCCCGAGAAGGGATCCCTCCCACTCAGAGATGTCTATTCTATGGATACATACAAGACTTCAGGGCTGGAATACAAGTGCTGTCAGTCCAGCACTCAGACTGATGTATGATAGTTAGTCCCCCTGGACTGCAAGGCTGTCAATCCAGCACTAACAATTCACTCCAACTTTTTCCTTTTTTAATGAAAAAAGTAGGTTAGTCTTGAGGTTAAGGCACAGGGCTGGGACTCAGGTGATCTGGGTTCCGATCTTGACCTTGCCACAGACTCCTTGTGTGAAGATGGGCGCCTTACTTGAACTCTCTGTGCCTCAGTTCCCCATCTGTAAAATGGGCTTCCAGTCCTTCCTTTGTCTGTCTAGACTGTGAGATCTTCTGGGCAGGGAGTGTCTCTCACCGTGTTTATGGCAAACATTTAGCACAATAGGGTTAGGGTCTCAAGCTGCTACCACAGTACTCATAATAATGAGCCTGCATCTTCCCATGTGGATTTTCTTGGCTCACCTCCTGCAAAACCTCTCATTACAAAGTGATTGCAGGACCAGATCCCCAGCTGGTGTAAACTGGTGTAGTGCCATAGAGGCCCACGCAGCTTGTGCTGATTTACACTGGCTGTGGATCTGGCCCCAGGCACGGCTGGCTCTTCATCTTTTTGTTATGTATCCCTCAATATCAGGGCCTGAGTGGAAGGCAATTTACAGCTCCTCCGGGAAACAGGCAGCATTACTTGTTTGTTAAATTCCTCCACCCCATCTGGTTTTCCTCTCCTGTTCTAGAACTGCCAAATACGAAAGCTCCAGCAGGTAATAACCCAGCAGGACGGGGAGAATGAGCGAGAGCTGTATACTGAGGGTGAACTTTTTAAGCCTTGAGTAACTTGCACAGAGTTTTCCATTGCTTAATTTCCCTGATGCTAGAGAAGGTGCATTTATTCCCCTTATTCTCATAGCCTGTTCTTTGGGGAATGTTTGTCCATGGATTTAATGACCAAACCATCCCAGGGAACATTTCAAAACATGTTTTTCTTTTTTTCTCTCTTTTATTACTTTAAGCACCTGGCAGGGGCATGGAGAGCGAGTGGAATTCTCTTTCCTTTCCCCCCCCCCCCCCCCCCCCCGTCCCTGTCCTTTAAAGCACTGGTGAAATGGAGCATCCTGGTCCAAGCATGGACAAAGAGCTTGCCAAGGCCTGATTGTCCAGAGTGAGGTGCGTGACGATGGATGGAGTGGCCTAGCCAAGTCTGGGAAGGTGGGACGAGCGTTTTGGGATGGGAATGGCTGTAGCAAACTAAGCTCTCTCCTCCTCCTCCTCTGTCATTCTCTCCCTTGGCTGGGCCTTTTAAGACGATGGAATCCATTGCCAGGATAAACAAAGCAAAAGCAATACGAAAGTGTCCCTTGTCCGGGCCAGTGCACTAAGCGGACAAAATGTTGTGTCTATGGAACGCGCAGAACTAAGCTGGTGATGCAGCTGAGATGATTCTGCGAGGATTTTCTGGTGCATTTGGACATTTTGGGGCCCACACCCCACACAGAACTGAAGAGCACCCGT
The DNA here is from genome assembly GCF_002925995.2 of Terrapene triunguis. Lineage (NCBI taxonomy): Eukaryota > Metazoa > Chordata > Testudines > Emydidae > Terrapene > Terrapene triunguis. The sequence continues at coordinate 3,194,238 of NW_020664550.1, read as the reverse complement.
TACAAAGCCCCCCATGTTTTTAATGATGTCAGGAAAGAGTTTAGCTGGAAGAAGAGATAAGATTCTGCTAATAGGGAGGTAGAGTAATGGGGTGCACAGGGTAAGTCATCTAAGCTCTCTAGGAAGTCTCCAATAAAGGTGTCATAGGTTTTACTTAGAGGAGATTGGCTGGGTATTATAATGTCATAGAACCATTGATTTTACAGCCAGAAGGGACTCTTACAATAATCTAGTGTGACCTCCTGTATATCCCTAGCCATAGAGCTGGACCCAGCCATTCCTTCACCCAACCCGCCAGACCACTTTAAAGATTTTTCCAGTCCTAGGGACACAGAGTTAAGCAGCAAGCACATGGACTGACAGTAGCAAAGGCTCCCTAAGGGATCTGAGCATGTGATTGAGGTGTCCAAACCCTCTCTGCATTTTTTAAAAACCTCAGTCTCGAGGTTTCTTTGCTTTCTGACGCCCTCCAGTTCGAAAAACGTGGCCAGCGGAGGAGTTTGTGGCGTGGCGTGGTGGCTCCGCAGATATTTTGGGATGTTCCTACATACCGTGATATTTGGACATGGGACATTCCTGGCCAACATCAGGAGAACCCCCATCGGTGGGTAACTCCATGTGAGCTGCATAAAGCATGCTGGGAAGCAGCATGCAAATGAGTGTGTCTAGCAAGCCCCTCCCTTCCCCACTCTGCTTCTAGAATGCTGTGTGAAGTATCCAGGGGATTAACAGATGGAAGGAAATAAATCATGCTGCATTTCTGTGCTATGAATGATTACAGTGGAATCCTTTTATTATGAAGCAACATATTTTTTCCACTGATCATCTTCCCTCCCAAACAGAGAGCTGCGCATTGCCAAGCTTTGCGCTTTGATTTTTGTGCACAGGATCCTCGCAGAACCTGCTATAAATGGGGATCACTTCACCCACCATGGAAATGCAGCCACCTCTGGACCCAAATGAGGCAGCTGTTTAGTAGGTACAACAGTTTGGGGCTAGGAGCAGAAAAAGAATTGTGCTCCCAGCTGGGAAGTGGAGGGGGAATTTCGGGAGCCAGAATGGAATTCTCCAGTTTGGAGTTCAGTAACTCCCCTACTGATGCAGGAAATGGGGCACTTGAAAAGCCCTGAGAGGTCAGGGCCTCACTTTTATGTCTCAATTAAAAGGCAGCACAGCGCCTCAATGCTGGGTTCACTGACCCAGAGGGGAACTGGTAACTCCTGAACTATCAGCAACGCTTCCTGCGCAGCCCAGAAGTCTCGCAGGCCATGACTACACTGCAGGGTCACTCCGACCCGCCCAGCCCAGACAGACTTGCACTAGTGGGGCTCAAACTAGTGCCCACAAAAAAGCAGTTTAGATGTCGCAGCTCAGGTTCTCAAGCCCACCAGACCCCTGGGTCTGAGCTCACGCACCTCGCTCAGGTCTCTGCTGGAGTCACACCATCCACACCACAGCTGTTTTTAGCCTACTAGCCTGAGCCCAGCCAGTGTATCTCTCTCTATCTGGACTGGGAGGCCTCGCTCCCAGCTGCAGTGTAGACATGCTCAGGGATCGCTCTGTCGCATCGCTGAATGAGCCAGGATCATCGTAACAATGTTGAGCTTTCAGCCTGCATCGTTCTGCACGGCGCTTGGCTCTTTTCGCGTTCACTAGAAGCAGCATCCCCTGTGCATTGTAGATTAGAGAGTTGAATGACAGGGCTATGTGACTCCGGAGCTGCCTGATTTATACTGAAATAGACATGTGTGTGCACGTGTTCTGCATGGCTACTGGAGGCAGGACTCCTCTCTAGGCCAAAGCATGATTGCCAAGGCACGACCAGTGGACTGGCACAGGACGGTTCAGATTTGAGAACATCTGGTTCATGGTGCTCAGAGGTGACATAATCCACCAAGTGGAACTTCAAGGGAAGGTGGAATGAGGGCACCAAATTGAGCCTTCACTGGGAGCTAGAGTAAAGTGGACTGGGCTAGACTAGGCTCTGAGCTGGGCTAGGCTAACGAGGGTTGGATCAGCTGGGCTAGAATGAATTGAAGGGGGCTGGCTGGGCTAAGCTAAAGGATCCAATAACTATAGACCAGAATGGGGTGGAGTGGGATGGGCTGCACTAAGGATAAGACTGGGAGTGTCTGGTGGACTGCCTAGGACTAACTAATGCAAGTGTCTCCCGTGTGGCTCCTAACGAGGAAGTGGCCTGTCCTGGAACCCATTAGAAAGGGGCTCAAAGAGGGGGACGTGTTGCTGCTCGGAATTAGCGCTGGGATGAACAGCAGAGTCGGCAGCCCCCAAATTACATCCAGCTGCAGTGCACCGACAGACCCCCAGGGATGCCCGCCATCTGCACTGAGGATGTGCTACAGAGCTCATTCGGGTTGCAGAAGGGAGGTGGGAGAGCTGGAGTTGTGCACGGCGTGTGAGTGCAATAGAAAGAGGGAGAGAAAGATGCCGCTCTGACAGAGACAGAGCTGCTGTTACAATAGGGAGCTGGACTCTCTCCCCAGCACTGCCAGCCAGTCCCATGTTCTCCAGCTCAGGTTATTGAGGAGCTGTTTACATTGTAAAGAAGGCGATTTGCTCTGCAAACTTTATTGAACCAAGGACAGATGCTGATTTCCCCCCCCCACACGCCTTGCTGACTTTTCATCTTTTCATTCCACCCCCTCTCCCACCCCTGCCCCTTTATCTTTTTTTCCATCCAACTCTTAAGGATGAGCCAAGTCGCATGAAAAACACATTGAAGGAAAAGCATCGGCAACCACTGGGAATCTTTGCAGCAAGCCTCTGAGTTGAGGATCCTCAAAGAACCACCCTCCCTTCCACCGACTCATACGCGCAGATTCACAACAGCTGATTTCCTTCATGCCTTTCACCTTGTCAGGAGCAATCTCCTCGTCCCGCCACAACAAAACGCACACGTAATATCCAGACTGAGTCTCTGGTCAAGAGCAAAATTTGTGCCTGTAAGATTGTCAAAGCAATCAGGTCAGCTGTTTTCAAGTGATGAGTTTAGTAGTATTTTAAATGAGAGAATGATAGGACACTGGACTCATGAGACCTGGGTTGTATTCCCCGCTCTGGCTCTGGCCTTGGGCAAGTCACTTCTCCTCTCTATGCTTCAGTTTCCCCACCCACCCTTTACCTCTTGTCTGTTTAGACTGTCAGCGCTTCAGGGCAGGGACTGTCTCTTACTATATGTTAGCTCAGCACCCAGCACAATGTGGCCCTGATCTTGGATGGGATCCATAGGGGCTCCTGGAGTACTTCCAATCAACAGTATTGCATTAGATTGTCCTATTTTGCTTCCAAACAGAAATGACCTTCAATGAGGAATTTAGCAAGGGATTCAGCCTGGCTGCTTTTTGGAGCTTTTACATTTTTGAAATGCTCAATATAAAGCTCCATGGCATAAAATAATATTTTCTTTCCTTATTGTTTTTGTCTTTTTCCATCTGGCAATGTCCACCCTGATCCTCTTTCAAAGTGGTGAGAAAAAACCAACATGAGGAGAGGCTGAGGGAACTGGGCTTATATAGTCTGCAGAAGAGAAGAGTGAGGGGGGATTTGATAGCAGCCTTCAGCTACCTGAAGAGGGGTTCCAAAGAGGATGGAGCTCGGCTGTTCTCAGTGGTGGCAGATGACAGAACAAGGAGCAATGGTCTCAAGTTGCAGTGAGGGAGGTCTAGGTTGGATATTAGGAAACACTATTTCACTAGGAGGGTGGTGAAGCACTGGAATGGGTTACCTAGGGAGGTGGTGGAATCTCCATCCTTAGAGGTTTTTAAGGTCAGCCTTAACAAAGCCCTGGCTGGGATGATTTAGTTGGTGTTGGTCCTGCTTTGGGCAGGGGGTTGGACTAGATGACCTCCTGAGGTCCCTTCCAACCCTGACATTTTATGATTCTATGATTCATGCTGATATAACCCTGGCAAGCTGTGACTCAAAATAATAAATACATGCGAGAATAAACGGTATTATGTGGACCCCTAAATGATGTGGATGAATGGCCCGATGGGCCTGACCTTAAAAACCTCTAAGGAAGGAGATTCCACCACCTCCCTAGGTAACCCATTCCAGTGCTTCACCACCCTCCTAGTGAAATAGTGTTTCCTAATATCCAACCTAAACCTCCCCCACTGCAACTTGAGACCATTGCTTCTTGTTCTGTCATCTGGTACCACTGAGAACAGTCTAGATCCATCCTCTTTGGAACCCCCCTTCAGGTAGTTGAAAGCAGCTATCAAATCCCCCCTCATTCTTCTCTTCTGCAGACTAAACAATCCCAGTTCCCTCAGCCTCTCCTCATAAGTCATGTGTTCCAGCCTCTTAATCATTTTTGTTGCCCTCCGCTGGACTCTTTCCAATTTTTCCACATCCTTCTTGTAGTGTGGGGCCCAAAACTGGACACAGTGCTCCAGATGAGGCCTCACCAATGCCGAATAGAGGGGAATGATCACGTCCCTCGATCTGCTGGCAATGCTCCTACTTATACAGCCCACAATGCCGTTAGCCTTCTTGGCAACAAGGGCACACTGTTGACTCATAGCATGGTTAGGTTCCACTTCCTGTCTATCAGCCAACTCCCTCTTGGGGCTGCCATGCTCTGTTGATTAGGACCCCTTTCTTGGGAACACTTAGCTCTTTCCATCTCTAGCTCGCCGAGCACCCTAGGAAGGAGTGGCAGTATCATTAGCCCCGTTGTGCAGATGGAGAAGGTAAGATGCAGAGAGGCAAAGGGGTGGCGGTAAGTCACTGGGAGAGATGGGAATAGAGACAAGGTCATAGAATCATAGAATATCAGGGTTGGAAGGGACCTCAGGAGGTCATCTAGTCCAGTGCCCTCCCACTACAGCCCACTGGCCCCCTTCTTTCTGCACTGCTTCCTCCTGTAGGATTGAACTGAGCTATGGGCTGGGTCTCCCAGGGGGGCTGTAACAGTCTGTGGGCTGGGTCCCCATGGGGGGCTGTCTGGTCTATATGAGTGTTTCGTTCCCCGATGGGACTGTTACAGTCTATCAATTACATGCCCTTCAGAACTGTCTCCTGCACTGGGGCCCGGGTCCACGTGGGGGGCTGTCCGGTCTATGGGCTGGGACCCCCGGGGTGGCTGTCACTGTCTATGGACAGGGTCCCCTCCAGGGTAATGGTGGCGGAAGGCTAAGTTGGTTTGTGCAAACGCTGTCTGCCTCCGTTTCCTTTACAGATAAAAAGCACTACAAGTCCCTTCTTTCCCCTCGGTTCTTTTTATTAAATACCAAGAGGATTTAGGGTAAATAATAACAATCGGGGAGGCAGTAAAGCCTGGAGGACTTTTCCCTGCTGTGTGTGAGCCGGCACCGAGAGCCCAGCAATTGCTTGGCTGCCTTTGGCAGGGCGCAGAGAGAAAACTGAAGGGCCCCAATTCAGGAGAGCATCCTCATAACCCTTGATTATGTGCTTGGCTCCCACTGAACGCAATGCATGTGCTGTAAGTTAAACATGTGCTTACTTTAAGTGCTTTCTTGACTGCGGGCCATGGTGAGAGATGAGGTCTTTCTAAAAAAACCCAAAACATCTATTTGGTAATTAGCTTTGTTTAAAAACACAGTTCTCAACTGCCTCCGCAGCAGAAGGAAATGTTATTAAACGCGAGTCCGTCGGTAGGCAGGACGTGTGTGCGGATTAAATCCTGAGGAGCTTGGCTGCCAGATAAAGACGTTATTGTTGTCATTTTTCCCTCCTTCCCACCCTCCCTCCTTCCCTCGCTCCCACCCACCCTCTGCGAGAGAATCTTGGAGGAACAGAACCAGGGAAAACACACACACACACAGAGAGCTTAGAGGGAGGCTCACTCGTGTCAGAGCTGAACTGCAGTGAGGAAGAGGAGGAGGAGGGGCGGAGAGAAACGTTCCTGGGAATTAATAACAGAGAGGCAGGAGGAGGGGCAGGTGCACACAGGTAAGCTCTGGACAGGTGTTCTACTGGAGAGTGTTGTCACCTGGACTGATTATTACAACTGAGTCAGCCACCTCCTTTATCAGTGGGCTAATATTACCGTTCACTTTCCAACTTCTGTGAAACTTAAAAGAAAAGAAAACTTTTCTTTTCTTTTCTTTTCTAGTTCAGCTGTTGGAACTTTCTTTCTTTCTTTCTTTCTTTCTTTCTTTCTTTCTTTCTTTCTCCAAAAGTAAAACTTGTTGGGGGGAGGGAGAGGAGGCAAGAAGATATCTTTAGGTCTGCAAAGCGAAAAGACAAACCCATGTGTGAAATCGTTGCAAATGCTGTAGACTGTTTCCATGGAAGCATAACTCGGGAACCCCTTCCTCCCTCCTTCCCCCCGACCACTACCTTTCACACACCCACTCTTTCTCGCTCTCGCTGACACACACACACACATGTGCATGTCTAGTTTCTCAGCTATAAATGCAAAAACCAAGGTGCCTATTTAAATGAAAGCTGCACACCTTAATACAAGCGCAGAACAGGAGTTGCGCTGCGTCAGAAAAGAAGTGTAGAAGGGATATAGGGAGGAGTGGAGGCTGAGAACAGGCAAGATTTCCTCTGCTACAAAGTCTTGACTTTTACTGGGTGGCAGTTAACCAAAACTTTTGTAGTTTTATTCTGAGCAGACATCGGCATTTGTTACTTCCTCTTCCTCTGTGTTAAACATAAATTTGCTGTTTCAGATCAGATCTCAGAAAAGCTTGGTAGGAGTTTCCCGGGGCGGGGGAGAGAGACACACTCCACAAGTCGCTGCAATCTCAAGTTGGGGGTGGAGGGGGCATGGGTGTTAACCCCCCTTTCCAAATGGATAGATGGAAAAAGAGCACACACTGTTTTGTTTTTCTGGGAAGGAGTGAATCAAGTTCTTTTCTGAGAGGGGTGTGGGGGGCTGCACTGCATTCCAGTTTCCTTCAGTCAGCTGGGGTTTTCAACTTGCATTTCAGAAGCTAGATCCCTGGCTCCAACACGCAGAGGGCAGAACCCAGGCTGCGTTCATATTTGAATCATTCCAAGGGAAAGGAACCCAGGCTCCCCTACCCAGATTGTCCCAATGGTATAGAATCGAGACAGTTCTACTCCAGGACAGCCGGAGAGGTTTAACCCATTCCTCGATGCGTAGATTTGATACTGCGCCTGGACAATGTGGAGACATGAGGACCAAGGTTCATAGTCCCTGTTCTGGCAGAGGTGATGAGAGACTGAAGTGTAAAGATAGTAACCCTAACTGAATCCCTAGGAAAGAGATTCTGTCTATAGCCATGAGCAGAGACTTGTGTTGTACAGAAACCTCCTCCCTGTGTGGACTGAGAACTGTGTGGCCTGGGGAAAGTAGGTGTGTGTGTTTGTGTGGTGCGGAGGGGGGAAGATTCAGCCTTGTTGTGACTCAGGGTAGGGATGGTAGCCCGAGAGAGAGAAGCAGTTTTCTTCGTCCTGGTCTACATCTAAAAATGAGATTAGCCACGTCGCTCGAGGTTGTGAACAATTTTGCACCTTGTAGTTAGCTCGACCTATCCCCCACAGTAGCAGTGAATTTGCTACATCGATGGAAAAAACCTTTCTGTGGCTGTGGGACGTGGCTACATTACAGCAGTGTTGTAGCTGTGCCGCTGTAGCCCTTGTAGGGTAGATGTGTCCTAAGGAACCTGAGGTCCCAGTCCACCCTTATCAGATGTTTGGCTTCTGCTCCCTGCTCTGCAGCGCACGGCAAACCACCCAAGATGGCTCTAGAGGCATTGTTTTCATCTCCTCTGTCAATCACAGACACTCCATATCCCAACCAGCCTGGGATCGTAGTGTCCTAGCCACGCAACTGCACTAAAGCTGCTTTCCCAGCCCTGACACGTGAGCGTACGGTTCATGCAGTGTGTTGTCCATATTGTCCTTCCCACTGGAGCAATTGTGTCAGGAGAGAGATCTAAGTGCAACGGGAAGGCTTGGAACAAAGGTGGGGAGAGGGGAATCTGGAGGAGCAGATAAGGCAGGTATCAGATGGCAAATTCTCATTCCTTAGAGAGAGAAAGCAGAGGATCTGAATTACAGACAGTGCGGAACAAAGAGAGAGGCTCAGGAGTTGCACTGTATTCGCTTTGGAAACACCGATCCCATGATCTCCTCATGTCTGCTCTGCCAGTTCCACTCTGTGTGCAGCACAGAGGATCCAGCCATTTAATCTGCTGGACAGAGAGGTTCTGGTGTGGGGCCAGGGGCCAGTGCCGTAACAAGGGCAAGGCGAGTGAGGCACTTGCCTCGGGCGCGCAAAGCTGAGGGGCGCAGAAAAAGATGATGTCAGTGCGTTTGTCTGCAGACAGGGATCCCCGCACCACTCACAGGCAGGGCTCCTCTGGGGCCTGCCCGCCTCCAGCCTCCCGGCCCGTCAGCACCACTATGGCGGGGCCGGCTGAGGGAGGCAGCCGGGCGGCTCTGCTCTGGATAAAGGGGCCGTGGTGCCAGCCCCGGGTCCCCCCGCCCCGCCCTGCCTTGCCCCACCGGAAGCAGCATCAGACATGGAGCGGGCCCGGGGGTTAACCCCTGCGGGCCCGGGCGGGGAGAGGAGAGCTGCTCGGGAGGTGGGTGCAGCAGGGCGTGGGGCAATAGGGACAGGGGCAGGATGGGATGGGGGCAGCAGGGGACGGGGTATAGCAGGCCATGGGGCAGCAGGGCATGGGGCAATAGAGACAGGGGCAGGATGGCATGGGGTGTAGCAGGGGATGGGGTGTAGCAGGCCATGGGGCAGCAGGGTATTGGGCAATAGAGACAGAGGGGCAGGATGGGATGGGGGTGCAGCAGGGCCTGGGACAATAGAGACAGAGGGGCAGGATGGTACGGGGTGCAGCAAGGGCCAGGGTGTAGCAGGTCATGGGGCAGGATGGCATGGGGCAATAGAGACAGAGGAGCAGGATGGGATGGGGGTGCAGCAGGGGATGGGGCAATAGTAACAGAGTGCCTTTGTTTATCATTCCTTATTTCTTATGGAGATCACAGATTGGGAATCTGCAATCTCTATAATATATTAATTTTGTTTAATGTTTAGACGAATTTAGTACATTTATTTATGTATTTTTAATTTTTATTCCAGTCTATTGAACAAGTCCCTATGAAATTATATGGAGGGGGGAGGGCGCAATTTTATGTTCTTGCCTCAGGCGCAAAAATAGCTAGTTATGGCTCTGCCAGGGGTAACCGAGGGACAGAGTGAAAGGAAAGGGTGTGGGGTGAGCCTGAGCCACTGGGAGCACAGATGCCAAAGGGGGCTTCCTTAGCACTCAACATGTGCTCTATAGCAGTGGTGGCAGAAGGATAGGAAGATACTGGGGTTGCTGAAGACAGCAGGCTGGGGGATATGGCACCCACTGTAAACTCTGCACCTAAATGGGGAAAGATGAGGGAGAAATTTCTGTGGCATCTAAGTGGGGATCTGTGCCCCCGAACACCCATTTGCATGCACAGAAATACATGGTCTGTACTTGCTGTTTACACGGCCGCTTTTCAAATCTGGGGGCTACGGTTTGTTTGCAGAAGGAGACACAGGCAGAGAGGGATGGATCGAAGAGCGACACTGGTGCTGCTGAAGGGCACAAGCAAGGATTTTCTGTTACAATAACCCAGGAATTATCCAGCCAACTGATCCTAGCTAGTTTCCACCTGGGACACACCCCATCCATGTGCATGAGTATAAAACCTTCCCTGCAGAAAAAGGCTGCTGCGGCTGAGTCCCCGGGGTTGGATTAGCCAGTGGTATGATGGCTCCAGCCCAGCACAGATACTCTGTTGTTTAAATTCTCACTCCAAAACCTATGAGGAGAATTGGTCCTTAGCATCGGGTCTCTGTTTTTAAAGGTACTTTGAGGACATCTGAGTCAGAGCGCTTGCCACACTCTCCTTTGTCCCATCACTGCTTTAAAGGCATGTCGGATGCATGTTTAATATAAACTCGATTCTGCCATTTCAGCTCTCCAGCCCAGCCGAATAAAGGAAACCCCTGTTTTGTGTATATTAGGGTTATCAAACCAGCTGACTGGGAGCCCTGTTTGGTCAACCCAACGGATGACTCTGATTAGCTGCCATAACTGATAGACAAAAGGGATGGCCAATGAGAGAGCTTGCTGTTCTTATTTTAGGTCGCCCTCTCTGTTTTAAAGGGACAAGTACATGCTCTGTCCTAGTCTGTTCGTCACAAATGCTAAATAGTTGTAGGTTGGGGAGGGAGGTGGTCATCAGGCGCACAAGAAGGAGTAGGAAGTTGGGATCTCAACAAAGCAGCAATGAATGGAGGGAGAGGCAGTAAAGAGAAACTTTATGACTGAAACAAACAGAAAATGATCCCTGGCACCACTTATTGTAACAAGCTGGTTGTGCACATCACTGCCCCCTACTGGACAGAATCAGAACTGCTTGTTTGTGTATCATAGACCCTATTCTGCATGGAGCAAATGCTTCATCTCAGGTGACTGGGGACTGTGTTTCGGGCCATCTTTCGCCACTGTTTCACTGAAGGTCTAAATGGCCATGGAATGCAGCTCAATGGCAATTTGAACTACTTTATTCAATGAATTTAACCCCTTTCCCATAGGCAGTTCGCAAGCTTCTTGAATACACTTGTTATTCAACCAATGCACTGTTGAATTTTTTTGATAGGGATTGATGATAAATATTCAGAAAGCGAGGCGTTTTGCCTACTTGTGATTGGTCGGAAAGGTCACCTGCTATTGTTACTGCTCCCTGACTGGAGGAACTTGCATGCCAGTAGTTGGGAGTGCAAATCTAGTATTTGGTTTTTGTGAAAACTGGTGCATGTGACTTGAAATTCCTTCCTTGCTAACATTTAAGCCAGTAAATGCAATCACATGAATGTGGATGGAAAGCCAACACACAAGCATGGCCAAAGACAATTCAGTTAAACATCCAAACATATTAGAGGCAACTATAAAGTTCGAAGTGGCCTCAGATTTGTTGAAACATCTCAAATTTCTGTCACATGCCTTCCTTTTGGAAGGTATTTTTAAGACCTGGCTGGAATATTCATTCCACATAACATTTATTGTGCATGTAGCTCCTTCTTGTGCCTGCGAATTGTTTGCAAATTGACCCAGTTTTCTATGAAGGTGTTTAATTTTTCGGAATAGTTTATGTGAACAAATTTCATCTTGTGGGTTGTTTAACTGTTAAGCTCTTCATGGTGTGGGATTGGTCACCTGAGACACCAGGTAGCAGCTCAGATAGCAGGGTGTTGGTCATCCGAAATATATACAGTAGATAGATGCACAGTAGAGTAAACAGTGGAGTGGATTACAGTAGGTTGATAGTATTGTTTCTGCTTGCTGACATTTTTATTCAGCTGTGACATAGAGCAAATAATGAAGATGCTGCTTTCTGTGCTGAATTTCTGGGCCAATAACTGTTTGTATTGAAATGTGGATTCCTAAAAAAATTCAGAAATAAACCAACACTCCCTCATGCCCAGCAACTGGCATGACGCTGTGATAGGAGCAGAGCAAACATACTGGGTTTGTTCACAAAAATATTTGGAAACTTCGTTCCGTGTTATTCAACCAGTTCTGGTATGTTCACTTGAGTGACAGCCCTGTCCCCCACCTCATGCCTCCCTCTCTCTCTGCTGGGTTCTGCCCCTGGGATCATTAACTCTTGAATAACATCACAATCAATTGTCATGGAATGATGTCAACAGTTAAGCATGACAATTGGAGAGAGGCCTGAACCAAAATCCCAGCTCTGAAGAGACACAAGGAGGAAGTACGCATCCCAGCTTTGCAACTGGTTCCTCCCTCCGTAACGGGCTAAACCAAAATCCCAAATCCAACCCTCCTCCCCACCCCACTCCACCTACCTACAGCCTTTGTGTTTTTTTAAATCCAGATCGGAATTTTGGAGTGGAGTCCCGGGAAACAGCTTCCGACAAGGGCGATGGGGTTGAAAAAACGAGTGTGGGGGTCAGGGGAAACCAGAGGTAGTCGGATGTAGGCAATATCCCTGTGATGAATTTGTCAGTTCTCTGAGGCATTCAATGTTTCCCCCTCTCCCCCACCCCTACCCAGACTATGGTGAACCGAATACCCAGCAGCTTCTCAAAATCCCCGAGCTGCCAGAACGTTGATTGAAAGCAGCAGGGCCGCAAGGGTTCTGTGGTTAAAGAGAGACAGATGGAAGCAGAGAGAAACAATCAGGAAAAAGAGGGGGTGGGGAAAGCCCAGAATCTCTTTGTGGAGAGAGTCAATTACTTAGAAGCCCAGGAATGCGTCCAGTCAGCTGGGCAGAGGTATTTCAAAGGGAGCCAAGTTGTCCATGGTCCAATGTGCCAGGAGCCCTTGGTGGAGGTTGCCAGCACGGAGAATGTTCCCCGCAGCTCTTGCTGCGTCTTCTCTAAGTCAGAAGGCTCAGCCTGGGCCAGGATGCAGTGCCAATCCTGCCAGTCGCAGGAGCTGTCTCTGGTGGTGTCAGGCGGAGGTGAAGAAGCTAACAGGCTGCCTGGGAAGCAATTTCCTTGCCGGAGAAAAGGGGCTGAAGGGCTTGTTTACCAGTGGGATTTTCCATTTCTCGACAAGCGCTGACAAACCTTTCCACTTCGCAGCCACGTGAGCCCTTGCTGCTGGCTTGTTAGCCTAATGCTGTTGACATTTCCCTGCTGCAGCCCGAAGGGGAACGTGACGGGCCTGTCTCAGCCCCTGTCTGCGCGGTTGGCATCTAGCCAGCACCATCCCGCACTGGGCTCATTGTGAAAGGCAAATGAAGTCTGTGTGCATACATCCCCCAGCGCCCAGACTCCGAGCGTTGTCTTTGCAAGGCTCCCCTGAAGTCCCGCCGAGGGCTGCGTGGCAGCGGCGATGGGGCTGGGGTTAACAAGTGAGGTGGGATCCCGGCGCGGGCGGGGAGCGCCGCACATTTGAACGCACAAAATAAAGCGCTGAGCAGGATGGGGAGCACACATCTTGCTTTATTCATTCTTTACACAAGGGGTTCTGCCTTCAGCCCTCTCTAAAGCCCTCCTCTTCTTCCTCTGGTCGCATGCCAGACAATTGGCAGTAGCTTAGCCAAGTTGCTGCCTCATCTGACTTACAGTGGGCTGCGAGGGGGCAGGTAAGCAGGAGTGGCACAATGGATCTCATTTCCATTCTCCCTCTGGTCGCTACTCCACCCAGCTTCACATCCTCCAGCCCTGCCAGCTGTATGGGGCTCAGGAAGGCTGTGCCGCTTGGTTTCATGCACATGATCTTCCCTAGGTGCTGCTACCTCCTTCCTTTGCCATTGGCAGCCTGGGAGAGAATTTGATCAGTTTGTCCCGGCTCCTCTTTCTATCCCAGCCTGGGATTCTCCCTCTGAAGCGGATGATCCTGGCTGCTCCTTGCTACTGAGCTAGATGGACCCCTGGTCTGATCCAGGATGGAAATTCCTACGTTGTCTCTGTCTACATTGTCAATTATGTCTCTGTGCAAAACCATTATTCATAGGTTGATACTTGTCAACCATAATCACTGGGCCTCTTCAGCCCTTCTATACATCACCTTAACGATACCACCCTGGGCTAATGCTAGTTGTAAAAGTTGAGACATGGTGGAGAAAGACAATGTGGTCTGATGGACTGACTGCAAGAGTGGGGAGTAGCGACTCCTGGGGCCTCTTCTTGGCTCTGCCAATGACCCGCTGTGTGACCTTTGGCCAAGTCACTTGACCTTGCTATGTTTCAGTGGCTTCATCTATAAAATGGGGATATACTGATATGTGCCCACCTGCTTAGAGGTGGGGAGCAGGTCTGCGAGAATTGTACAGGTGGGATTTTCAAAGGGCATTGACCTAATTCATCTCCCATTGAAGTCAGTGGAGCAGAGCTGAGCCAACGCTGACTGCTTTTGAAAACCGTACGCTTAATGTTTGTAAAGCGCTATGCAAATGAAAAAAGTTATATAAGTGCTAAGTATAGTGTTATTATTGACACTGTTCCTTACCTACCTAGATGCTTACATGGCCCCATCATATAATATCAGAGGAGTTCCCAAACATTAGTGAATTCAGGCTCCCAGTCTCCTTGTAAAATATGATGGCTTATAACCCCCATTGTATAAACGGGGCTACACAGAGATCAAGGGACTTGCCCATGGTCACACAAGGAGTCTGTGTCAGAGGTGAAAACTGAACTCCTAATCATAATACCCGGTTCTCCTACAGCCCTTTTCATCAGTAGATTATCAAAATTCTTCACAGAAGAGGTCAGTGTCATCATCCCTATTTGACCAGTGGGGAAACTGAGGCACAGAGCACGGAAGTGACTTCCCTAAGAGTCACCGAGTAAACCAGTGGCAGAGCCAGGAATAGAACCCAGGTCTCCTGAGTCCCAGTCTAGTGCTCCAGCCACTTCTAAAAGCTTGCTTTTAAAAACACGTTGGACAACCCCCTGTCAGGGATGGTCTAGAGATTTGCTTGGTCCTGCCACAGCACAGGGGACTGGACTTGATGATTTCTCAAGATCCCTTCCAGCCCTACGTATCTATGATCTTGTGAAATCACACTGCTGTCTCTCAGAGCTCCTCCATTCTAGTCCAGTATGTAAACACAAGACCATCCGTCCTTACCATCCCACCAGCAGCTGCTGGTCTGCTGCTATCATCGTTTAGTCTATTTACGACTGATTCATTGACTTCTGGCACAGCCACAAAGCTAAACACGACGCAGCGCGGTGCTATTTCCACTGAGCGCGTTCTGAAGATGCAGTCCGTCTCTTTGGTGACACTTATAATGTTCCGTCACGGTTCATTGACGGAAGTGTAGCCTCATGAGTGAATTATCACATGACCATGTGTCTTTATGATGCATATAATCTATGGTGCAGGATTCGGTACTGTCACTTGGTGGCACTGCAGTTAAAATATCTTTAAAAACTGAAGTGAAAGTATTGTTCAAAGCTGTCATGGATTTTTCGTGGTAGGAGGGCCAGGGAAGCCAAGAAAATATTCCTCATCCTTGCTATCTGTCATTCACATCCTAGCCACTGGGTATACTTTTCCCTTCCTCTCTATGCTTCTGTGCGCTACATTATCCTTTGCCAAATAGATTACACTGTGCTGCTTGCTGCTTCGAGACCTCTACCTAGCTTCCTCCTCTCTAGATATTTAATACATGAAATGACTGCAAACCCATCTCAACACACCAGTTCATAGTGAACCCCGTGCACTAGAAGTTGGTTTATGATGGGCCTCGTGGCATAGAACGTCATTTGTCAGACGTAGATCTAATGATCAAAGCCACAGATGATCCTGCTAGGAACGATGAGCCTCGTGCTTCAGGGAACAAACCAAGCATTAAACCGCCTGGGTTTGGGGATAAACTTTCTAGACTGTTCTCAGTGGTGGCAGATGACAGAACAAGGAGCAATGGTCTCAAGTTGCAGTGGGGGAGCTTTAGGTTGGATATTAGGAAAAACTTTTTCACTAGGAGGGTGGTGAAGCACTGGAATGGGTTACCTAGGGAGGTGGTGGAATCTCCTTCCTTAGAGGTTTTTAAGGTCAGCCTTGACAAAGCCCTGGCTGGGATGATTTAGTTGGGGATTGGTCCTGCTTTGAGCAGGGGGTTGGACTAGATGACCTCCTGAGGTCCCTTCCAACCCTGATATTCTATGATTCTATGATTTCATACTTCATTATATAAGGGCTCCTTCCTCCCCCTCAGACACATGTATTGGAGGCTGTGTGTGTGCGTATTAACACACAACAGTTGTGTGTGTGTGTGTGTGTGTGTGTGTGGTGGAGGGAGTGGGGTGAGGAGGAGGTGAAAAGAAAGGGTGAACTAATGCAGAGATGCACACACAATATATATATATATAAAACATAAAATGAGATGGTTTTGAACAGATTTTCCCTGGGCAGTACAGCTAATCTCTCTCTCTCTAGTCTGTTCCGGTGAGATGCCCCAGGATTACCCAGTCCCATATTACAGACCCAAAAGGTTCGGCGAAGATAAACGTGTGAATTTGGGGGGTGTTTACCCGAGCTGGTCCCAAGCAGCGAGCCCCCTGCGGCTCACACGTCACCATCCATCACCCCGCCTGGCCTAAATCACTGCACACTGTCACGAACTCTCACAAGGACAATGCCTCTGAAAGGCAACCCGCCGAGTGGCTTTTCATTGCTTTGTACAGCAGCAGGTTTTCAGGCTATAGCCCCCCCTGCAAGATGCCCAGGGCCTGCAGCTCCCCCCTAGATCTATGGACGAGCAGGCTGTTACTCCCTGGATCAGGCCCCTCGTGCTTGTGCGCAGAACCTGTGGAGCAATGAGTGATGGGAATCACGCTTTGTGCAGTTGGCTCTGTAGCTCATTAATCTGTTCCGCTCACTAGGGGCCCATTTCACACAATGGCTTTTTGCTGTGATGTATTTCCCTGGGGTTTACTCCTGGAAGCAGGAATGTGACAGGAGACACTGAAAGGGGAAGGCACAGTGAACATCGGGGGGAGGGGAGGAAATGTGGCTTCAGAGCACTATTCTCATCCATGCCAACGGGTCACAAATTGGGTTTCGTTTTGGAACAGAAGCTCCAGGAGAACGGGACCCAGTCCCACGTCACTCAAACACAATGCACAGAGATGGACCCGAACGATGGAGACGTTTGCATTCGGCTCCAATATGATTTTACACGGCAGAGCCCCTGGAGATGAAGAAAAGGTGCTGCTAGGTTCTGTGCTGAGCTCTTTTTCTAGCCGAGATGTGTTACGGTAGCGTTGGCTGGACTGGCAGGTCTGAAGGTGACCCACAAAATATATGGAGCCAGAGTCTCAGCTGGTAATTCGAAGTAGCACCTGCGCTGACTGCAGTGCAGATATACCATTCCCACCTGCCATTTTATATTCCAGGAGCAATTTTCACCTCTGTCTGTTTGCAGATTATTCAACTTAAACCTCCCCCACTGCAACTTGAGACCATTACTCCTTGTTCTGTCATCAGTGCTGCCCCACTAATTGGCTAACCAGCACAATAGCGGACCCTGCGTAAGGAGGAAGGGAGGATGGTCTTGTTGCTGAGGCACTGGTCTGGGACTCAGGAGATCTAGATTCAATTCCCAGGTCTCTCACAAACTTTTCATTTCCCTGCCATTGCAGGGCAGTGGGCACTGGTGAGCCTTGGTCCTACCGGTTCTTGGCCTGCAGCACATAATGGTCTAGTCTCCTGGGGGCTCCTTGGGTCTCATTTTGGTTGTTGGGTTGGTGTGCAGCTGGTGTTGGTGGCCTGGGATATACAGGAGGCCAGATTAGACTATCTGGTGATTCCTTCTGGTCTTAAAGTCTGTGACCCTATGACTTCCTGTGTGACCTTGGGCAAGCCCCTTGATCAGTCATTGCCACGGCTCCCCGTCTGGAAATGAGGGGTAATTACTCTTCCCTGCCTGGCGGGGCATGGTGAGGGTAAACTGGTTAGTGTTCGTGAGGGGCTGATACAGCTGTGATGGGGGATACATAGTGCCTAGACAAGCCTCTTTTTAACAAACCCTGTTGTGCTCCCTGCAGGTGAATCGCTGGACCATGAAGGCAGCATTCAGATTGCTTCTCCTCCTCATCCTTGTGTTGATCTCTGAAGTGAACGGGCAGAGGCAGAAGCCTGCGCGGAAGCCTGGGCGGAAGCCCGCCCGCCCGACTCCCGAGCCAGTCGAGCCAACAGAGCTGCCTCCGCCCCTGCCACCGGGCCCCCCCTCCGTCTTCCCGGATTGTCCCAGAGAATGCTTTTGTCCTCCAGACTTCCCCTCAGCCCTCTACTGTGACAGCCGCAACCTGAGGAAGGTGCCCCTCATCCCTCCCAGGATCCACTACCTCTATCTCCAGAACAACTTCATTGACAACCTCCCAGAGGAGTCCTTCAAGAATGCCACGGAGCTGAGGTGGGTCAACCTGGACAACAACCGCATCAAGAAGTTGGACCGGCGGGTGATGGAGCAGATGGACAGCCTAGTCTTTCTGTACCTGGAGAAGAACCAGCTGAAGGAGGTGCCATCCTTCCTGCCAGCCAACCTGGAGCAGCTGCGTCTGAGCAGGAATCAGATCTCCAAGATCCCCTCTGGGGTTTTCAACAAGCTGGAGCACCTGGTCCTCCTGGACCTGCACCACAACAAGCTGAGTGATGGAGTCTTCAACAAAAACACCTTCAGGGGGCTCAAGAACCTCATGCAGCTCAACCTAGCCCACAACATCCTGCGGAAGTTGCCCCCTGGGCTGCCCAGTGCTATCCACCAGCTCTTCCTAGACAGGAACAACATTGAGGGCATCCCCGATGACTACTTCAAAGAATTCCCCAATCTGGCCTTCCTCAGGCTCAACTACAATCAGATTTCTGACAAAGGGCTGCCCAAGAACTCCTTCAACCTCAGCAACCTGCTGGTGCTGCAACTGGCGCATAATAAGCTCACCACCATGCCCTTCATCAACCCCAAACTGGAGCACCTCTACCTAAACGACAATTCCATTGAAAGTGAGTTGGGGGTAGCAGGTCGGCAGGCCTACGTGGCTGTGGCTGGGCCTAGAGGGAGCAGACGTCCCCCGGGGACAGAATTGTTTGCATCGGGAGATCGTTTCTTTCAGTGTGAAACCCACCCATAGGGTTCCACTCCCTTCAAAACACGACTTGATGTTTAGAATGGGTTGGTGGCCCTTTTATATGGGTGCATGGGGCCAGGTGGTGGAAGGGCCTGTGCTTAGGAAAAGGATGGTCCAAAGTACTACTCAGCATTTCCTGCTCTGCCACAGATTTTTCCCATATGATCCTGGACAACTCACTTAGTCTTGTCATCTGTAAAATGGGGATCATACTTCCCTACCTCACAGGGATAAACGCATTAAAGACTGTGAGGTGCTCAGATACTACAGTGATGTGGGGGGCTCACATATGCACCTAAGATAGATGGAAACAATACAGCTTAACTTTCTGGGTGTCGAAGCTAGCAGGGCTACGGGATGCAGAGGGGGACAAAGGGAGAACAGGGCTATGCTGGTGAGCACCTCTGCAAATCCATCAGAGACAGCTTCACACGGATTTAGGCGAAGAACAGCGATTTCATGGGACAGGTGCCAGGCCACGAAATGCATAAACACAGCAAATGTAGGAATAACAAAGGCCTGTTCCCAGCAGACCCAGATGTTTGTGCTATCGGAGCTCTCACCACCTGCTGCCCTGGTTGAAAACATCTGCAGGGAAGCAAGAATGCAGAGCTCCTTCCAGAAATTCTCTGCATGCAAAGGAGGGACACACACACAAACCAGCCCAACTCCTAATATTTCGGGCTGCAGAGTGGGCTGATGGAGTTTTGGTAGCAGAGCAGCATAGGGGATTATACACCTGTAAATCAGGAGTCCCAAAACTGTAGTTAAAATCTAAATACCTTTATGGCTGGCAGTTTATGACAGCTATGCCCATAGACTGTCACATCAGTGAAAGGACCAGGGGAACCCATTGATAATAGCAATGAAGGATGTAACCTCAAAGTCCTTACTTAGGAAAATCTCCCCCTTAACTTCAATGAGAGTTTTGTCTGAGTAAGGGCTTCTAGATTGGACCCTTATATGCCAAAATGGTCCACCACTGAAGAGCAGCCACCTCTGAGGTGGAACATGGCAACTGTAGTGCTCAAGGGAGGCGGCAGTAGAGTGCGGGTATCCAGCTTATGAATACACTAGGGTTTGATCCAAAAAACGAAGCGAGGCGCAAGCAGTTTCAAGGTGGAGAACCCTAGTGGAACTAAGTTGTCATCACTGAACGTCAGCAGTGCCGGGAGAAAAGGACAAGGAGACAGAAGGGCCCAATCTAGGCCTTGCTTAAGTAGCTGGACTGGCCCACAGGGGACTAAAGAACCATCAGCAACCGACAGAAGCCCCAAAAGGCCAAATAAGGGCCAATTTGGGCCAAGTTTTAACTAGGGGGGAATTCGGGGTCAAGTTGCTGACTGATCTGTGATGTAGTTATTCAGCACAGCTATGGTATACTAGTTAAGGAGGTATATGCTGCAGGTTAGAGAGAGACCCATGTTCCATTCCCCCGTGCTGCCAATTGTCGGCATTTTATCCTGAGCCTTGGGACATTTGGTGGCTTTTCTAAGTCTTCAGCTCCTGGAGTCATGTATTCAGTGAGAATCTCTGCTTTTATTTTCTTTAAAAGCAAGTTTCTAGCCCTCGTGGTGGCAGAGAAAAGCCTGAAACGTGCTCCCCTAAAGGGCTTGCAAACAGAATGCGAACAGAAAGAACTCAGCCATTTTTTTGATGTCCTGGTTTTTAAGCCAGTCTTCTGACTTTGGGGGGCCTGGATCATAATTTTTGAAAGCCTGAGGTTGGCAATACTGATTTCCCATTGTAAAGTATTACTTTTCTCCCTTTCATAAAGTGCCACAGTATTTCTCACCTTTCCCTTGTTAAGCACGGATTACTCTGGGCGCTTCCTGACAGAACTCATTCACCTCTGTCTCCAAGGCCACCTCACCATAGCACCCTTCTCTCTGCCCCACATCACTGATAGAGACACTATAGAAGACGTTAGGAAGTGCAGATGCAATCTGAGAGCACCCCAGACACCCTGCAATCGCAGCAGAGCCCTGGGATCACGGCACACACAACATAAGAAAAATAGACATGAAAATAAGCCCCAGAATAACTACTCACGGCTAATGCTCTCTCTAGCTCCAGGGTTTTCCTGCCTCTTGTGATGGCTTCATAATGGCAGCAATGATTAGCAATACTTTGGGCTATTTTTATAGCTACCTACAGGGATGGGAGGAATTATAGCTTGCTGTTTCCTGGAAAATCACCCAATCAGGAATATTCTTAGGCCGATGTGAGTGAGTCCCCAGCTGCGATAGCCAATTAGAAGACATGAGGGGTGGTGACTACACCTTCTCGGTGGCCTGCTGGAGTGCTCACTTGTTGCAAGGACTTCTCATTGTTTGCTGGAGTTAATGACAGAGTGGAATCTCCAGTGCCTGGCTGACGTTTTGAAGGCTGGCTTTGGAGTTCCGCTGGGGCTGTGTGTGCTCAGATGATTTGGTGACGCCAACGGCTGATATAAGATTCCTCTGGTGGAATCGTAAAAGCCGTGGGGGCTGAAGGGCAGAAGGACTGGAGTTTGCAGCTGAATAGCCAGGAGAGGTGAGAGGATCTTTAGTAAATCCAAGCACACTGGACTGCTGAAACATGCTATATCTGTAGGGGGAGGAGGTGCCACATGAGGGAAGCCATGTCATGCAGGAGCTAACAGATTGGGTGAGCCTGTTGGTTGGTTTGACACATGGAGCTTGGCAAGGTGATCCACCACCTGGGACATTGAATTCAACAACAGTGGTCCAGGGATCCCTATGTTTTGGTAGACAAAAGGAGACTTGGGATGCCCACATGGCTAGAGTTAGGGTGACGTGCAGCTCAGTGCTTGCAGATCCCCGCTGACAGAAGGACAGGCAACTCTGCTCTCTTGCTCTCCTTTGATAGAGAGGTATGTTTTCAGACAGGTTGAGGTCCTGCCTCCTAGTCCAGGGGCACAATTCCCACCCATGGAATGAATCCCAGGTGCAAATGTGAGTCATTGTACCTCTGCCACCCGATTTCTCCCCGGAGTCAGCTAGTTAGAACAACAAGGACTTAGAGTTGCACCCAAAATCCATTGATGGGTGCAATACTCTAGGTGCAAAAATGCACCCACAAAGAAGGAGAAAGTGTGCCCCCATTTGCACCTAAACCGATACGTATTTCCACTGTAGCATCAGCACCTATTTACTGCAATGATGTGCTCTATCAATAAGACAGATGCATAGTTAGCTCGTCCCAAGAGAACGGACATACCCAAGGAGATATAGGGGTAAAGAGAGGAGCAGCGGAACCCTCCTCTTCCTTTGGTGCAGTAAGAGCGCCCTCTTCTGTTTCAATCTACTTTAACTACGGGATGGGGTGGTATGCACCAGAGACAACAAAGCAGATCTCTTGCAAGCCCCTTAAGCACTAAGTGTTCGCTGAACAACATAGACGGGTGGATGGATGGGTGTGATGTAGAGTAGATAAACTCTCAGCATCTCTCGCCTGGAATCAAATAAGCTCTTCCAACCCATGCCATGCTCTCTCTTCCCCTGCAGAAATCAACGGGACTCAGATTTGCCCCACCGCCCTGGTCACCTTCCAAGACTTCTCCTCAGATCTAGAAAACGTGCCCCGGCTCCGCTACCTGCGCCTGGACGGCAACCAACTGAAACCTCCCATCCCCTTGGACCTCATGATGTGCTTCCGGCTCCTACAGTCAGTCGTGTTTTAACTCTCCCAGCAGTGCCACTCTCCCGGGACTTCGGCTTTGCGCAGACAATTGACTCCAGTCTATGTCAGACACTTGGAAAATATCTTGTTCCCCCATTCAACCCACCCCACTCACCCCTCAACGCTCTGTCTCCTCTTCCTCCCCCCTCTCTTTCCTCCTTCCTCAGCTGCAAGGAGCCCCGCCGCCGTTAGGTGCAGCACAGTACCGCCCTGTGGCTGCTGCATGTATCTTATAGGAGTGCACTTCCTGTCGGATACGTGTAGTGCCCACACAATGGCACTATGCCACAATAAGCATCCAAGGCCTTCGTGTAAATGGGGCCCTTTCACGCCTACCCTTTAGGTCAAAGTCAGAGAAGAGGTGCCTGCTCAAATGCCACCCACTTATACCCAGCATGCAACTGCCTTTCCTTCCCAGGTCTGTATCTCTTCCAGTAATAGGAACCATCTCCAAGTGGACCTGATCTTTTTAGGTCTATCAGCATCTCCTCCCAACTCCAGCAGACGGTGGTACGTGAGCTTTGTTTTGGGAGCACCCAGTGATGGAGGGGCTGTCTGGCAGATGGGAGGGGCAGGGGGCCTGGAACTGGACAATGATCTGAGGCAATTATAGCTGCTTTATGAGACAAGGCGATTTCATCCCCAAAGCTGCAATATCCGGCAAAATAACCCAAGTTGTCTTGGGCACCGAGATCCAGTTCAGGTGCTTCTCTTCCAAGGGCACAGAATTCATTCGAGGTGGGCGTTGGGAATCCAGGTCAGGTTCTACTTCTTTCCAAGTCCTCTCCTTGGCCAAAACTGGTGCAGCTCACACTTCACTTTGGACGATCCTAGGGAAACCCAATGGGTTTGCTCAGCCATTGTGTCTTCGGGCCACATTGGCGCTGGACTCACCCACCAACTTCATGCCAATGAAAGCTGATGAAGCCTCAGAGGTTCCCCACTGAGCAGAAGATTCTGGGTACAGACACCATATAAGCATGTGGCAGGCATGCAGAGCCCTTGGGTGGGCTGAACGTATTCACATGGAAGAAAATTCATGCAAACAAGCAACTTCGTCAACCACATGGCAGCTTCTAGCTGCACCATGCTGGATTCTATTGCAATTCATGGCAGTCAGGGTTACCAGCAGGTCCCCATCGCCAAATCAGATAGACCCCATAAGGAGTCCCCATAAGGTCCCACATTAAAACCCTATGGATTATAGGAATCCTGGTGGAGTACCCCTTTCATGTACGCACACACCAGTCTGCCCTTGTGTCAGAGCAGTATGGGCATCAACCATCACTGGAAACTTTTAAATCAAGATGGGATGGTTTTCTAAAAGCTCTGCTCTAGGAATTACTTTGGGGCAGTTCTCTGGCCTGTATTACCCAGGAGGTCTGACTAGATGATCACAATGGTTCCCTTCTGGCCTTGGAATCGATGAATCTATGAAAAACCACAAAGAGGGTGGTTTTTGCTCTGGCTGATGACCTGCAGCCGGGTCCTTCCTAATACATGCGGCTACTTTGATTCCAAAAGATGGTTTCGAGACGAAGAGTAACTCCTCGAGCCCAGAGCTTAGGGTAGTTTGTGAGGCTTGGGTCTGCAATGGGGCTAGATAGAGAGACATCTCAAGGTGAGGGGGAGATGGATTAACTGTGGCTCTACACATTAGGGACAGCTTGTGCTGTCATGGCACTGCAGCACTCCTGCATGATGGGGTCAAGTCCAGGAGCTGGTGCTGAAGTCTGGACATCGCTAGGGCCCTGGATTTTGCATTGGTAGAGCAGAGAGATCCTCATTCTGGGAAACGGGGACAATAGGGAAGATCTGTCTTGAAAGCACCACCTTTTTGCAAGCAGACAAATGCTTCCTCCGTTCCATTTATGGGGCACCACAGTGACACCCAGTGGCCAGAGAGGGTAACGTTGGCGGGCAGTCCTAGATTTCCCAAAGATCGACATTGTTCCTGTTTAAAGGTAGCTGGTTACGTTAATCCCATTCATTCCCTTTGGGTGGATCTGACCTGAGCCATATGTCTTATTTAAAGGTGGCAGGTTAGAGTAATGCCCGGTGCATTGTGGGGATCCCTGCTTCACATTCAGAGGCGTCAATCCGGATTTAGTCCTGCAGAAGTGAGAATTGTCATAAGCTACAGTCCTCCCCAGCTGTCCACTTGGGAGTGGATATAAGTACAAGCGATGTGGTTACACCCTGAGATGGGCCTGGAGCTCTTGGGGGACCAGAACGATGGTGAGAAAGCTGCAGCTTCCCCGGGCACTCCCCATCAGAATGAAACACCCTCTGCCCATCCCCCTCGCTTCCCAGAAAACCACTTGCTGGGGGAGCAAGAGAAGAGACGAGAGATGTGAAGAACAGAAGAAGCTGCCCAGCCCACTGGCACGGCTTGCTTTAGCTTCCTCTTATCACCACCTCCTGCTGCCCTTCACGCCCCTCCTCCGGAGTCCTCCAGCATCCCATCGAAGGTCTCTTATCGCCTTTCTTCAGACCCTTCACTCGCCTTCCCCAGTCACTTATTCCCTCCTGCCCTGTCTGGGTGAGAGCTCTGCTCAAAGTCCCTGCTTGCCCCCCCAGATTCCTCCGAGGTTTGGAAGCAGCGTGAAAAAGTCTCTCTTAGTTTGTCGATCCTGTTCGCCAACTTCAAGCCTTAAGCCCCAGGGCCAGATCCTTCAGCTGGTGTAAATTGGCTCTGACTTCAATGGAGCTGCACCCATGGACGCCAGCTGAGAATAGTGCCCTCTTTATTCCTGGGGACTCCATTGAGCTCTCTTCCCCTCTGTGCAATGGATGCTTTGATCTTTGGTAGCACACATTGCATCCTCTCCAGCACTATGTGGGGCAGCACCCAGTGTTGCCTGCTGAAGCTCAGAAGGTGTCTAACACGCATCGGGCACAGTAGCAGTATTGCCACAACCTAGTGCCAACTATTGCATGTGGCCCAATGGGCAGAATGAGGCATTACTGTGTCCTGAGTGGTTTTGCTGTTCTGCTCTGCACAGGACTTAGGTTTTCAATGATTCCTCCCCCCGAGACTCCATCTGCATGCTGCTGGGTGACACAGGCTCAGCTCGGATCTTGTGACCTGGTTCCTCTCTCCCACAGACGAATCCCTTTACACATCTCAGCAACGAAGTGCATTCGCCAACTCGGTGGCCTGCTCACCTCAATGACTCAAATCCCTCTGGATCCCTGTGATTTGCTCTGCCTCTGGTATTAGCCTCCTCGGCCTGATCCAAGCATGCACAGCAAAACAGGTCCAGTCTTTCTCTCCCTTACCCCTGCCTGTGCCGCTCGCTTTGAACTCAGCAGGTTTCTGTGCGGGGTAATTGAGAGCAAAATTGGGCTTGTGGCTGTAAGCGACGTCCCTAAGGCTTGACTCTCCCCCCTCTCCCCGCCTGTGAATCCATTTGGGCTCCTCGTCTTGGCAGATCTTTGGATGTGAATCGGCAAAGCTCCATGGACTTCAGTGGAGCAGGGCTAGCGGGGGTTCCGGCTGATTG
This sequence comes from Terrapene triunguis, assembly GCF_002925995.2. Lineage (NCBI taxonomy): Eukaryota > Metazoa > Chordata > Testudines > Emydidae > Terrapene > Terrapene triunguis. The sequence goes on along the minus strand of NW_020664550.1, from coordinate 3,168,480 downwards.
GTCTTTCCCCCTTCACATTGGGACCGCTTTTGACTTACAGCTGCATTGCCTCCATCTTAGCAGCTGGAAGGAGCTGGGGTGTCATGAGCCACCAGTGTGTGTGTCTCTCTCTCTTTCTGTATTGCACACAGCAACACAACACCTTCATATCACTCCCAAGAAGCGTCTCTCTCTCCTCTTCTCTCTCTCCAATACTCTCCCTGCCCCCCACCACATACACCCCTTTCCTTTTTCCTTTACCTCCAACCAGGTCTCTAGCTTTGGCATTGCTGGGTAAGACGTGCCCATTACGCTAACCCTCTCACCATCTCCTCTTCCTATCCTGCCCTGCTCTCGGGCTGGTTTCCCTTTGGCTCTCTCTGTAAGCCTATACGGCCCTGTGGAGCTGCACAGATTGAACTCAGTAGCCGACGGTATATGTGCAACCCCCTCTTCCATCCAAAACCCCCCACTTCGGCCCTCAAAGCCAATGGACTCCCATTTACATCAATGGGCTTTGACCACGTCTTTAGTGACCAGACAGCCCCATTGTCCCCTGGACACGTCCTCCCAGGAGCTCCTGTTGGAGGTGCATGCTCGGAGTCAATTATTTTAACAGCAATGCAGGCGTGAAACTTGCTCTCCTACTTATGTCCGCGGGGCCAGATTCAGATCTCTGTGACGCAGGGGTAACTCCACAGTCACTCCGTTGATCTCAGTTGAGTTGCTTTGGATTGTGACATGTAGAATGTGATCTCCTGGTCTCTCTCCTAGCCTACCTTGCATTATGTTTCATTCTCGGTCGCTTGACAGAACCAAACACCGCTTGTACCTTTTTCATTTTGAAAAAAAACATTGGTTTTTTTTTTGAGGAGCTTATTTTTTTATTCTACCCTCAGTTGTTATATGTACAGCTCTCTCCTCCTTCGCCACTGCATACATAGGGGTCTGGGTTTCGTTTCTTTCTGATTTTCCGTGTTTATGTTCTGGACCAATTGAGGATCGTTTTTTAAAGGAAAAAGAATCTGTTTTAAATCGGTGTTTATAAACAAATAAACCCACTAGCAATTGTCTCCCTTGAATTCAACCAAAATGTGAACCCTCTGTGAGAGGAGGAGGTTTTTAAAGGCACAAATGGGAGTTAGATGTCCAGCTTCCATTGCAAATCGATAGGAGTGATCCATGAAAATCAGTGGGAACTAGATGCCTTAACTCTCCTTTGTGCCTTTCAAAATCTACCTGCCACGCTCCAGGGATGAGCTCCCAGGAAGCAGTAGAGAGATTGTTAAGATCTACTCATTCCCTCCACAAACACTGTGAAAATTGCAAATTCCAGGCAGGTATTTTTGATAAAACCCTCGTCTCCAAATGTTCCTCAAAGGGATTTATTAGGTTTGACTGGTTTCAACATTAAACCTGGAAACCCTATGTATATATTTATATATCTATATGTGTATATATACCGGTACACTGTACATGTATAGCTATATACATACAGTAGCTCTCAACTGATTTTAGCTCAATGGTATTTTCACTTCTCCTCGCCCGTGGCAGTGAAAATAAAACGATTCAAAAAGAAACCTGGAAGTGCGGTCAGAAAATGCTGCCTAGGGACCTGTTAGCAACTGATGTACTGATTATTTAGTCACTCCAAGGGTTCTCTGGGATGGTGCCCATCGCTCTGGTGTCTGGGTACCGCTGTGAAGTTCAGGGTCAGATCCTCTGCCCTGCCTTCCTCTGCTTCCTTTGGGCCACGCTGCCAGAGGTGAGAAAGAGAAATCTAACCCTAACCCCCCAACTGGGGATATCCCCAGGGTAAGGAAGGTCCCAGCAGGCATAAGAGCAGGCATAGCCTAAGCAACCATCTCTGCAGGGCAGGCAGAGGTGTGGCCAGACCATGATTTGCTCAAGCGATCCTTACCTGGTGGATGGGTACTCAGGGGGCAGCCAGCCGATGCAAATTACAGCAGCCACCCCAGGCTGTTCTCAGCTGGGCCAGGGTTGGACAGAGAATCAGTGAGTTGTAACCAGCTCCCAGGTGGGCCCCTCCTTCCTGCTGTGCCCAGCGGAGAACCTGGGCCTCCGTCTTTAGAAATACACTCGTCGTCTGGCCCATTTGCACATGCAATTACCACAGACAGTCCCAGGGAAGTGCAGGGACCTTCAGCACTGAAGCAAAGACTTCTACCACTTGAACTAAAGGACTAACTCCGCTAGCTGGTAGGAGTTTGTTGCCCTCTCCGTGGGCCACGTGCTGACGGCGGAGGACGCATGCACTTTCCAAGCGTGCGACACTTGCCAGTTCGGGGTGCGAAATGCCTGTGTGGTTGTGAAAGTTGGGGCGGAGCTGCCCTCAGTTCATGATCACACCCCTACTGGGGAAGGAGCGTTTGTGCAGGGAATGCACAGTCTCTGTGTCTAGAGGTATGTGGAATGGGTGTGGGGAGGAGAGATTGTGTCTGTCTGGCTGTCTAGGTATGTGTCAGCTCACAAATGATATGGATACGTGTGGGGTAAGTGGTTGTGACTGGCTGTGTGTGCGTATGTGTGGGGGGCATGTGCCTGGGAACAGAATGGGTGTGGGCTGCAGTTTATCTTTCTGCCCATTGCTATAGACTCAAAGCTCATCAGAGATTGTTATGGAGGCATGAATCATAAAGGGGTGGGCGGGGGTCCGTGGGTGAGTGTGTGTGTGTGAACGCATGTGCCTAGACGTGGCGCTCCATTCACGTGTGTGGTGGCAGGGAGGCGTGTCCGTGGGTGCAGCTAGCCTCATGCTGATCGCCGCAGGATAAAATCGGAGTGTTTTAGATTGTGATCAGCGCGTGAATCGTAAACTCTCTGGTGTGCTTATGTGAGCGAGACAGAGGGAGAATTACCTTGCCACCCCTCTAGGCAGGACAGCCCTGTCTCCTGCAGGATATCAATACAGCAAAAAAAAAAAAAAAAAAAAAAAAAAGGGAGGGGGAACATTTCTTTCCCTCCCCCCACCCCTGCAAACAGCAGCCTCTTGGGGCTCAGAAGAAAGTGGGGTGGTAACTTGTGAGCTCTCCAGCCGTGTTAGGAGGCATCAAGGGGAATGCGGGAAATCTCCTAATTAGCCCTAGTGGATTGCTGATGATCCAGGGGACGTGGGCATGCCGCATGGGGATGGGAACATCAAAGGCGTTCCCAGGGCTCACAGGGCGTTTGATATACGGGGAGGGGAGGGGTGTCATCGCAGTGGGGAGTCATCAATCCTACAGAGAGAAGAGAGAGATTCTAAAATATGGGGCCTGGTGCAAGGTGCATAACGAGACTAATTACAAACCATGGCCCCCATCCTATCAGTGGGTGCACAAGCATGGAGTCCCAGTGCCTCTCACTGTCTGGGGCCTTATCTCCATTATCTCCCACCAGTGTAATGCAGCCATCTCTGGGGTAGTGGGTGGCAGTCAAGCAGCAGCCAAGTGGGGGAAAAGAAATGGTCCTGGGCAAACCTCGACTCCTTTGGGAAAGCAAGGGGGCATAGCAGAGCTGTCGTGGGTTTGAATTCAGCTAGAATTCCTCCCGAGAGTTCTTGCTGCATCCTGGGCCTTCTCCAGTTCCCCGCTCCTGTGGCATGGGCTGTGGCTTTCAGCCTACCTCTAGCCCTTTGTCTGGCAGTGGTTTAAAATCGTCCAACCTACAGGAAATGAATTGTGCCTGGTATTTCCTGGGCTGGAGCGGGACAGGGAAAGAAGGGGGAGTATACCCAGCTGTCTGCCTTTAATGCCTCTTCATAGTATCTCCCAGTATCTCCCTCCACTTAGCCTCGACTGGCTACAGCAGTGCTCTCCGAACTGCAAGCCTCTCTCTCTGGCCCAGCCCCCGCTATCAGCGCTTCACTCCTGACTTCTCCGTGAACCGAGTCCGTTTCATCCAGCGAGCGGGCGGCACAGCACCCGGGCGACCCCTGAAAAGCAGCCAAATGCCGCTGGGCCCTTCAAAGGAGCAGACCCGCTGAGTCAGCTGGAACGCGCCTCTCCGGGCTGCCGCGCCACCTCCAGCACTAGTGAGCCTTCTAATGAGGGCTTAAAACGGATTACTGCAGGCCCTCGGCGCTTTTCTGTGCCTAGCGGGGATGGGGCTGCAGGGCATGGCTGCCCTCCAAGCTAGAACACAGCTTGGGTTTTTCCAGGATTCTTAGCACCTCCCCATCACTCCACCTCCACCCTCCCCTGCTTTCCATAATCATCTCGTCAGATGTAGCCCTCCCAACTGCCCCGCATGGGCCTGTGCGTGTGGTCAAGGAAGCGCATGACGCAGGTACCTCGGTGCAGTCCCTACGATGGTTGAGCCCGCAACTCTGTGTGCACGGCTGGGTGAGACGGCGCGTGCCTTGTGGTGTACGGCATTAGAATCTCTGAAGGTGGGAGCATATGTGGGAGGAGGCTGTGTGTGTGAAAGAGTGCAGAAGCTGTGTGTCCGTGTGTATGCGTGATGGGACTGTGTGTTTGTAAGTGAGGGTCTCTGCAGAGGGGTGCATATGTGCGATGGGTGTGTGTGGTCGGAGGGAGGGGGGCACATGAGGTTTTTAGAGGCGTGAGCACCGGGCATTGTGCCTTGCAGATGTGAAGTGTGCGTGAGTGTTCCGGGAGTTGCAGGATTAATGACCTTTCTCTGGCTCAGATTCTGGTTCCAGGCCCAGGCTCCAGGCTAGGTGGCCCATTCAGTGCCGGGACCTGTGTAATCCAGATACATGTCCTCCAAGAGGCAGTGATGTTTAGTCCCTCCGACAGACACCTCAGATGCTCAGAGGCTGACATGAACCAAAAGCATCAAACTAGGAAGTAACCCCCTAGAGGGAATCTGTGCAAGTCACAAGGCACAAAACTGACTCTCCGGCCATCCGCCATGGAGAGGGCTGGACCAGGGAGCAGTGTCACTATAGGTCAGGGCTGAGGGGCATTGGCAGAGCTGTGTGTAGGGATCCAGGAATGGAACAGCAAGTCGGTCTTAAGGTGCATTGGTAGAGCTGTGGGCAGAAGCCGTTCTAGGCATATGAAAGCTAGGCAGATGCCTAGGGTGGCGGATTTCTGGGGATGGCAGATTTGGGGATTTCCACCCCCCATTCCTGCCATGGATGGTGGGGGATAAGCCTGGCAGAGCTGCCCGGGGGAAGGAGAGGCTGCCAGCTGAGACTCCGAGGAGCGGGATTCTGGGAAGCACACCCACCGGCAGGCTGGGGGTGCAGCTTGTGGGCTGGGGGTGCGGAGTGTGAGAGGCCAGATGGGGGAGGGTGCCTAGATTCCACTGTGGTTGAGTTAAGTGGCTCCTGGGGAAGGATTGCAGGGGATAGGGGTCCCCAGCCTCGGAGGGGGGAGAGGAAGCCGGGACAGGGATGGATGGGGAGCAAGTCTCTGGCCCCAGGGGGGTGGAGGAGGCCGAAGAAGGGGTTTGGGGGGGGGCTGATGGAGAAAGGGTCCCTGAGAGCAGGAGCAGGGGCAGCAGCACACGGATATCTTGCCTAGGGCAGTAGATTGGCTTGGGCAGCCGGTGGCTGTGGAATGCACAGGACTGGACTAGCAGGGAGGGCTGCAGGGCAGGACTAAGGTGCATTAGCAGAGCTGTGGTACCCGCAGGGCTGGAGACGCTGGGAAGGCTGTATCTGAGGAGCATTTGCTGGGGCGAAAGGAAACTTTCCTGTGCGATGCCTGGTTGTAGCCCATGCTTCTCAGCCCCTTGTTTTCATTAAACTAATGAAAGGATGAGAGACGAGAGTAAATTGCACCACCAGCTGTGGGTGCAGCCTGGCACAGACACACACACACGGCAAATATTTACCTTTAAAAATCAGCTGTTCTTCGAAATTCTCAGCTCCCTCTCCCCTCAGTGCCCTGTTAAGGGAGGTTAGGATGCAGGTCTCCCAGGCTCCCCAGCACTGTAGCAGTACAGAACTCCCCTCCCCCTGGAATAATAACTCCTAGTTTTATCTAGTGTTTTTCACCCCTAGATCTCAAAGCGCTTTACAAAGGTCAGTATCGCGCTAGAAGGACAGAGATTTATTGGAACACTGCAAGTAACAACTCCAGAACCATGGGCAGGACTTAAGTTCCTACAACCCCCCTCCCCCCCGATAACAACATACAACACAACAGCTTCATGTACAACACAACATAACAACATACAAGAGAACAGCTTAACGCTAAGGTAACAATCTGTTGGTGGAGGTTCTGTCTACACTGACCTGTACATTATGCCCATTTTACAGATGGGGAAACTGAAGCACAGAGCAGTGAAGTGACTTGCCTAAGGTCATCCAGCAAGCAGTGGCTGAGCTGGGAATTGACTTCCGAGTCCCAGTCCGACGCTCTCTCCACGAGGCCACACTGCCACTCAGTAATCATGTGTGTTTCCCATGTTGTCCCTTTCAGCCAGTCTGCTCCCCCTCCTCTGAGCACAGAGTGGGTGATCCAGCCAGGCTTCTGCCTTACTTTCCAGGCTTGCATGCTGGAGCGGGATGAAAGTATTCCCCCGGCTGCTGTATGACACGTGGGGAGGTGAGAAACTCACCCACCGGCGCTCCCAGACGGGTTGCAATACAAACACTGCCAGGGGTCAGAGAGAGGCCTTTTCCTCTTTGCACCCCACCCCCAAGCAGAGCTTTCCCTCCCCTGCACTGCGACAGACTCTGCTCATCAGATGCAGCTAAGGTGCCTCTTCCAGCTGGGCGGGAAGGATCAGACAGGACTCCTTTCACAACCAGTCAGCGTCACTCCCTGCTCAGCTGGCAGGGTCGCCCGCTGCCTGCGGGCTCAGCTTGCTGCCTCTCCAATGCTTCCAAGCTGGGGAGCGAGAGGCCATCAGCTCAGGCCCCCTCCTGTGTGGAGACCATGCAACGCTGGCGCTAGGCCACAGGAGGTTGGCTCGAGGGCTCGCAGGCAGACAGGGAGTCAGGGATAGCACTGGCAGGCAGATCTGCTGGAAGGATGGGCTGCCGGTGTCCACGCAAAGAGCTTTGTACCAAGTTGGCCCAGCCTCTGGGTTCGACTCCTAGTTGTGGGGTCTCTCTCCAGTGGTTGGGAGGGGTTAGGAATGTGCACACTCAGCCCGGGGGGGGGGGGGGGGGGGGGGGGAGAAGGTCAGTATCCCTGCATTGCTTGGCAATCGAGGAACAGCATTGATGGGCTCAGAAAGTCGGCTCCTCCAGGCCCTCCTCTGGGAGGGTGGTGGAGGAGTTCCCAGGGATCCAGAGGAGGGAACGGGCCACGGCTCCATCTCTGGGGCACCTGCATTCACTCACTGTGCGGGCGGTTGGGGACGTGGGATAGCTCAGCAGAGACAACAGCTGCAGTCAGCAAGCGCCTTTCCTCACGGCCGGGACAATGTTTGTAACAGGAAGGGGAACGCAGAATTCCCTGGCCTTGGGTTCGGCCCAGCCCTATGGAGCCCTGGGCATGGAGCACCCTCCTCCTCTGCATCCCAAGCTGCCAGGTTTTGAGCCTTTCTCCTGAACCCCTGGGCACAGGGAAGGGGCGGCCAAAGCACGGTTAAGCCTTGTTCTCCAGCTGGTGCCCCTTGCCACCTCTCGGGCAATGGAGTTGTGCAAAGACGGCCCCTGTTTAAGATGTGAACAGCACACGGCACAGGAGGGGTCTCTGCCACCATCTGGTGCTATTCTGGGCTTGCCGGGTCCAGCGTTAGAGCGCGCGGCTGCGGCCATTCCTGGTTACAAGCAGCCACCAGCTGGGCAGCCCTGCAACACCCCCCACACCCAGGGGGACGGTGGAGCATGCCAGAGCCCCTCGTAGGCTGCGGCTCAAATGCGACGGCTGCAGCAGGCTCCAGTGCAGCGGGGCCTGCGTGCCTGGCAGACACGTTGCCACTCCTCTGCCCTGGGGAAGGGGATGTGAGGGGGTTTGTGGATCCTCCTGGCACACAGATGTGGAGGAGCCGCTGTCCCACCCAGAGGGGAGCAGCCCTGACGTCAGCACTGTATGCCCAGCATCAACAAACAATGTGCCCCCCCCTCCAGGTTTCCAAAGCAACAGCACTGCCGAGGTGTGAGCCGGCACTAATCTCTTGCGCGGGGGTGGGAGTGGGGGTGGCTGCTTCCAGCCGGAGCTTTGGCTACAACGACAGAGGTTTTTTATGAGGGATTGAATTTAAACAGCCATCCGGCTGCTGGGACGTGGGCCCATCCTGGCCGTAACGGCAATCAGACCACTGCCAGTGGCTGTGGATGGGGGGGTGGCACCCAACCACCAAGGACCCTGCTAAGAACAGAGGGCACCCACTGAAGAAGGATCTGTCCGGTGAGATCCTACCTCCTGAAGGCACATTTCCCGCCCCGCCCCTTTCCTGCCCCAGTGCTAAATTCATCTGAAATACTGGACTGTCACAGTTCCTAAAGGCATCCACGTCCAGGGGAAATCTCAGCCTTTCCCAGCATGTGGCCCCTATCTCCGCAGACAGAGTGGCGTGTGGACACTTCCCCTCCCACTGGCCACTGCGGGGCAACACAACACCTCCAAGTAGTGGCTTCCAGGGGGAAGCAGTTGGGAGGAAGCCCTGTGCATTGGATGGGATTCAGCAGTGGGGAAGGAGGAGAGGGAGTCGGCTCCCGCTCTCTGCACACTCCCAGCACGTGTTCCCCCAGCCCTGGTGGTCCACAGTGTGGGGACCACTGATTCATGGATGCTAAAGCCACTGTGATCATCTAGCCTCCCCTCTTGCATAACACAGGGCAGACCTAGCCCTTTGGAAAGAGAGCTCCTACCCGGGTATTTCTCAGTGAATTCTGCCCCTGCGGCCAGGGTTTTTACAGGCTGAGCACGCCCTGCATGTACCTCTCCCCACACGGTTCTGCTTGTTCCCACGTTATCCTGCGTGAACATCACGTGCCCCCCTAAGCCAAGGGGAGATCTAACGGGCACCCAACCCGTAGGCATGTTTCCCAGCTATAGACTCATAGACTTTAAGTTCAGAAGGGACCATTATGATCGTCTAGTCCGACCTCCTGCACAACGCAGGGCACAGACTCTCACCCACTCATTCCTGTAACAACCCCCTAACCTATGTCTGAGCCACTGAAGTCCTCAAATTGTGGTTTAAAGACTTCAAGGGGCAGAGAATCCTCCAGCAAGTGACCCGTGCAGCTAGGGGTGAAACTCAGCCCAGCAAGGGGTGGGGGGTGCCGCGGACCCTGTGCAACATGTACACTGGGGAGTTTATGGAGAAACTCTGGCTGGCTTTGGTGGGACCAGCATTAGGCCTGATGGGTTTAAATGGGGCATTGTGCAGCCTGTCCCCCCCGCACAAGCTGCATGTCACCCTAGAGCTCCTCTGCCTCCCCCGAGGTTATGTGCAGGGCCGGCTCCAGGCACCAGCCTAGCAAGCAGGTGCCTGGGGCGGCCAATGAAGAGGGGGGCGGCACGTCCGGCCCTTTCGGCGGCAATTCGGCGGCAGGGCCGTCACTCCCTCTGGGAGCAAAGGACCTGCCGCCGAATTGCCGGCGTAGAATGAAGCGGTGGTAGAGCTGCCGCCGCGATCACGGCTTTTTTTTTTTTTTGCGCTGCTTGGGGCGGCAAAAATGCTAGAGCCGGCCCTGGTTATGTGCTGGCAGGCTGTAAAGTCGGGGGGGGGGGGAGTGCTCTCAGGCCCACCTCCCCCATCCCAGCATGCAGGCCCTAAAAGCAAGCCCAGCCTCTTGGAGGAAAGCTATAAGTGAGCATGGCTGCTAGCCCTTGGGGGCACCGTACAAGGGACACCATGGGAGGGGGGCAGGTGACAGCTGGAATAATCATCACCCTGATTGGCTGCACTCCCTGCTTATCCCCTGCACACTCCCACCCCCAACCAGGCAGGGCTGCCCTCCCCTCGCCCTTGTTAAAACCTCTGCAGCCCACTAGGTCCCAGCACATCAGCTTTGCAGGAGCTGGGAGGTTCGTGCTCTTCCAGGGCAGCCCGAGGGACCAGGGGGTACGTCTGTGACTTGTGCCTCTCTCTCCCCTTCTCTCTCTTTCTCTTGAGTGAGCTGAGCTCAGGGGCTTTGATGCTCTGTTCAGGGGCGTTGTGGGGGTGGGGGCTACCTGGGGATTGGGCTTTATGCAGAATGCATGAGGGCTGCCTGCAGTGTGCATTTCAAAGGCTTTTTTATTACTCTCTTAATGCTGGGTTTGATCTGTGGGAAACTGGCTGAGATTAAGGGCCAGGCGCCTCACTTCAGGACATTTGAAATTCAGTGCTGTCTTTTATAGACTGGAGAGAGCTGTGCCAAGTAAGCGTGTGCTGGTCTGTGTGCGTGCGTGGTTGTGCATGTTTTCCCAGGTTTGTTGCATGTGTGTTTGAGTGTGCATGTCTACGTGACTTGGCTATGTTTGCGAATGCATGGGCGTATGGATGTTTAGGGGGGTGTTGGTGTGGATGCTGTGTTTGTGAATGCATGGGCGTGCAGACGTGTTTGTTTTTGCATGCGTGTGCACTCGTGTGTTTGTGTGTACACACAGATGGGCCAGACGCTTTGAGTCACGCTCAGAATAGGGGCTGCTAGCCAAGCAGGAGCCGCTTCTGAACGGAATGAATCCCCTTTCCGAGGGAGCTAATCGAGTTTGGATTTCATCCTCGCCATCGTGCGTCCTGCCCTTACTTTGTCGAATGAGCCCTGTGCGGGAAATCCCTGTGTTAGATAGTGTAGCCTCTAGAGTGTCATCGAAGGTGCATAGTGCAATTCTGTTCCTCTGGTCTCTGAAGGCCTTCCGTAGGCAACTGGTTTTTGTTGCTTCCCGGAGCAGTCTCTTAAAATGGGTTTCAGTGCAGGTGCTCAACTGATCGCCTCATTACTGCAACTGCATGCCCAAACTGAGCAGGCAAATGGGTGTTTGGGTGTGCAGCAGTGGCAACTGTCCACCGAACTGAAAATGTGCCCCCCCCCCAGTGTGTCTATTCAGGGGAGAAGGGCAAACTATAATTCACAAGCTGTTTTACCCGGCCCTACGTGCACGGGCGCTCACTGTCACGCAGTTCACAGAGCTCTAGCCCAAGGTGTGGATCTACACAGATGTGCAGGCTGCGGGACATACCCCAGTGCGTGCACGCCCATAAACATACGCTGCCTTGTTCACTCCAGTAATGAGCCAGCATCTCTGCTAATGGACACTGCTCTGAGGAAGAGAATGCTCTGACACTCAGGCCTCAGGATCCAGTAACATGAACCACTTGAGCTGGTGGCCGTGACTGTACTCTGTAAGATATGCAAAGAGCAATTTCCAGCTGAGACCAGCTCTGGTCCTGCCCACTGGGCTAGGGGCAGGTTCTCATTAGTCCAGCTGAGAAGAGCCTCTCTAGGGAGTGATCATCAAAGTCCTAGTTTGTATCCTAGCTCTGGAAGGGACTGGGATCTAGTGGTTAGAGCAGGGGAGATTGAGAATCAAGACTCCTGGGTTCTCTCCCCAGCTCTGCCGCTGATCTACTGTGTGACTTTGGGCAGGTCACTTTCCTCCCCTCTGTGCTTCAGTTTCCCGCTCTGTGCAATGGGAAGGATATCGCTGCCCCAACTCTGTAACGAGCTTTAGGATCTCAGGCTCAAGTGGCACATAAGAGCAGAGAGTTACTCTCGTGAGACACCCTCTCCCCGTCCTGCAGCCTAGGAGTTCAGGCCAGAGCAGAAAGTCTTAACCCCCCACTTGGGGAGCTTCTGTCCAGGCTGCCTGTTCTTTGAAGGCTGTTTGTACGGCTGGATCTGGCGTGTGAGCAGGAGGTGAAGCTCCGTACAGCAGCTCTGGGCCTCTCCCCTCGCAGCAGGGCACTCAAGCATGAAACAGCCTGAAAAGAAAAGGAGAGTAATGATTTCCTCCGGGGCTATAGGCTCTCTCCAGCAGGAAAGCCAAGTACACTTACTTTTGCTGCTGCAGAGGAAGCCTGTTTAAAGTGCTCCAGGACAAGGCCGGGGAGACTCGGGGAGAGCGACAGAAGGTGCAGTAGAAGGAGCTAAAGTGAGCGGTTGGGTGGGGGGTAAAGCCGGCGGCCAGCACTTGGAGGAAACATTTGTGGCAGAGACATTAACTAGTGCTTGCTGGGCCAGGTTTCCCAAAGAGCTCAGCACCCACACGCAGGCTCAAGCGAGCTCATCTGGCCGGGGGCTCAGAATATCTGGCCCATCCGTGTCACCCTGAGATCTGCTGGGTGTTTTTGCAAACCCAACTCTCATTGAGGTGTTTAAATAGGTGCTAAGCCCTCATGGAAAAGAGTCTGTGGGAGCGGAGTACTTGGAAACCTGAGCACAAGTGAGCAGGGTTTGCTGTCCGGCCCCTGTCTTTGCTGCACAGCAGGGGATGCCAGACAATGGGGTTTGCAAAATATTTAGATGAATGTGGTAAATGTTATAGTTTACAAGGGGGAACCTCCGCTCACATCCCTGACAGAACTCCGCTACCCTGGCCTGCAATATACCTGGCTGTGGTATTCCTGGATTTCCCCATGCACCCCATCTCCTGCCACGGCTGAACCCCCTTCGCCCAACACAATGCCCCTCGAATCTGATCTGTTCCAAGCTCTGCTATGCTAGCCCTAGCCCCACTGCTCCACCCTCAGCAGCTCTGCCGATGCCCCTCACTCCTGGCCTGCCATACTCCTCGCAGTCCCAGTCCTGGGCTCCCCATACCCGGCTCTGCTTATCCACTTCACTCCCAGACCATGGCACCCCCTTGCTGGGTTCCCTGCACCGTCCTGCCAGTGCGTGTTAATCCGCTAAGCGCACCTCAGGCAGGTGTTCCTGGGGGATCAGAGCCCTGTGCTGGGCAGGTAGGGCACATCCCGCAGCCCCGAGCTCAGCCCTGTAAGCGGCAGAACTGAGCTGCCCAACGGTGACAATAATGCTTCGTTGCTTCCCTTTTCTCGGCACAGGTGCGGGATGCAGAGCGTAGCCTTGCTGGGGGTCACCACCCTGGCTCTGGTGCTGGCCTGGGCCGCCCCACCTAAAGAAGAAGGCGAGAAGAAGGAAGAGAAGCCCAGAGCTGACATTGCCACCGATGACAACCTGGACCTGCCCAACTACGACCTCAGCCTAGACAGCTATGGAGAGATCATTGACCTGAGCCTCTATGAAGAGCTTTATGACTATAGTGACCTGGCACCAAAGGTAAGATGGAGACAGCAGAGCAGCAGAAACATGGGCCAACTCTTCTCCAGGCGCCTGTGGGGAGTCCTAAGGCAGCTCCTTTCTCTAGGATCCTAGGGCAGCTTCTGTGTTACCACCCTTGCTGAGCTGGGCGTCCCTCCTGCTCCCCGCCCTGTCTCTCCAGGGCTGGGGCATTCTGGCCACTCTTCCACCCACAGCACTTGGTGGACGGAAACACTTTCATCTGGGAGTCAGGAGTCTAGCTGTGAGTACAACCCCACTTTCCCCAGTTTAGGTACTTCACTCTCTTCTCTTAGGTGCTTCCCTGGTACAGTTTGCAAGCCATGAAGAAGAGCGTTCATCGGTTCACACAGATTATAATGTCAGAAGGGACCATCATGATTATCTAAGCTGATCTCCTAGCCAGCTGGTTGATAGGGAGGCGTGCAGCAGTGTAGGATCCAGAGGGAAACGGGAATGACACTGTCTATGACTTGTTTAAAGTCCTGAGTCAGGAGGGAGAACCAGCTTTCCCCTGACACTCAGCACTGAGGTCTTGACCACATGTGGTCGCTAGGAGATAGCATTGTCTGGTAGTTAGATCCTGATCCTGGGTAGCAGCAATCCTATTGCCAATGCCTAGCTCTGCCAATGACTGATTGCATGGCCTTGGGCAGGTCACATAACCCTCTCCCGCTGAAGTTGGCTCACAGCGTTGCAGGCATGGAGAGGAAAGGCGCCGTATGAATGCAAGACATGCCTGGTATTGCTGCTGCACGGAGCATGCCACGTCTAGGAATCCTCTGTTACCTGGTGCAGCTGGCGGGGGAGGGAGGGGGGGTCGTCAGTGGAGCCTAAGGGCGTTAGGTGCGTTTCAATGGGATTGGGTGCCTGCCTACCCTAGATGTTGGCTATTTCAGGTATATCACTGCTGGAGCCCTCCAACCTGCCCTGTGGCGCCTTCTACCCCTCCCCAGTGGAGGTGTGAGCTGGGCAGGGCAAGGGAGGAGTCAGTGACTGGTCAGTGCTTTAACGTGAGCGCAGCTCCACAGCCTGTGCTCACTGCCATGATGCCCCTTGCCCTGTATTTGCAGATTGAGGTTGGTACATTGGCTCCTCCAACCAAGCGTCTAGAGGGCGTCGTGAGCACGAGAGCCAGGCCGACCGAAGCACAAAGAAGGCTGCCCCTGACATCCCCCACGACCAAGCCCTTCGGGCCAGGTCTGCTCGGATCCATAACCAAACAGGGTGAGTAAGAGACCAGCCCTCGTCACCTGTTCTTCCAGGGTAATGGTGCAACGTGGGGGATTTGCTCACAGGAGATGCAGCTGAATAGGTCTCCAAATACCACGAGCAATGACGGCAGTATGGAAAGACCCTTCTCTCAGCATGGGGGTGAGTGGGAGGGGCTTTCTCTGTGCCCATGCGGGGCAGAGGGGGCTTTGGAAATGAGCAAGATGGAGGCGCTCCTTTCCCAGCATGGCACGGGGCAGCAATCTCTGAGGCTTCTCGCCCAGAGGCAGACCCATCCCTGCGTGGGCCGCGGGACTGATGGGAGGAGAGAGAGAGAAGCAGTGAGTGAGCCTGGGAGCTTAGAGGCGCTGGTGGAAGGACGCGAGGGTGAGCAAGGAGCCAAGTATTTGCCCTGCGTGAGGAACATGGTGGCGGGCGAGAGGGTTTCAGAAAGGAATCACTTCACAGCAACGAGAACACCAGCAAAGCAGCAGAGACGCTTTAACGAGCAGAGATGTTGCGACAGTCGGACAGAGTAGCAATTAGATTAGTGACAATTAAAATCCTGCAGCGAGGGATAAATATCTTTATTCATTTTCTGTCACTCCGAACTGGGACAAATTACGTAGTAGGCTCGGGGAAATGGTTGCCTTTATGCTTTGAACTCCCCCACTAATAGATTCGGAGTCTCGCACGCGCTCTGGGGGGAGAAGAGGGAAAAGAGCGGAAAAACAAAAAAAACCCCACCCAACGCAGTTTTAATTGGTGCCAAAAATCTTGTCATGCTGCCACTGCCACTTTGCCTGGCTGAGCAGGGTCTAGTTCCAGACATAGGGGAATCAGATGTTTGCTTGATGCAAACAGTTTCCTTTTGTTTCATTTCTGACAGTGCAGAAGGACCAAAGAGATCCCTGGTGTACCTGGCTGCTGTTTGGTGGAGTCGCACCCCCCAGGGAGAGATTTGGCCTGAGCTGATTTGTTTTTAAGCAGCTCTTTTGGCTGGTTGTTCCTGGCCTTTCTCGTGGTTTGCTTTTTGCTTGTTTTGTTTTCCTTTGAATTTAGCGGTTGGTGGAAGGAGCTGACAGCCCTGGACCAAAGCCCTCTGTGTATCTACATAGCTGGTACAGCGCGGGTAGGGGATGGGCAGTCCCTGTCCAGGCTGCCCTCCCCCAGGGTGCTCTGACCCTCCCCCCAATGCACGGCCATCCCAGTTCACTTGAAAGTAGAGGGTTGAGTCCCAGAGTTCAAAGCCCGGAACAGACTCTGAGTTTAGGGACCCTTCCGGCACTGCCTGGATAACAGCACAGCACCTCCTGAACTCCCGAAGTCCAGGCCTAGATTCCCAGGGCTGGGCTCTTCTTTGACTCTTCTGAAGCTCTGCTCTGGGATCAGGAAGGGGGGTTCCCCAGGCTCCAGCTCTGCTCTGCTGCTGGTTGACGTTGGGTCACCTGAAATTCTGGGGGGTTGGCTCCAGGCCTTGGCTTTGGGTCCATCTCCGTCAGAAAGGTTCCAGGGCCCAAGCTAGTCTTATGCTGCACGTAGTGTGACCAGATAGCAAGTGTGAAAAATCAGGACATATTTTTTTCGGGCGGAGGAGGGGGGTATAGTTGCGTATATGAGACAGAGCCCCTAATATCAGGACGTCTGGTCCCGCTAGTTGCATGTGGTCTGGCCTCAGGGTTTGCAACGAACCCCAGAAGCAGGGGAGTTTCAAAAGGCTCCAGGTTCTGTCAGGAACATTCCCTTGAGCTCTGCTCCTAACCCACCGCATGGGGTGTCGGGCCAGATCCTCCACTGCGGTAAGTGGAGCTTTAGTGGAGCTAGGCTAGCTGAGAATCTGGCCCCCCAGCCTCCCTGAGGGCACCGGTCGGAGGTTACATTTAATACCCCCAAGCCCCGATCCCTGCTCTTTGCTGCTGGCTGACTGCTCCGTCTCTCCCTGCCCCAGGTCTGCCCACCTGCCTGGTCTGTGTGTGCCTTGGCACCTCCGTGTACTGCGATGATGCCGAGCTGGAACAGATCCCGCCGCTGCCCCTGGAGACCACGTACCTCTACGCCCGCTTCAACCGCATCAGCCGCATCCGAGCCAGCGACTTTGCCAGGCTGAGTATGTGGGGCCGGGACCCCGCCCCTCCTCCCCCCACATAGAGTGGCATCTGGGCATCACAGTGCTCTGCTGGGGGACATGGGGGATGGGGAAACTTAGCCCCTGCCCCCAGCTCCCTGGGAGCCAGTGCAAAGTGGACCCATTGCAGAGCTGCCTGAGGGAGGAGGATGCCCCTTGCTGTGCTGCCCAGAGTCCTGTTCAGCTGTCACACTGGATCCTGTTCCGGATTTGTACAATGTTTAGGCTGAATCCAGATCCAACCTGACACTGAATCCTCCCAGGCAGGTTTAGACTCCTCCCAACCCACAGCAGAGGGCTCAGACCTGCTCCTTGGGCATCAGATACAATTGCAGGTGTACGCAGATGCCACTCCCCATGGCACCAATGGGAGCCAGGCCTATAGATGCCAGAGCTGGCTTTAGCCCCGAGTCCTGGGCACATAAACCCGAGTCATGTCCGCGGTTCATCCACACCCCTCTCTACAATTTAGATCAGGGCTTCTGCCTTCCTGCTGAGTGGCATGTAAGGGCATCACTGCGGGGAAGAGCCAGGCCGGGACATGGCTGCATCTCGCACACACGGCTCCAACCATCACACCCAGGTGCACAATCAGGGAGCCAAATGCGGACCATTCCCAGGAGGGTGAAAGGGAGCACTTAACACTGCTCTGCAACAATGCTGCTCTTTATTAAAGTCCTGGTACAGCAAGTCCTGGGTGGCTCTAGGAACTGGAGGGGCCAAGAACTCGCTGGTTGTAACATCATAACGTGGCAGGGCTCCTAGATGTTGGAGATGGAAAAGCCCGGTTAGGTCCTGTCATGCTCATCTGCCTTGGAGTGGGGAGGGTGAGGCAGGACTGCATAATAAGTGCCAAGCCAGGTGCCCCCATTTACAGCTGGAACTAGGGGTGCAACTGCACCCCCTGGCTTGAAGCGGTTTCCATCATATCCAGGGTTTACAGTTTGGTTCAGTGGCTCTCAGCCCCCGCACTGTACAAATTGTTCCAGCACCCCTGACGGCTTGCACAGCCTGTGACTCTGTTCCATGCTAGTTTGAACTCAAAATTTGGGGGTGGCAGTTTTGTACCACAAGGTTAAAACCCAGAGAAAACAGTCATCCCTTCATGCCCCATGAAGCAAACTTGCTGGGTTTTGCCCAGCTCTGGAGATCTCCTAATGGGTCCCTCTAGAGGCAGGACAGTGGTATTGCACAATACTTCCCCCTTGGCTGGCTGGAATAGGAGCCCTGTAGCTTTAAAGTCCCTTCTCCCCTGCAGGAAGGAATTGCACCTGGTGATAGTCAATGGAATGCACCCTGCCAAGGCAGATGGAGCCTTAAGATTGCAGGATTAGCTAGAAAACTGTGAGCTGGGGCTTGCAGAGGCTCTCCACACAGTAGGTGCATGTTGTGGGGGGGGCTGGGCTCTGTTAAAATGGGACCTGCTGGGTGCTGTGCATATTTGAAAACCTTGCTCTGATTTTGGCCCTTAAATGGATGCTGAGCTCCTCTGGAAACCTGTCCCTGAGAGGGGATGCCGAGGGCTTGAAAATCTGGGCTTGGAGGAATAATAACAACAAAGACATAAATGTATTTCACATTTCTATTGGAGCTGCATCCAGCCACCATAGTCAGGATATTGGCCTGTTGTGTTAGATGCGAGATTAGGCTTGGCTGGCATAGACTGGCATCATTTCATTGAGTTCAATGGAGCTGTGTTCATTTACACCAGCTGAGGACCTGGTTCATTCTAGTTCTGTTTGCTGGAGTGCGGCCTTTTTCTCCTAGGGCTCTGGCCAGACCTAGCCCCTAATTATTGCACAGCACCGTTGTGAGCGATTGCAAGGGTTTGTGAAGATGGAATCTCTCCCCTCCCCTCCATCAGAGAAGCTGAAGCGAATAGACCTGACTAGCAACTTCATCTCCTGGGTGGACGAGGCCTCCTTCCGGCAGCTGAGCACCCTGCAAGAGCTCATCCTCGCCGAGAACAGGCTGACGGCGCTGCCCGCATTGCCCGGCAGCGTCGTGCGGCTCGATGCCCGGCGCAACAGGATCCAGAGCTCCGGTGTCAGACCTGAAGCCTTCAGGGTGAGTCTGTGCCCAATGGCCGGCAGCTGCCCCAAGATTCCAAAAGGGGTCCCTACATTTCACAGCTTCTGTTCCACCCTCCAAGAGGGCTTGGGGTATGTCTACACTGCAAGATAAGCTCAGGGTTTGAACTCAGGCTCAAGCCTAACCTCCCTCCTATCTCCACACACGTCACACTAACCCAGGGCTCGGACCCAGTGTTTGAGGACTGTACGGGGGTGGAAGGTCCGAGCCTGAGTCAAACTGGGACCCAGGGTTCATGCCCTATTGCTTTGCAGTGTAGATGCAACCCCACTGGACTCATGCTCTGGGAGTCCACCCGCGGTAGCCCACAATCCCACGAGCTGACTTTCTTTATCCTCTGGACAGTCAAGTTTTCCCACGTTGCATTTGGGCCCATATAATGCAGTGTAGACACTTCAGCCTAGGTTGGGACCCAGGGTTCAACAATTCCTAACCTGGGGTTGGATTTGGGCCCACATAATAAGTGTAGACACTCAAGCCCTAGATTAACAAACCCAGGGTCTTGAGTTCTATAGCCCTGGGCTTACTCCGCAGTGTAGACATACCCTTGGTCAATTCAACCCCCTTCCAGGCCTATCTGGCTCTGAGTCCTACCCCTTTGTACCACCGAAATAACCCAGATGTTCTGTATAAAGAAGCTGACTGGGACTTGGGAACAGCCAAAGCCCAAAGTGCCACCCCCGGCTTTTCCGGTGTTTGCTGGGGTGGGACAATCGCATGCAAGCATGAGAGCAGCATGTTCTGTTCAGCAAAGCTGTGAGTTCCGCCCCACGCCGCTGAGCCTTGGAGTGTTCGTTCCAGACTCCCGGCCAGGCCAGGTGAGGGGGCTGGGCAGGGCGAGGGCTTATGCATTTGCCTGTGTTTCTGCAGGAGCTGAAGAAGCTGCAGTTCCTCCACCTGTCTGATAACAAGCTGGACTGTATTCCCGTGCCCCTGCCTGAGGGCCTGCGGTCCCTGCACCTGCAGGTGAGGCAGTGGCTGAGTCAAGCAAGGGGACCCAGCCAGCCTGGGTGATGGTCCCTTAAAGATACGGCCACGCTTTGATTTTTGAATTTGCTTTTGAATTTTGCTGCCCTTGCAATCGAGGGATGGAGAGCTCTGGCTAGACACAGGTAGAGTGCAGGTGGGTGTGGGGCGAGATCCTCTCTCTCACAATGCCGCAGTCCTAATGTCCCCTGCACGGATCTCACCGTGCACCTCATTCTCCCCACAGCTAGTCCAATGCTGGGCCCCCTGTGCACACCCACCTCTGCCAGTGCCCCTTAGTCCCGACTGATGCCCCCTCTGCTATTCCAGTTCTAGGCTCCTTCCTGCCTCTGCCTCTAGTTTGAGCCCCAGTCTAACAGAAGCAAAGGCTCATACTAGCCAGGGACAATTAGTGCACAAACCCATCACCCCGCCTTACCCCTTTCCCCCACCGTTTAATGTTGGCTTTGTGCTTTGGCTAGAACAACAACATCCGAACCATGCACAAAGACACGTTCTGTGATAGCCAGGACCACGGTCACATCCGATGGGCCTTGGAGGACATCCGCCTGGACCGCAACCCCATCAACCTGAGCCTCTTCCCCGACGCCTACTTCTGTTTGCCTCGGCTACCCACTGGCCACTTCTACTGAGCCTGCCAGACAGCCACCTAGGGAGCACCTATGATGTGAACCACTCTCGGGAGAAGCCTGCCCTGGACCCACAAGTTAAGAACTCCATGCCTGGCTGTCCTGCTGGGCCATCTGGTATTTGCCCTTCTCTCCCTTGCTCATCTTAGCACCACCGGCCTTGTCTAGACTAGGGTTTAAGATGCGATGTGAGCACATACGAGCTAACATGGGTTTAGAAGCCTAGTTAGGCTAAGGATACCGTGGCATGTGTTAAAATGGCCAGGGGGTGCTGGACACAGGGATCTTATTGAGTTCTCAGTCCATGTGTGCCAGCACGAAGGATGCCTCAGGCCGAGAGCAGCACTAATAAAATTTAAAAGGTTAAAAACTTATTCTGTGGATTGTTTAAAACAAAATAGCCAACCCCATCTGGCACGGCAGGCGGCAGCTACTCCAGGAGCATTGTGGTGTGGGCAGTGATGGGCAAAGCTTTCAAGGGAATGAACCCTGGATTCCCTCATGGCTGGACCTTGGTCACTTGGATCCTGACCTGCATTTCTAGTCACAGGCTCCCCTATGCACAGCTCTACTCAAAGCTTAGGTCTCGACGCTGATCCAAACAGGCAGGGGGAGGGAGGGAGTTTTGAGGCCTTTAAAAGAGGCCTGAATCATTTCAGTGTATTTAAAATATAGCATGTGTTGTGTTCCCTAACTTCTGAAATCAGAAGAGAGCTGTCCACATGGGGAATACTTTCAATACAGCTTATTCATCATCTGTATTTTTATACATGTGCAATAAACGCACGTCACGTGAGAGAGACGACGTGCACATGGAGAAGCCTCTGAGCTCCGCCTCCATCCTCCAGGGCCAGGGAGGGAAGTTGGTATGTAAAAAAAATCTTACAGCACGCTCCGAGTTCTCAAAAATTCATGTTGTCCCGCCAAACCCTCCTCATCTGTGTGCGCAAAACACGTGCCCAAGATGTGACATTGCCATAGGCATGCGCAAAAATGCCCGTTTGATGCACAGTTCGGCTGTGGCATTTTTTAAATCTTGCCCCTTAGATGCACGGTTCTCTGATGCACGTGCAAAACTGTCATTTTGCACTTACCAATGGCAGGCAGGAGCCCGGGGAATTGGCTTTGGTTGTACAAAATTGTCCTCCTCAGCTGCATTCTTATTATGCAAAACACAAAGCAGGGCCACTCAGATGTGAGTCCTGTTTTGACACCCCAAGTTTCTAGGTGGGCAGGTAAAAGAGGAACTTGGCGGAATGGTTGCTGTTCTCTTCTCTAAAGTGCCAGGGTTGGCAGCTTATGCTGTCATGCAGGGCTCTGAAAACATCTATCTATGGGTTTTCTTCAGCATCCGCCACCATAATATCTAAGCACTGTCCTTAAGCATCTTGTATCTTGCTTGCTTTTATAGCCAAAGGGCTGAATAGAGGGGCCAGTTAGGCTCAGATCCAGCAAAGATGGAATCATCCAACTTTAGCTGTATTTTCGCCAGCGTTCACTTTCACCCCACTAGAGGGTGCAACAGAATGTGTGTCAAAACCCACCCATCCCTGTGCCTTGCTCACCTAATCGCTGCTCCTTGTCTCCCTTCTGCTTTGCCTTATAATTTAAACCCATTGTCTACATAAATGAGATTGGTGAGCTGCTGCCCACGGGCCTGTCCTTCAGTTAATAGCGCTGAGCACAAATTCCTACCTGCTGGTTGCTGGGAAACCCTGCAGCTCTCATGGATCATGTGTTTTGGGAGGCTGAGGATGGCGTGGGGGGGGGAGAAGAGAGCTGAAGGCAAAGAGGAGATTGGAGAAAAGTAGTTTCCCAATTGCAGCCACTAAATATATACAAACCACTGCCTGGCTGCCTTTCTCAGAACGGCCTAGTGGGATTGGAGGGGGATTCGAAGGACTGGCACCAACCCACCTGCTGCAGATAACTGATACAAACACTAAATAAACCTCACATGCATTAGGGGAGCCAGGTCCAGAAACCTGCGCCTTCCAAAAGCAGCCAGCAGTGGGCAGTAGCAGTTTCGCCACTGGCCCAGCCTCTAGGGCAACATGACACACAAAGGCCGTGCATTACACAGAGGGTGTTGGGCAAGGGACTACAGGGCTTTACTAAGGAGTAGGCTGGTTTCTTGGCCGTGGGCTGGTTATCCTGGCCCGTTGGGATTGTGCTCACATCCTTTTCAAAGGGCTCCCATTGGCAGGCAGTGATGCATTTGAGGGGGACGCTCCCTGCCTCTGGACGCACGCTGGCCTGAGCATCACGTTCGGCTCTGCACCTGTATGAGCTGCTGGCATTTGGGGCTGGGTGTGTTTGCGGACAGCAGAGGGCAATAAGACACTGGCTTGGCGACTGCAAGTGGACCTAAGGCTCTGAGGAAGCCACACAGGAAGGGTCTGATGAAGACACAGCTAAAGAGTCTGAAAACTGTCTGTATTTTCTTAAGAGGGGTGCTGGTTCCTCTGGTTCTCCACAGCTCAAGGGGGACCCCCCCAGGCACAGAACCATCCTGGGGTGACAGCCATGATGCAAAGAGTTTACTAGTCTCAGCTAAGCTCTGGTTCATGTAGGCAGCAGCAGGGCTCTGCAGCAGATGAGAGGAGCGTCATAAGAACAGCCAGACTGGGTCAGACCAATGGTCCATCTAGCCCACTAGTGTGCCTACCAACAGTGGCCGGCACCAGATACTTCGGCAGGAATGAGCAGAACGAGGCAATTATCTCGTGATCCCTTGTCATCCACGCCCAGTTTCTAGCAGTCAGAGGTTCCAGGATGGCTAGAGCATGGAGTTATGGCCCCTGACCCTTTTGGCTAAGAGCCCCTGAGGGATCAGGCCGCCATGAATTCCTGATTCAATTCCTCCCACTATGGGCTGACGAGAGGGGATTTCAGCAGGGAGCTTCCTCAATTTTTCTTGTTGAAGTTATTCCACTTTAATTACATATTAATTAGGCCAAAACAAGAGGTGAGTGTAAGAAGCCTGTTAGAGGACAGGGGGTAGGGCACTCTTGTGGGCTGTTGAAGATCTTGGTTCAATTTCTCCTTCCTAATAAAGCAAGTGGATTTGAACAGGGAGTTCAGGCCAGCTTTCCACTTTAATTAACTATAGATTTGGCCAAAGGCAACATGACTCTAAGAAGTCCTCTCTAGTCCAGTGGTTGGCGTGCCCACCTGGGATCCTGATGCACTGGGTTCAATTCTTCTATCTACCCCCTGAAAAGAGGGATTTCTGTAAGGTGCTCCCTGAAACTTTTCATGTTGAACCAGGGCTACTTTAATTCAATAGTAATTGGGCCAAACGAAGAGCCCAGAGCAAGAAGCCCTCTATAGCCTAGTGGTGAGGGGGCTCTCCTGAGATGCTGGAGTCCTTGGTTCAATTAACCCCTCAGGGAGTTGGGCATGTGCTCAGCTTTCTTCTTGAAGCTGTTCCACTTTAATTCAATAGTAATTGGGCCAAATGAAGAGCCCAAAGCAAGAAGCCTTCTATAGCCTAGTGGTGAGGGCGCTCTGCTGGGATGCTGGAGTCCTTGGTTCAATTCCTCTTCAGGGCCTGAGCTGGAAGAAATCTTTGAAGAGGGCTCTGCTGTCTGAGCAGTGGCTTTTACTTAAATATTTAGTGCTGTCGTTTCCCCCCCCCCCGCCCGCTCGCTCCAAACCAAGCAAAAACTAAATCACTCTTTCACCCCTGCTGGTCGGACACCCACCCAGGCTGTAGGAGATCCCAGTTCCAATCCCTTCTCTGCGAAGGGACTGGAACGAGGACCTCCTACATCCCAGGGACCACCCCTCCTCCCGCCCCCCCCCCCCCCCCCCCGCCCCTCCCACCCAACCATCCCCCCCCCCCCCCCCAAGAGGTGAGAGACCCCTGTTCAAGCCTCCTCCTTTTGCCTGGAAGACAAGGGCCTCCTGCGAAGGAGAGGGGACTTAAACAGGAATTTCCCATCTCGCTGGTCACCTGGGAGAAAGGACAGCCTCATTCCAACCCCTTCTTAAAGGGCAGAGGTAGGATTTGAACCAGAAATTTCAGGGAATCTCCCACTTCCTGAGCAAGCACCCAACCATTGGACTACAGAGCGATCCTAATCCTAAAGGTGCCCCCAATGAATAATTAAGTGGAACCACTTCAACAGGAAAGTTTGCAGAAGCTCCAAACTCAACTGGCATCACCACCTCTAGTAGATGAAGGACATTTTGTTTCCCAGTCATCCAGTTTTGTGAGATCCCTTTGTAACTCTTCACAGTCAGCTTTGGACTTAACTATCCTGAGTAATTTTGTATCATCTTCAAACTTTACCACCTCACTGTTTACTCCTGAGGTGACATGTACCCAGTTAATATGGGAATAGTTGAAATCCCCCATTGTTACTGCGTTTTCAGTTTCTGTAGCCGCTCTAATCAACCTGTGCATTTCACAGTCATTCCTACTACTTTACTAGTAGCAATCAAACACTGACATTTTTTATCCATACAGATTCTATGGTACTGTTGATTCATTTAAAATTTTTACTGTATTTTACACTGATTTCTTTCACATATTTCACTTTAGCAAAGCTTTTGATATTGTCTCACGTGACCGTCTCACAAGCAAACTACAGCAATAGACAAACCTATTATAAAGGTGGGTGCACAACTGGTTGGACAAATGTACTTACAGAGTAGTTATCAGTGGTTCACAGTCAAGCTGGAAAAGCATATTAAGTGGAGTGCCATGGGGGATCTGTCCTGGGTCCAGGTCTGGTCAATAACTTCACAAATGATAAGGCATCGAGAGTACACTTATAAAGTTTGCAGAGGATACCAAGCAGGGAGAGGTTGCAAGCACTTTGGAGGACAGGATTAGAATTCAAAATGATTTGACAAGCCGGAGAAATGGTCTGAAATAAAGAGAATGAAATTCAATAAGGACAAATGCAAAGTACTACTCTTAGCAAGGAATAATCAAGTACATAAATACCAAATGAGAAATGACTGCCTAGGAAGGAGTACTGTAGAAAAAGATCTGGAGGTTATAGTGGGTCAAAAACCAAATATCAGTCATCAGTGTAATACTGTTGCAAAAAAAACAATCATTCTGGGATGCAGTGGCAGGAGTGTTGTAAGCAAGACATGAGAAATAATCCTTCAACTCTACTCAGCACGGATAGGGCTTTAACTGGAGTACTGTGTCCAGTTCTGGGCACCACACTTTGGGAAAGATGTGGACAAACTGGAGAAAGTCCGGAGACCAACAAAAATTATTAAAGGTCTAGAAAACATGACTCTCAAGAAAAGATTGAAAAAATGTGGTTTGTTTAGTCTCAAGAAAAGACGGGGGGGAAGAGACACACACCAGTCTTCAAGTACGTAAGAGTTTGTTATAAAGAGGAGGGTGATAAATTGTTCTCCTCAACCACTGAGGACAGGACAAGAGCTAATGGACTTAAATTGCAGCAAGAGCGGTTTAGGTTGGACAAGCTTCCTAACAGTCAGGGTAGTTAAGCACTGGAACAAGTTGCCTATGGAGGCTGTGGAATCTCTGTCCTTGGATGTTTTTAAGAGCAGGTTAGACAAACACCTGTCAGGGATGGGCTAGATAATACTTAGAGCTGCCTCAGTGCAGGGGGCTGGACTCGATGTCCTATCAAGGTCCCTTCCGGTCCTATATTTCTATGACTGTACAGTCACTCGTGCAACAGTTCAACCTACTCTGCCATTCCTATGCATTTTGTACCCCAGTATTACCATATCCCATAGATTATCATTGTTCCACCAAGTTTCTCTGCTGCCTATTATATCAGTATCCTCATTTAATACCAGGCATTCAAGTTCACCCATCTTAGTATTTAGACTTCTTGCATTTGTATACAAGCACTCAGAAAATTTGTCAATATTTAGTTATCTGCCTTCCTGTGATGTAATTGAATGGATTACATTTGACTGTTTCTCTTCAGTTCCCACCTGTACTTTATCAACTTCTATCCTCTCCTCTTTACTATGATATCAGAGCAGTGGTTCTCAACCAGGGGTATGTGTACCCCTGGGGGTACTCAGAGGTCTTCCAGGGGATACATCAACTTGCCTAAATATTTGCCTAGTTTTATAGCAGGCTACATAAAAAGCCCTAGCGAAGTCAGGACAAACTAACATTTCATACAAACAATGACTTGTATATACTGCTCTATGTACTATACAAGGAAATGTAAGTATAATAGTTATATTCCAATTGATTTATTTTATAATTATATGGTAAAAATGAGATCAGCAATTTTTCAGTAACAGTGTGCTGTGCCACTCTTGCATTTTTATGTCTGGTTTTTTAAAATCAGGTTCAACTTGGGGATACACAAGACAAATCCGGCTCCTGAAGGGGGTATAGTAGTCTGGAAAGGTTGAGAGCCATTGATATAGAGCATCTCCTTTAATAAATCCTCCCCTAAGGGATGTCTCTGTCCGAACCATGGGCTCCTCTGCACCTGCCGGCTTTCCCCAGCTCTTAGTTTAAAAACTCCTCTACCACCTTTTTAATTTTACATGCCAGCAATCTGGGCCTGTTTTTGGTGTGGATGAAACCCATCCTTCCTGTACAGGCTCCTCCTTTCCCAAAAGGTTCCCCAGTTCCTAATAAACCTAAATGTCTTCTCCAAACACCATCATCTCATCCACATATTGAGATCCTGCGGCTGTGCCTGTCTAACTAGCTCTGTGCATGGAACTCGATACATTTCAGAGAACGCTATCAAGGAGCTCCTGGACTTTAATCTTTTACCTAGCAGCCTAAATTTGACCTCCAGGACCTACCACAACCTCCAGCTGCTCCCCAGCTCTGCAGAATAGTCTGTCCAGATGTCTTAAGAGGTCTGCAATCTTCACACCAGGCAGTCGATTCACCAGGCAGTTCTCCCAGTCCCCACAAATCCAACTCTCTGTGTTTCCTCAAAGCCAGGGGATATCCTGGATTATTTCCCTCCGCTGCAGCTTGATACCCTCCTTCTCTGAGACCTTCATCCTCCTCAGCAGCACAGAGACTGTCAGACGGGAGTGGGACCGCTCTACTGTGTCCCCGAAAGTCTTGTCTATATACCTCTCTGTCCAGGAGTGGCAGAAGGTCCCTAAAAGTGGGGGGCCACCGACACCCAAACCATGGCCCCACTTCCCCTGCTGCCCCTTCCCCCCTGAGGCCCCGTCCTCATGCCATCCTTTCTCCCCAAGCCCCCACCCTCACACCACCCCTTCTCCCCGAGGCCCCACCCCCAGGCCACCCCTTCTCCCCGATGCCACACCCCCAGGCAACCCCTTCTCCCCAAAGCCTCACCCCTCTCTTGCTCTTCTCCACCCCTTCTGCCCCATCACTCGTACTTACAGCCAGTAAAAAGGGGGCGGGCTATAAAAGTGAAGGGGCCATGGCCCCCTGGCCTCCCCTGTTCCACCACGCCCCTGTCTCTGTCTTCCTTAGCTCCTCCAGTTTGGCCACTCTGGTCACAGGAGCCTGTACCTTGTCTCTGAGGGGCCCACCTACGCCACCTCCCACAGGGCAGGTAATCATACATGCTGCACTCAGTGCAATAAACAGGATAGCCCCCCCTGCTGCATGTCTGCACACATTATTTTACTCTTGCTGGGATTGTGTGTGTGTGGTGGGGGGGGACATTATTTGCCTAATGCAGAGGATGGGAGGGTGCTTGAGAGATGAACGGACTGTGGATGCTACCAAGCTGCCTGGGAGCTGGCGCTCTCGGTTGGTGCTGGCTTTTCCTGTGCATTCAGGTTGGAGCCATTCCCACCCCCTGAGCTGGAAGCACCAGCAGCAGGCCTGCTCTTCTCATTCCCCCCCCCATGGGTCAGATTCCTCCAGCCTTTCCCCAGATGCCCAAATACAGGTGGCTTAATCCTGCCAAAGGACAAGAGAGGCAGGATCAATGAGGCATGAACCCAGAAAGCCGCAGAGACAGGCTGGGATAGGGCCTCCTCTCTAGGACCAAACCCTGCAGAAGGGAAAACAGGAGCTTGATCCAGGTGTGGTGCCCCGAGTCTGATCTGGGGAGGAACAATCAAAGGGGTGGAACCCAGGGTACAGACCCTGCAGAACGTGGAGAGATTCCCCCTTTGGGCTGAATCAGGGAAGCGTGGGCCGGCGGCCCCCAAGGAATTTTTTTGATGGCAGTTTCAGGGGACTACAGCACAGCCTGAGTCAGGGAGTCTCCATGCTGGAAATGGGGACTCTGTGTGTGAATTCCCACTCCAGCATCAGGCTCCTTGGTGCCAGGACAACGTACGCTGGGAGCTGCCAGGGAGCTAGTGACAGAGGGTCACCCACCCCACTGCCTCCACACATGAGAGAAAACTCTGGCTCATGTTCAGCGCCGAGGTGCCTCCTCCCCATCTAGACTGGATCCAGGCTCACCCCCTGCTCTGCATCCGGACCTGGGGACCTAACCCTGGACCTAGACTGCAGAGCTGCTCGCTCCTGGGCCAGTTCAACGCCTGGACTCAGACAGCTCCTCTGAAGAATGGCTTCATGCTGGCTGCTGCTCCCCTAGGCTGGACAGTGCTTGAATCACAGCTCATCCATTTCCCACTCAGTACATGGCTTGAAGGGACCCACTCCTACCACTAGACCCCAGGACGCACGCTGCTCTCAAAATGACCTCACATCTTGGGCCTCGGTGCTGGCTTGGATGTGAGTCACCCTGGTGGCACAGCCTGTACGGGGACACAGACACACACACATGCATTCACACCATGCCAGGACACATACATACAAGATACGCACATCTAGAAATGCTCAAACGCACGTGCCTACAGAGTCGAGAACACGCGCACTAATCATCGCAAGTGACCAGCAGAAAGCCATTAAGTATCCAGAGGGCTTGACTAGTGAAGGAAGATTGAAAGAACCGCAGGTGTCTAGCAAGGCCAAACAGCCGCTCAGTGTGGGACCTTACCAGCCCTGGATGGATGCCATCATCAAGGAGGGAGAAGGTTTAGGGGGCACATAATTAAAAGTAACGGGGATGGACCTGAGCAAAGGAAGCAGTAGCGCCGATCTCAGGAAACGTTTGCTAATAGCTACGGCTATCAGGCTGCAGAATAGTCTCCCCCATGGGAAACAGGCCCCATCGCTTCAGCCCTTTGAAATTAAAGTGGACAGAACTCTAGAAAGTAGACTCCAGGGAGCAATTGTGCACTGGCAGGGGATAGGCGAGACAGGACCTGCAGGTATTAGTCCATCCCTCACTTCAACGATGCACAGAGAGGCATGCAAGCCTGTGGATGTACGTGCGGACACAGGGAAACATACATGGGGCACATACACAGTAGGGGAAGATGTACACATGCAGAAACATATGGGGCCAGATTTACCACATATGCACCTCCCCCCCTCACTTCCACCCTCCCCCCCCAGCCCTGCTTTGTGCTCTCCTCTCCCCAGGACTCCCAGTCCCCCACCCCCTTGCACTCATGTGTATGCAGCAGACAGAGAGGCAGATGTGCAGAGAACAGGGGCTCTGTGTGTCCCTGTCTCTCTCTCACTTCCCCCCCTCCCCCATAAACCATCTCCTTTTGCATTTCACACAACTCTCCTCTCCCTGCCTCTCAAGGTCACCTTCCTCGCCTGGGCTGCATTTTCACATATTGATTGCTTGGCTCAAACAGCCAATGTCTCAGTGAGCTCCCAGTCTCTTGCCAGCTCAGCATCCTGTCGCTCTCTAGAAGAAGGATCTCCATATGGGCTCCTTAGCATCCACCTAACTCCCCGCTCTCCACCTAACTCCCCCCCCAACACATCATTAAACCCCAGAGCCTCCAAAGCAGCAAGAAGCATGTCCACAAGCCAGGGAGGAAAGTGGAGTTTGTCCTTGGCTCATGCTGCCCTCCAGCCAGGGGCCTTGTAACACTTTATGTAGTGGAGGAAAGGGGGATTAGCATCCCATTACAGGGAAACTGAGGCACAGAGGGGCAGTGACTTACCCAAGGCCACACAGGGAGTCAGTGGCAGCATCAGGAGTCCCTGCCCCAGGCACCAATCACTACATGCCTTCATCAGGCACAAATGACTCCTCCTCTTGGAGTTGCTGCTGGGGAAAGGCATATTAGGGCTGGTCCTAGTGCAGTGGCTCTCTACCAGTTCCACACCAAGCCCCTCCCTCCTACCCAGTAGAGACCCAACCGTACAGCAAGAGCTGGGGGGGGAGGGGCTCACAACCCCCTGACACCTGCTCATAACTCCCTGTCACCAGGCCAGGCTTCTCCCCCACTCCAAAGCATGCACAGCCACACCCAGTCTCACTCAAGCAGCTTTATTTCTTTAACAGAGGCTAGCAAACAAACAGAAAACAGCCTTAACTCAGTGCTTGGCTTCAGGACCACCCCTCCCAGGGGGTGTCTGGCATTCCAGCTCCGCTCCCTTCCTGCAGCTGCAGCCACAGACCCCTTGCTGCAGGGACCCGCCACCAGCACTAGCTCCACTCCAGCATGGCTTCCCCTAGCCACGGTTCAGCACTTCCACACACAGCTGCTCGCTAGCAGCCTTTTATAAGCCCAGGTGTAGCCCTGCCCCCTTTTATTGGCTGGATTGGGTTCACCTGCTCTGGCCCAGGGGGCTGGGCTTAGTCTCTGTCTAGGGCCCAGCTACCCTGTGACACTCCCCCAGGCTGAGAGCCACAGCTCTAATGTGATGCAGGTCCTGCTGGTCATTGCCCTTATGAGACCAGGGTGAGCGTAACACCCTCCAGACCAGGACACCTGCTCAGAGACCGCCAGAAACAGCGGTGGGGGGAGCTGTGTGTGTGTTCACTCTGGCCTGTGATCCTCAGCCCTGCCCCTGTCTTTTGGCTCCCTCCCCTCTTGGGTCAGCATTGTCCAGTGTGACCCAGCCGTGGCCTGGAGACACCAGGCCCGGTGCTGTTCTCACGCCCGCTGGCAAAGGGCTGGAATAACTCCCTTGAGATCAGGGGGATTCGATCTGGTTCTGTGGTGGGCAGGGGACTCAGAATCAGGCCCACTTCCCTCTCTTGAGCAGCGAAGGGGATTCAGTGTCTGTGCCTGTGCAGACTGGGGGCTTGATTTTGCCATCACAGGACAAGCATCACTCCCAATATTCAATGCCCAGGAAGGGAGGACTGGCCATTTGGGATTCAACAGATGTGCAAACGGAGGGCCCGATTCTGCTCTCAGTTACACACAGGTGGGAATCTGGCGTGACTTCAGTGTTCTCTTGGATACACCCCTCCTTCTCTAATCAGCTCCGACTAGTGTATCTCTCAGGGCCAGCTCTTCCCCTGCTGTCACTCATGTAGCTCCATTGAAGATGGCAGGAGCTGGAAAGGGTGGGCAGAGAGGAAGGAGAGGCTGCAGGATTGCGAAGCTGCATTTCCTTTGTTCTATCCTGGAGCGTGGCCCACAGTCGCCACAGAATGCCCTGGCCCAGAGCAGAGCGGAGGCTGTTTGGATTGACAAGCATCCTGGGATAGGTACTGGAGAAGCTGGGGGGGCAGGCTCTGAGCCCAGCTGCCAGCCTGCAAAGCCAAGCTCAAGATGCAGAAAAAAAAAAGGAGTACTACAGAAATGGTCCTTGATCAGTAGATACCGCTGCCCGCATCCCCATCCCTCGAGACCCAGCGTGTGGCTGCAGCCCCCCTCCCCACCCTATCCTGAACACAGATGTAATCAGCTGGAAATATTGGTCAAATGAAAATCAATGGCTGGATGGAAAAATCAGGGCTGAGTTACTGCGGCTGATGGGCTGGATGGCCCTAGCCAAAGCCCCCCGGCTTAGAAATTGCCTCTAAATGCTGCCACGGAGGATGGGCCACATCCCTGCCCCGGGGTGCTGAGCAGGCTGCTGATAACAGCTTTATTTATAGTGCTTAACTGGTTCCTGGCTCGCGGCACCAGTTTGGTTTAGCGTGTGATTGTCTATAGCGGTTGCTAGTGCTGCCAACAGCCGGAGTACGCGCCCCATACGAAGTCAAATCCCATCCCCTTTGAAGTCACTGGCTAACTTGCATTGGTTTCCGCCAGGGCAGTGTTTTGCCCTCTTTATACACCTTTCCACTCACAATCCATGGCTTTTTCCATAGGCCCCTCGGGTGTGAGAAAGGCATTGCCCAGGGAGGCAGAATACTAGACCGGGAGCCAGGACTTGTGGGTTCTATTCCCTTCTCTGACCCTGTTCTAGGGAACAAAAATTTGATAATGGGATCTTCAGTCTAGTGGACAAAGGTCTAACAGGATCCAATAGCTGGAATTAGAGCTAGACAAATGCAGACTGGAAAGAAGGTGCAAATTTGTAACACTGAGGGTGATAATCATTGGAACAATTACCAGGGGTTGTGGCGGATTCTCCACAAAGGGCATTTTTTAAATCAAGACAGGATGATTTTCTGAAAGATCTGCTCTAATTCAAACAGGAATTATTGTGGGGAAGGTCCTGGGCCTGGGTTATGCCAGAGGTCAGACTAGATGATCACAATGGGCCTTTTCAACCTTGGAATCTATGAGTGTTGGGCAGGGACCATCTTTGTGTCCTGTGTTTGTACCACCCTGAGATCCTGGTCTGGGACTGGGGCTCCTAGGAAATGCAAATAATTAATAACAATTAATAATAACCTAGTCGCTTCCCTTCTTGGTGCCTTGCTCCCTGATCTGTAAAAGCGTGATCAAAATACTGAGCTTCGTCCTGGGGTTCAGAACGTAATCTTTGCAAGGACATGGAAGATGAAAAATGCTTATTAATGATTATTATGCCTAGTATAGATCTGGACAATATATTTCATTTGAAAGTGGGTGTGTGTTTTTTTAATTAAATGGCCTTTTTTATTTCAAAGAACATTTTCATGAAATTTTTTTGTTTCATGCCAATTTTCTGAGTTTTCAATGAAAAAGCCACAAATTGAAACATTTCTGGGCTTTTCCTCCCTTTCTCTTCCAAGGGAGAAACAAAGAAAAAAGGGAGAGAAAAGGAAAAAACAAAAGAATTTCATTTTTGACCAAATAAATTGTAGCTTTTTACAAAATCTTGAATTTGTTTCTTTTTGTGAAGAACATTTACAATTTTTTGACCAATGCTCCAGCAGCCTCCTGTCCAAACTCCACTTCAGAGGATTACATGCCGCCTACCAAAAATCCACCAGGTACATTCAGCTGGATACACTATTCTCCTTTGCTTCTTGTCCTGAACGGGTGTCATAGTGTTACTGTTCACTGCTAAACAGCAGCTACCTTTCCACCCCCGGAAGTGAAATGACTCCTTGATTCAATACAACAAATAGCTTCAGGCTGGATGATGCTATAGAAAGGGAAGGTGGTATTAGCAGCATTGCATTAGGTCTACTAGAAACCTAAAGCACAACACTCATGGCATAGAAAATGCTACATGGCACTGACAGGGAGCGCGGATCCGGCCCAGACGTTAGCAGGGAAGGGGCTAACGTTGTTCCTCTGGGTAGTGGAAGAGCCACAGAGGCTTATGCCGAGGACAAGATTTATAGGGCCGCAGTGCTGGGAAGCCCAGAAGAATATAAAAGGGATGGGATGGGATGGGGCTGGCAGTGAGAGTTGGGGGCTCTGTGCAGAGGGAGCTGAGCAAGAAAGTAGCCAAGGGCTTTTCTTTCCTCTTGAAAAGCTGGCTGAAGTGAGCCATGCTTCGGAGCAGGCTGGCTATGGGATCTTTGGGGCCTACATGAATGAAAGATGTGCCAGAGCCAAGCTTGGTTCATTCAGCTGGCTGGGCCCACACCTCCGCTACAAACACAAGATAGCCAATGAGCTCTGCGTGTATGTCTACCGCTGCCCTCTACTGATCAGACTCAGAACTGTTCAACTGTGTCCCCTAGGCCCCACACAGCTAATAGAGATTCTCTCTTAGTTCAAGGAGCAACAACCTATAGTTTGTGGCGCAAGAGGGTTTGAGTTCTGCCTCCAGCATTGTCATGGCGTTCCAAGCAGCCAGCATGCTGACAAGCAAGGATTCCCAGACTGCCAGCGCTTTGGACAAGGCGGCTATGGTGGTAGCTGGCTCGCCTGTGGACGGGTGCTTCACCCCTGTCCCTCCTTTACAATGTATTGTGAGCTGCCTCTTCCCTGTCTCTCCTCTGAGGACTGATGGATTATTTGCAGCTAGTATACATTCAAGGCCAGCCTGCACTGCAGGCGAGACCTCTGGGGTGCATGTCAGCAAACACTCGTAACAGCTGCCACTGCTGCATCGATTCCTGGGCTCTCCAGGTTTCTCGCTGGTGGCATCTTGTGCAGCAACGCAGAAATACACAACGTGATACGGTCAGGGTGCGCTGTGCGGCTGGCCCTTCTCTCTCCCCGCTCCTCCTCTCCCCCCCCTCCATCCAAGGCTCAGCTGTGCAAGAGCACAAGAGAGTCAGGCGTTCCCTACCTTTCATTGGAGGGCCTGCAGAGGCAGTTCATATCGCTACCCCTCCCCCATTCTGCAGATGGGGAAACGGAGGCAGTGATTTGCCCAAGCCCCACTCATAATTGGTGGCTGAGCTGGGAATGAATGCAAGTCTGTCTCAAGATTGTAAGATCTAGTCTGGCACTGGGGCTTCTCAGCACTACAAATTATAAATAATAATCCCCAGCATCCCCCACCTTTCCACGTTCCAACCATTAGACCACACTGCTTCCCCCTGCAAGGACCATGACTTGCCAGCACCGACTCTCTAAATGTTTTTTTTTTAATCCTAACTCATTAAAAGATTCATTAAGTCTAAAAAGAAGCTGCCATCCATAGACTTCAGAGTCAGGGTCCCCAAGAGGCGCTTAGATCATAACAGCTGGCGTGTCAGTGGGGGGACGATATGGGGCAGGAGGGATAGTACCTAGCACCTTCCACCATGAATGCTGTTTGGCGATCCTGATGGATTTTATTCTTTTAAAATACACCCCCCACCCCACACACACACACACACACCTAGTTCTCCCGTTTCTGTAGGATGTGAAAAATCCAGGGGGAGGGTGGGTGAGGAAAGCTTTGAGAGAAAGTGTGTCAATTAATTTATGATTAGGGAAATATGTTTGAGTTTGAAGATTACAGGAAAGGGCTCGGTGTTCTGCAGCTGATAAATCTGTTTTATAGGGATTTTGTGAAAAGGCTTCTCCTGGGGGAGAATTGTAGGAAAGCAGAACATAATTACCCAAAATTCCAATTTGAGTAATTACCTTCTGCCTACCTAACATTCCCTGGATGCTGTCAGTTGGCTGCAGTGCTCTTCACTTCCTCCGGTTTTAAAGAAAAAAGCCTGTTGTACAGCATTGTTGTGCTTCGTTTAACCAGCTGCCGCGATCCACCCCAGAGATGGCTGCATTTCAGTAGTGGGCTACGCAGAGCTTGTCAAAAGAGCTTCAGGGTCTAGAGTGACCAGACAGTAAATGTGAAAAATCGGGACAGGGGGTGGGGGGATAATAGGAGCCTATATAAGAAAAAGACCCCAAAATCGGGACTGTCCCTATAAAATTGGGACATCTGGTGACCCTATCAGGGTCCATTGTTACAACAACACACTGCCAATACAGTAAAAAATCATGCTGATTGCATCCCAAGGCATCGACAACACTGGGATCTTGCTGCTCCTCAGCTAAGTTTCCTTAGCAGTGGATTGTCACAACCGTGGAGAAAGTATCAGGACTCCTAGGCAGGTGTCCGTGTTCACACAAGGAGAGAGAGACCCAGATCTAAGCTCTGGATCCAAACATTCCCAGCACTTGGGAACATTTAGTGTGGCATCAAGATCTGGATGCAAGTTTTGTGGTTCAGTCACCTCATAGTTCCCGAGAACTGCCAGGCCCATGCAGACTGGCAGGGAGGCAGGCATAATATTCCATAGCTGAGGTCATCCGTCTGGAAGAAGAGTGGTCCTCGCAAGGAATGCTGGTGCTATCTAGAGGTAGCGTGGTCCAGTGGGTAGGGCACTTGCCTGGGAGGCAGGAGATCCAGTTCTGTTCTCAGCCCTGCTCCAGAGCTGCTGGGTGACCTTCTCCAGTGCTTTGTCTGGCTTGTCTAGACAGACTGTAACCTCTTTGTCTGGAGAGCACACAACACAATGTGGCCCTGATCTTGGTGTTACTGAAATACAAAAGGAGCAGTTTGGATATTGGTAGGGTGACCAGACAGCAACTATGAAAAAACGGGACAGGGGGTGGGGGGTAATAGGCGCCTGTATAAGAAAAAGTCCCCAAAAACGGGACTGACCCTTTAAAAACGGGACATCTGGTCACCCTAGATATTGGGGACTGTGCCTTTAAGGGCTGAGCTGGGTGGGCAGGACTCTTGCCAACACCTTAAGCACCCAGCCCTCACAGATGCCCACAAAATGAGCAGAGGGGGTTGTAATGGACGAGGCAGGACTCGGAGGCAGGAAGCAGAGTGGAGTGAAGTTCTCCTACCTCATTTCATTCCCTCCCTCCTTTCACTGCTCCGTGGCCCAGTTTGCAGAGAGGAGGGTCAGGAATCCATCGCTCTCCAGGTTCCCCTCCCTAGCTGCTGAGATAATCGAGGGTTTTACTGCAGTAGACCGTGGCCAGCTTTTCTAAACATCATCTCCTAATGCTTCCCCAAAGAGCTAGCGAGGCTGCCCTGCACATTAGTAATCAATGCACATAGCAAACGGCTTGCTCTCGCTTCCTCCACCTCTCCTGCTCTCCCTCCCCACCAGCCCTGCCTTTCCAGAGCAAGGACAGGGTGGCCTGGTATACAGAGAAGAGTTATTTGTGCTAATAGAGCAGCAGAGGGTTTTTCTCTCTGCTTGCAAAGCTCTGTGACCCTCACTGAATGGGAAGCAGTTTTATACTTGCTCTGCTGTGCCTGTCTGTCTATATGCCCTACCTGCCCCATAGGAAATGGGGCAGGACCCTCACCCTGTGAGGGCACGAGCCCGGGCAGAGTGAATGGCCTGCAGTCCCCAGTGATGGGATCAGCATTTTACGGCAGTGCCTCGCTGGGGTCACAGCCATGCCCAGAGGGCTGGCTTTATCATTCAGTTCAGAGGGTCCATCCCTCACCTGCCAGGCGATTTCCCCCTTCACCCTCCTCCCTGCCCTTCCAAGAGATGAATTGTCATGAAAAGCTCATTCCAGAGACATGAGCATTGCACTCAGAGGCACCTGGAGAGCAGAGTACTAGACAGGGGCAGCTGGAGAGGGTGATAAACATCTACGTGGTGCCGCCAGGCCGGGAGAGAAATGACCCCTGTGAGTGAAGGGACAGGCACCGCATCCCAAATGCATCACTGGGAAGGGCCAGAAGGCTGGAGACACAGCAATCACACTCCACTTGCAACTGCCTCTGTTGTGGAGTGCAGCATCTGGTTCTGCAGGGATCCCTGTCCCACCTGTCAAATACAGCCCCCTCTGGGGTGGGGTACAGCAGCTGGCTCTGTAGGAATCCCAGGCCCATTACTGAAACGTTAGCCCAGGCTGTGATGGAATGCAGCAGTTGGTTCTGCAGGGATCCCTGGCCCACCAGCTAAATGCAGCCATTTCTGGGGTGGAATGCAGCAGCTGATTAACTGCACACAGCAATATGGGGCTAGGAAGAAAGAAAGAATACAGGCCCCCATTGGAACTGGCAGGGGAAATTTAGTGATGCAAAATGGAATATGTCTAGGACAGGGGGATTAACATCTCGGGCCTGATTCTCCTCTCACTTATAACACTTTTACACCAATGCAATTTCATTGACCTCAGAGGAGTTTCTCCTGATTTACACTGGCATCAATGAGTGAAGAATTACATCCCCTGACTCCCTCGCTAAAAGTGCTGTGCACTGCCTAGTGACCACGTATGCAGCCAAGCAATTCTAGTTCAATTTTTCCTCAAAGGATCTAAAGAGACTTACTCTCTCTTTAAGTGTCATTATCCCCTTTTTGCTGATGGGGAAACTGAGTCACAGAGAGGGGGAGAGGTCTTCACAGAGTCAGCAGCAGAGTCAGCCACTGGTCCCTTAACTCCTGTTCCAGGGCCCTGGGAGTGCTGTGAAATGTCCCAAGATATAATTAACACCCTGCAGTGAGAATCCTAGATGGCACCTGCAATTAGTGCAGTTATAAAATCTTTGCTCCCTGCTTCTTCTGCCATTAGCCATTACTGGGGTTACCACCAGCATCCTGGACCACTTGCACTGTCAGCGCGCTGATGTATAAGGCAACAGACACAGGCTGGCAGCTTGCTCACTCTGTCATTCACCGTCAGGGAACAGAAGCCAAACTGCCCTGTGATCAACCCACGGCAAGGGAAATCTCACACTGCGGTGCTGGCGATGGAGAGAGGGGATGAGCCCACATGGGAGGGAGGGAAGGAATGTGATGGATTACAAGGCACAGGGCAAATATGGCAGGAGGGTGAATGGTGGCGAACTGGGAAAAACCTCAGGGGGCCTGTGAAATCACACTGAAGGGAATAGGACTGCAGGGGGGTCAGGACTCAGAACAGGAGTTGGCCCCTGCTCACTTCTTAACCCTTTTGCACCACGGTTTAGATTGCAAGTCAGCCTTGCTCCACCGCCACCAGCTGAGGATCTGGCCTGCTGTCTGGCTCACGCACATACCTGCACACTTGCACCCTGCGGGGACCTCGGAGAGAGAGAACAGCTGGCAACAGACCCCCTTTGTGCTACATCCCTGTCCTCCTCCACTCTCCCAGCCCCCCACTACACCACGCTCTCCAGCTTGCTGAGCATATGGTACCGGACACGGCTGTTCTATGCCAGCACAGGCCAAAGGATATCCCCATGGGTCTAATGCAGCTCACAGAGGTGGGAGAGGGAGATTCTTTTAGCTGGGCAGATCACAGAGCCAGGGAGGCTGGAGAGGAGGGGGTGACGTGAATCAGACACCAAAGGGAACCCTCTGTGACGCAGAGGTTTGGCAGTGGAGGCAAGGGGAGAAGTGATTGGTGAGAGTCTGGATGGGGAGGGGAGAGAAGGAAAGGGAAGAGCCCAAGGTAACCCCGAGGTGATGAGGTTGAGTGGCAGGGGGAGACTGGAGTTCTCCATAGGGCTGGGAGAATGCTGGGGCAGGGGTGAGCAATTTGAAAATCAGCCTCTGCCATGTTTAGTGGAGGGGTGTGGTGGAACATCCAGCAGGCTGGGGCAAGGCTCAAGGGTAGAAAGGCAGCACAAAGACCAGGGGAGCAGATGAAGCAACCCGCGGGCCTGGGGTGAGTGTAGAGGGAGAAGCAGACAGGATGGGCAGACCCCTGGAGAGCAACAGCAGGTGGAGGGGGAGGCAGGGCAGCGATCCACCAGAGGCACCACTAAATGAGCAGATAGCTGGGCCGGGTCCCGTGGCAGATAGTAAAACAGCCCCAAAAGCCGAGGCCTGGGACCGCCAGCCAGTGACGCGGCTCCGTTGATAAAACATTCATGAGAACCTGTGCAAAAAAAAATCAATTATTGTGCTTATGAATTAATGATTGCTCAGAGAATCAATCCCAGCCAAGCCCTGCGCGTGCTGTACTTATAATGAACATTAGCAGTGGGAGCGCGGGCCAGCGATTTATTTTTGCAACCAAGATACATCTCTATCTATTTTTTTTTCCTTTCACAAGCTCCATCCGAGCAGCTTGAGAGAAATCAGATGGTTTCTATGAACTAGACAAAATTGGGCATGTGGTAGTGGCGGGGCGGCTTTTCTTTGAACAGGGTGTTCATTAGGCCCCTGCTGGAAGGGTTTTCATTCAGCAGCCCAGGCTATAAATATGTATGGGGGTAATTGTAATCGAACTCTGCAGCATTTGGCACGGGCATGTGTCATTCTCTCGGCATTATCTCCGCACTTACAACACTTCCCCACAATCGCATAATAGCCTCTCGGTGACTCACCGGTAACTGGGGGGGAGAGAGAAAAAAGACAAGCCAACTAGAGTGGGAAACTACTGTCTCGGAGGCAGAGATGTGGGCCAATATTAATCTCTCAGGCTACTTACCAGGTGCTTTGTGCTTTTGAACTGCTCCCAGCCAGACTTTACTGTAGTGTACTACCGCTCTCAGCAACAGCTTCACTGAAGCCGGCGGAGTTGGGGACTCCCTGACACCATGGTGAGCCTTTCCATTGACTTCACTGGGGTTTGGATCTGGCCCTCTCTGCCCCTACAATGAAAACGAGAATTGGGATCTCCGGGGTAATTGAGCCTGACTGGCAAAGGCCCATGTGCAGTGAAGGGGGATTGCATTATAGAGCCTTTCACTCCTGCATTGCTGGTTCAAATCCAGCCCAGGTTGGAAGTGACTACGTATTGCTACCCTCTTGGGCCTCGCCGCCTATGAAAATGAGTTGTAGGGCCTCGGGAGCATGTTGCAGAAGCCACCCCTGCAGCTGGCTCTAACCTGACTGCAGAGAGGTCAAGGGCTGG
Organism: Terrapene triunguis; assembly: GCF_002925995.2. NCBI lineage: Eukaryota > Metazoa > Chordata > Testudines > Emydidae > Terrapene > Terrapene triunguis. Next base: position 3,128,015 of record NW_020664550.1, on the reverse strand, counting down.
TTGGGCCATAGGGACTGAACTCCCCTCTCATCCCCAGAGCTCAATACAGCCAGGTTGCAGGCTAGTGTGTGAAGGATGCCTATGCGTCCTCTGTCCTGCGGATACAGGACTTTCACTAGCATCAGTGGCTACTGCTATTTAGTAACCCTGGCCCTGACACTAGTCCCTGCTGCCGCTGGGGGGGGCCGCAGCAGAGAACGCTGTCCTGGGGGGGAGACAGCCAAGGATAGGGCAGCTTGAGCTGGGGAGGGGACTTGGAAATGGCCCGAAGGGGGCAGCGGGAAGGCAGTTAGAGAAGGAGGAGGCGGACAGAGGCAGCGCTGGTTGAAAAGGGGATTTGCTGAGGAAGCTGGACCATGAACCGCCGGGAGCAAGGAGCTCACCACGAGGGGCACAGAGCTCTGCCCAGTGAGGTTGCCGGTTGGGGCACTGACAGCGGGAGATGGTTTGGGCACCTGGGCCATGGGGGTGTCTCTCTGCGGGAGGAGCTGTCGTTCGCGAGGAGCCATGGGTATTGCAGTGTGGAAGCAAAGGAGCATTGCAAGCCGGAGAGAGGGGAAGGCGGGACAGCTGGGGTGAAGCTGAGCACCGATCAGCAGCAGAACTGGAAACAGAACCCATAACATAAGAACCGCCGTACTGGGTCAGATCAAAAGTCCATCTAGCCCAGTATCCTGTCTTCCGACAGTGGCCAATGCCAAGTGCTTCAGAGGGAATGAACAGAACAGGCAATCACCGAGTGATCCATCCCTTGTCGTCCACTCCCAGCTTATGGCAATCAGTGGCTAGGGACACCATCCCTGCCCATCCTGACTAATAGAACATTGATGTACCTATCTAAGGTGACCAGATGTCTTGATTTTATAAGGACAGTCCTGATATTTGGAGCTTTTTCTTATGCAGGCACTTATTACCCTCCAACCCCTGTCCCGATTTTTCACACGTGCTATCTGATCACCCTAACCTATCCTCCATGAACTTATCTAGTTCTTTTTTGAACCCTGTTATAGTCTTGGCCTTCACAACATCCCCGACAAAGAGTTCCACAAGTTGATGGTGCACTGTATGAAGAAATACTTCCTTTTGTGTTTGTTTTAAACCTGCTGCCAATTAATTTCATTTGGTGACCCCTAGTTCTGGTGTTATGAGAAGGCGTAAATAACACTTCCTGATTTACTTTCTCTACACCCGTCATGATTTTATAGACCTCTATCATCTCCCCCCTTAGTCATCTCTTTTCCAAGCTGAAAAGTCCCAAGTCTTCTGACTTGCAGCTCAGAGCTATCTTGATTTGAAACCAGGAGGCACGGGAGCTCTCCGATAAAACCGAACAACGTGAAACCATCCAATCAAACTTTTTGGAGGCTCAGAAAACTAAGTCTGGGGCTTGGCTCCTCCCAGCGAGGTAAGCCCCTCGCTCCTTGTCAGCAGGCTGCACTGCAAATGGGTTCCCTTTGTATTTGGGTTTTTGTCTGCCTGCATTTTACTTTTGTTCTTTTTATTGTTCCTTTGTCTTCCTGTCCTTGGAACAATGGTGACCCCCGTGGAACCAATAATAACATGTTTCAGATCCCTTATTAAAAACACTGCAATGGCAGAATCAATAAGCATTGGCGGCTGAGGCTGTAATAAGTATAATAATTGCCATTAGGTTAACAAGTGGGGGAAGAGAGCGCGGGGCTGCTAATATCGTAATTATATGAATCTGCTTCGATCAACTGAAGCTTCAGCATCACAGCGTCAGCCCCCTCCTCTCTCAGCAGGAATGGAAGACGCATGGTCTCCGAGTTGAAAGAAACCAGTTTCTCTCCTACACAATTTCCTACGCTTTCTCATGCATATGAGTGTGCGCACACAGCTGATGCACCCCCTCAAGCACACTATTGAACATTACACACCTACACCTACCCCCCTGCACAAACGCCGCACACTGGCAAACTCCCCCACAGACAGCAGCTCCGCAGATTCAGAGGCCCTTTTTATCTCTCGTCTTTCCACCATTTCATTCTGGTCTCTAACTCCAAATAACGAGCAAGTCTCTGCCACCTTCACTCATGTCTAGTAGTAACCTGCTCTGGGGGTAGCTGCACTGGGATCACTGTTTACCCACTCCAGGCTCCCCACTGGCATGCAGCGGAGTTCTGTCTGCATTAGGGCTGGGTTTGGTCTAAAACCTTTGCCACCTGCAAGAGCCTGTGGTAGAGCTGGGAGTTGAAGCTAGGCCTCCAGAGCCCCTTCCTCTTTCCAGCACCTGTTCCATTCTCAAAAACTTGTGTTTGCCGGACTCAAGAGCCTCTTTTCATACCCATAGCAATGCATTCTGGGGGCCTGTTTGCACACACAAATGCAAACACATTGGGGGCCTGGGCCCTCTTGTTAATAATGGCACTTAGCAACTGCACTACATACTACTCTACATGTTCACTGCCCTGGCTGTTCACAGGTCAATTCTCACAGCCCTCCAGTGAGCCAGGGGCAGAAAGAATCATTATTCCCCCTCTGTAGATGGGGAAACTGAGGCAGAGAGAGGAAGGCTGGCCTGCTGGCTAAAGCACAGGACTGAAACTCAGGAGAGCAGACTTCAATTCCCAGCTCTGCTCTGGGATCCATGCGAGACTGTGGGCCTCTGTTCCCCATCTGTGAAATGGGGAGAATACTTCTCCTCTGGCTCACCCTTCGTCTTGTTTATTTAACTTGGAAGCTCTTCGGGGCAGTGACTGTCTCTAGGTGGGCGCAGTGCGGCCCTTGATCACGCTACTATAATGCAAATAATCTGTGACCACAATAACAAGAGGTGAAGTGCATTAGAGCTCAGAAGCGCCTGCCTCCTGCTGGGCTTGGTGTCTCTAGACTACACGGCCATTGGCTGGCTTGTTGTACCCTGCTTTGGAAATTTGGCCTGAACATATTTATCAGGATCCAGAAATGTGTTGCTCAATATCGCAGTACCCTTGACTCGGGGTTGGGAGGGGAGAGGAGGGTACGGCGTACCGGAGTCAATAGAACCCTTCTCTACGGTTAACACGCAAGGGAAGTTTAAAGACAGAGATGAGTGGGGGGAGTAAGAGTGGAATTCCTGACGTGACATGCCCTGCCAATTAGTCTTTTAGATAGAGAGTGTTTTAAGGGTTGGGGGTGGGAGGGGAAAGCAAGAGGGGGAGGAAGAAATGCCAATTACAGTAAAGTAGCTGCCCAGAAAAAAAAAATCAATATTTAATTCTGGCCAGATTGATTTGTGATTCAGACTTTCCAGCTATTCGTTTTGTTTTGATCAGATTTTATGGCCACAGATTGGAGAGTTCTGGCTGTGTGCAACAGAAGATAGCTATATTAAATGACACCAAATGCATTTAAGGTGAAAAAAATATAGGACTTTTCCTTACATAAAAAGAAAATGGGGGGGGGGGGAGAGAATGGCCCCACCACAGAACTGAACAGCCTGTTAGCAGGAAACATGTTCGCACCTAGCTGATGGGATTTCCTATAGGCACATAATGCTCGATCCCCCACCATTGACACTTTTTTCCCCTTCAGTTGAAAATTTCACTTGGAAAGCTTCCTACTGGTCTAGTGCGTTACGTAAAAGGCCGATGGTTCAGGATCACCCAGGTAAGCTGTTCTGACTTCTTCCTCATGAAATAAAAGGGTTCTGTGATTAGGTTTTAACAGATTGATTGGAGTGTCACTTATAATTATTCTCCAAGTTCCATAACGCAAGAACAAGGGGACATTCAAGGTGGCAAATCCAACATTGATCAAAGAAAATATATTTCCATACAATGGATACTTAAACTGTGGAACTCATTGCCACAGGAGGTTGTTGAGGCCAAGAATTTAGCAAGCTTTATAGAGGGCTTGGATGTTTAGATGGATAACAAGAATATCCAGAGTTTATAATAGTAAAAATTAAAGGTTTGGAAGGGATATAAAACCTAATTCTTCAGCACTTAAGTCAACTACTAGCACAGCTAGTTGGGAATTTTTCATTTAAAAGATTTTTCATCAGAAAATGCCGGTTTTTCGAAACTAAAAACTGTTCACAGAAAGCGTAAGTTTTGATGAATTTCCCATTTCAAAAAAAAAGTTGGGAAAAAAAGGTTAGATAGTGTCAAAACATCCCATTTTGACTTTTTGAAATGAAATTTCTCTTTTTTTGGCTTTAAATGGACTTTGTTTTGAAATTTAAGTCAATTTACAGTAAAAAAAATATTGAAATTGAAACAAGTGGTTTTGAAATTAACAAAACATTTTGATCGACCTCATCTGAATCCCCCCCTCCCCTCAGATTTCCAGCTTGCAAACGGTTTTGACTTTTCACCCTGACTTAGGTTGGGAAAAATCTTCAAAGTCTCTGAAATTCTCACAGGAAGGGGAAGCTGTTTCCCACCCAGCTCAAGCCAGTAACTCTGGGGCTTAGGCAGGATCTGCTCTGTGGTCAGTAGATGATCCTCCATCTGCCTCTGTAGAGTTCTTGTACTTTCCTCTGAGGCATTTGGCACTGACCATTGTCAGGGGCATTATATTGGACTAGACAGAGCAAGGTTAGGGTCTAGTAATTCCCCTCTTATGGGCCAGAGCTGCGTAATGTTGGCTGAACAGATTAATAGAAACTTGGATTATCACACGGATTCAGCCAAAGTTGGTATCTAGCCTCCAATGAAATGGTTAAGATGGGCAGATAGAAAAATGAATCAAAGGACAGGGCCTCTATCTAAAGTAGTTATCCAGCCCCCATTACTGCAGTATCAGAGAGACGAGGCCTGTGATGGAGCAGGGAATCAAACCCACGTCCCAGGGTAGCACCCCAACCCCTGAGCCAGCCTCTCTCATTTATAGCTTCAGGCCTTGGAAAGCATTGACGCCCACACAATTTTCTTTCGGGGCATTATTGCAGCCAGGAGTAATGGTCTACAGCCTGACTCCCTTCGGTTACAACAGACGTTGTAAGAACTAGTCAGTATACACAATAGGATAACATACAGCAACACTAGATTTATTCTTTTTATTTAACAGACTTCGCTGTAGATGTTGAACATGCACAAAAATTAATAAGTTCATCCTGAGTTTTAATGGTCCCAGTGATAAAATGTCTGCTCCCCAGCACTGGAGTCGAGCAAGCCGGATGATATAGCATAGTAGGATAGATGGGCGAGGGAAAACAATTCCAGGTTGTAATTTACGTAGGGTGCTTATTGATTTCATGGGCCACTGGGGCAGCAGGTGTAAATTATAGGCGTAGAGTGAATCATGCCAGTGTTCTCTTGTTGATAATAGAGCTAATGTATGTATGCGTAGATTTTTCAGATTGAGAACAGAACAGAGATGCTGGGGGTGCAGCAGGACCCCCTGGCTTGAAGTGGTTTCCATCATAGCCAGGGTTTACAGTTTGGTTCAATGGCTCTCAGCCCCCCTCCACTATACAAATTGTCCTAGCGCCCCTGGAACAGAATGAGAAATCAGTCAGTGACCCCTGTCTCCACTCTTTTCCCCAGTGCTGGATCTTGCCACTGGCAGACAGCAGGTCTTGAAGGAGAGAACGTATCATTTCTGCAGCCTAGCCACCTCAGGTTGAGATCTTGTCAAAACTCAAAGCAAGGGCAGGCCAGTTCAACTCACTGAAGATTATGTCTACACGGCAGTTAAACACCTGCAGCTGGCCCGTTTCAGCTGACTTGGGCTTGGGGGCTATACAATTTCAGTGTCAACATTTGAGCTCGGGCTGGAGTCTGGGCGAGTCCACAGACATGGGCCAGCCGTGGGTATTTTATTGCAGCATCAGCTGGGGAAGCCTTCAAAGAACACCTAGGTTCTTCAGGAAGTGGCAGTGATTCAATCAGAGGCATGATCTTCTCCAATTCGGCACAGGACCAAAGCCACAGTGGTGGGACCAAGGCACTGCTGGAGGTGTTGTCTTCTGGGTAAGACATAAAACTGAGGCCCTTGACTACCCATGGTTCTTAAAGATCCTTTAACACTTTCCACATGAGAAGAGGGCTTGACTACTGGGTCTTGGTCAAGTTTTCGGTTTGGGTGAAGTCCTAGAGCAATTTCAACTGGATATTAAGGTGTTCTGCACTTCCTGCCCCAAACTGCTGCCAGGTTCTATGCCAGAGAAAACGACTTGCCAGTGGTAGGTGACTGAATGCCTGAGTCTCTTGTGTTTATATGCTCTGGGGTACAGGTGCTATCTCAATGTGAAAAACTATCATGTTGGGTTTATTTAATAAAAATAACTAGCTCTTTATACATATATACACACTGTATACATATATAGTGCTTTTCATTTGTAGATCTCCAAACTGTTTTCTGTTGCCTTTTCTTCCTCTGGGTGGAACAAAATGGAATTTGATTTTTCTCGCAATTAGTGAGCCATGAGTAACAGTTCTAAAATAGACCCTAAGGAGGTGGAAAGGCACAACCACAAAAAAACCCACACAAATGCTCTGTAACAGCATGGATGCTGCCATGGAGAAACATGGTTTGACACGCAGAATAACTCCACCATAGCACACAACTTTATTTAAAAAAACAACCCTCCCTGTAGTTTGTTGCCACTTGGAAGCCAGAAACTGAAGTCTATTTCCTTACCCACATTTTTTCTCCCATCTTGTATGCACAGCTACTGCAGTGTTCCAAAGTGCTAGGCCACTGGCATGGATTGCTTTTTTTAAAATAAGAACATTTTACACATCTGAGCTGGGACTTATCCCTCTTCCAAACCCAGCCCTCCCACTCCTTTTCACACACAAGTAGTATTTGGATTTTGCAGCTGCAGGCAGAGGGGGTGGTGGTGGTACATTCAGTTTTGAACCTACCAGCACTGCCAGATTCCCTTTAGTTATGCTCATGGCTAGACTTAGATGGTGGCAGTGTAGGCAAGAGGCCAAAACCTGACCCACTTTTCTCTATTTTAATCCACTTGCAAATCCCATGTAATTCTTTAATCAAATGCTTCAGTGCCCCTGTAATATTAAAAAAATATAGATGAGCCTTGAGCCATTTATTCTGGACCAAAACTACTACTTATTCCAGGTTTGTTCAGATGTGGCTTTTCATGAAAAAGAATAGTAATAAATAAAATCAAAGCCAGCAGCCTGGCATTTGTGAGAGCAACCCTGCAATAACAAACCACCAAGTAAGGGGATGAAAACATCAGAACAAGTAGGAAATGGGATCAAGATTCAGAGCGGCTTTCAGCTGTTAGCCTCTCCATCCCCCATGTTATAAGGTGCACAGTCAAGGCTGGTCTCAGAACTAGAAGGACCTTGGGTTAGACGAGAAATACCAGGCCACTCAAAAGACTGATCCAAAGCCCACTGGAGTCAATGGAAAGACGTCGATTGTCTTCACTGGACTTTGGATCTGGGGCCCTAAACTTTCGAGCAACGCAAAATGTTGGCAATAAAGACGGAAACCCACCTAGTTAGAGATCTTGATGCAAACTCAGGTATTAGCATGGCTTTGTCGTTACCTTTGTGTGCAGACCTGCGCCCTGTTTACCAGTGAACCGGGAACCCGTTTACGCTGTCAGCATGAAACCAGGCAAAAGCCAATAGGTGCCAAGTGAGCTTTGTTTCGAATCTGGAGGGGCTCACAACCCCAAAAGCCAACAGAAAACTTAGAAGGTGCAAAGGGAAACTATTTAGAATCAGACTGTAAGGTCAGAAGGGACCATTATGATTGTCTAGTCCAACCTCCTGCACAACGCAGGCCACAGAATCTCACCCACCCACTCCTGTATCAAACCCCTAACCTATGTCTGAGCTACTGAAGTCCTCAAATAGTGGTTTAAAGAATTCAAGGTGCAGAGACTCCTCCAGCAAGTGACCCATGCCCCACACTGCAGAGGAAGGCAAAAAAACCCACAGCCTCTGCCAATCTGCCCTGGAGGAAAATTCCTTTCCAACCCCAAATATGGCAATCAGCTAAACCCTGAGCATGTGGGCACCAGACAGACACCCAGGAGAGAATTCTCTGTAGTAACTAGATCCCACCCCATCTAACATCTCATCACAGACAATTGGGCATATTTACCGCTAATAGTCAAAGATCAATTAATTGCCAAAATTAGGCTATCATACCATAAATTTATCAAGCTTAGTCTTGAAGCCAGATGTGTCTTTTGACCCCACTGCTCCCCTTGGAAGGCTGTTCCAGAACTTCACTCCTCTGATGGTTAGAAACCTTCGTCTAATTTCAAGTCTAAACTTCCTGATGGCCAGTTTATATCCATTTGTTCTTGTCTCCATATTGGTACTGAGCTTAAATAATTCCTCTCCCTCCTTGGTATTTATTCCTCGGATATATTTGTAGAGAGCAATCATATCTCCCCTCAGCCTTCTTTTGGTTAGGCTAAACAAGCCAAGCTCTTTGAGTCTCCTTTCATAAGACAGGTTTTCCATTCCTCAGATCATCCTAGTAGCCTTTCTCTGAACCTGTTCCAGTTTGAATTCATCCTTCCTAAACATGGGAGACCAGAACTGCACACAGTATTCCAGATGAGGTCTCACCAGTGCCTTGTATAATGGTAATAACACCTCCTTATCTCTACTGGAAATACCTCGCCTGATGCATCCCAAGCCCGCATTAGCTTTTTTCACGGCCATATCACATTGGCGGCTCATAGTCATCCTGTGATCAACCAATACTCCGAGGTCCTTCTCCTCCTCTGTTACTTCCAACTGATGCATCCCCAGCTTATAACAAAAATGCTTGTTAATCCCTAAATGCATGCACTTTTCACTATTAAAAATCATCCTATTACTATTACTCCAGTTTACAAGATCATTCAGATCTTCCTGTATGATATCCCAGTCCTTCTCTGTGTTAGCAATACCTCCCAGCTTTGTGTCATCCGCAAACTTTATTAGCAGACTCCCACTTTTTGTGCCAAGGTCAGTAATAAAAAGATTAAATAAGATTGGTCCCAAAACCGATCCCTGAGGAACTCCACTAGTAACCTCCCTCCAGCCTGACAGTTCACCTTTCAGTACGACCCGCTGTAGTCTCCCCTTTAACCAGTTCCTTATCCACCTTTCAATGTTCATATTGATCCCCATCTTTTCCAATTTAGCTAATAATTCCCCACATGGAACCATATCAAATGCCTTACTGAAATCAAGATAAACCAGATCCACTGCCTTTCCTTTGTCTAAAAAATTCTTACCTTCTCAAAGAAGGAGATCAGATTGGTTTGGCATGATCTACCTTTTGTAAAACCATGTTGTATTTTGCCCCAATTACCATTGATCTAAATGTTCTTAACTACTTTCTCCTTCAAATTTTTTTCCAAGACCTTGCATACTACAGATGTCAAACTAACTAAACCGGCCTATAGTTACCCGGATCACTTTTTTTTCCCCTTTCTTAAAAATAGGAACTATGTTAGCAATTCTCCAGTCATACGGTACAACCCCCGAATGGGTTTGCAATTTCATGTGCTAGTTCCTTTAATATTCTTGGATGAAGATTATCTGCCCCCCCTCCCGATTTAGTCCCATTAAGCTGTTCGAGTTTGGCTTCTACCTCAGATGTGGTAATATCTACCTCCATATCCTCATTCCCATTTGTCATCCTACCATTATCCCTAAGCTCCTCATTAAAGACTGAGGCAACGTATTTGTTGAGATATTGGGCCATGCCTAGATCATTCTTAACCTCCACTCCATCCTCAGTGTTTAGCGGTCCCACGTCTTTCTTTGTTTTCTTCTTATTTATATGGCACCCATGCAAAACAAATCCCGGTGAGCGTCACCTGGGTATGAGAGAAGGAATGAAGCAAGAGGACAAAAGCACAAAAGGAGAGTTCCCTTGGTTTTAGGTTTACCACTTGGGCCCTGCAACAATTATCTTTGACCCACCCTAGGCATGTTGACCTTCTCTAGCAGTGCCCCACTCCAGAGCCTCTTAGAGCTATTAGCTAAGGGCTCAGTGAAGAAGAATCCTGACAGTGTCACAAAGCAAACAAGACTTGCCCCATCAGCTCGTACAGAGAAGGATTTGTAAGCCTTTGGTCTCATGAGAATTTATGGCAGAAGACTCTGGCTTAGGAGCTGAAATATTTTGGAAAAGTAGGTCTAAACTTTTTTTTAAAATGTACTGCATCGCCTAGTGATGCTGACCTCCTCTGCAAACTCTAGATCAGAGCTCGATAATATTATTATTATTACAGAAGACACTATTTTGATCCAAGAATAAATCAGAAGAGAGGGGCTCAAATCCCACAGTGTGATATGCATCCATTGAAGGGCACAGGAGTAGCTTGTACTCAGCTGATCTACAGCACCTCCTATGAAATGTGAGGTTTTTGCAGAGGCCATCATGAAAATCCTTCATATGCACACAGAGCTTTCTGCTTCAGAGGCAGTGTGCGTACGTTAACGAGCGCAGGTGAGCTTGCCAAGGCCCATTCCCTCCATTTTCCAGATGGGCACAGTCACAGAGAAGTCAACAGACTCCCCCACTCAAGGCCACATGGGAGTGACAGAGCTATCTTAGGGTATGTCTACACTGCACACTAGGTGGTTTGTAGCTGAACTGGAATCTGAGCACAAGCAGGGGCTTTGTATTTGCTCAGCACCATTGAGTATTTTGCAAAGGAAACCAAGTATTTTCCATCAAGTGTCTGGAGTCGAAGCTTGCACAGAGATGTTAATAAATCCTTTGAACGTTTATACAGTGCTTCCTGCGTTCACATCTCTGTACAGACACTAGCCAACCACCCAGTACATCGCCACCCTCGTTTTACAGATGGGGAAACTGAGTCACAGAGGGGCATATGACTTGGCCAAGATCAGCCAGCAAGCGATGGACAGAGCTGGGATCCAAGTTCCAGACCTGCTGAGCCCTAGTTCAACATCCATCCCCCCCAGCACATCATCTTTTTGACCAGTAGCCATGGTTACACTTTTCAGATATTCACCGTCCAATCAGAGCCTTATTTGAAAACAGGTTCCAGAGACACCATTTCACCCGCATTAAGGGTCTGCCTAGCACTGTGGAGTTATGGCCCACAACTGGAGCCTCCTAGGAGCTATAACAATGCAAGTAATAATAATCCTACCCATGCCTTAAGGGGCTTAACCGAAGGGAGCCCAATCATCCCCCGCTGTGCGTGGCAAACTCAACAGATATTTGCCAAAGGTGAATCTAGCTAGTTAAAATGTAAATAAGAGAATCAATAGAGACCTTTGAGCCAAAGCTCACTCTGGCCTAGAACAATGAAAAAACCCAACCTGATAGCCACTATCTTTCTGAGCAGGAAATGCCAGTATACAGGGCAAAAAGGGCAGGCGCTCCCAGGGCTGTGTAAGTAGCTGCCTGTTCCCATTGAGTCAGCCCAAGATGGAAGATTTAACCCTCTGGAGAAGGGTACAGAGATATACAAGGAGAACAATGACACACTGAGTGGAAATCTCTTTTCCCCACAATGGAAGGTGCAAAGATTTGCTCCCCTCAACCCTGTCGGTCCCCAAGTAACTCTTCCTTTGTACCCATTAGGAGAGTGGATACTCAGCAACTTCCTGTTCCCAGCTCGAGGGACGGGGCATTTCAGCCAGTTATGCCACCTCCCCCTACCCATGCTGTTACCAACTCAACCGGTAACAAACAGTTGGCAGGGAGCTCTGCCAACACTACCCAGGCTGCCCAGCATGGGCACATCCTCCCCTTTGGTATCTGGAGGAGAAGGAGGAAGAGAACAGCGGGTACAGATTCACCACATTAAGAGCGGCTGGATGGTTCACTGAACAAGGAGCACAAAGAGGCTGGCTTAAATACGTGTGCTTCTGATTAGTGTAACGTTTGCTGACTCCTGTTGGATTGAATCATTGTACTAGATTCTCTCTTCCTTGCTTTGGAAATAGTGTGCCTCAGTTTGCCAGTCTGTGAAATAGATATAACATGACTTACCTCCCTCCCTGGGGGAAGAGATGTTAGGGAGGATTAATGCCTTAATGGTCAGAAGATCTGCTGATGAATAAGTGCAAAGGGTTTTAGAAAAGAGGAAGGAAACAGACAGGGCAGTAATGGAAGGTGCTTGCAAACAGAAAAACAAAAGGCGCTTTACACGGTGGGAGGATCAAACAATGCCATGTGCATGAGTAAAAAGACCAAGGCTATTAATGAAGTCAACGGGCCAGATTGGCACCTTGCAATCCAGCCTCATTAAGGGGCAGTGCTGGTCCAGCAGCAGGGCTGAGACCAAAATGAATCCCCATTTGCTCCTTGCTTCCCATATTTTCCCTAGGGGAAGTAAGAGGCATTGGCCCATTTTGTGACAATGGCTAATGCTATACTTTCACCTGCATAGGTGTGCGAGGAGTAGGTGGAGCCAAAGCTCTGCCCTCCCTCCTTCCCCAGCCCCGCTGTGCAGAACACCACCGCTCGCATCACCCTCCACACCAGCTGTGCAGTTCTGTTTTGTGCAGGGGGCAGAAAGGCTCCTTGCCCAGCTATGCAAGTGGGGCCTGAGCACCCCTCAGAGAGGCGGCTTTCCCAGATGTAGGTAGTCCCTGCCGGGGAGTCTGTCTCCTTACAACCCCCCTTACTCCGCTGCTGGCTCACGACTCTGCAGCACATTACTGACCCTAGGAGCAGGAGTCTCCTCCCAAAACACCAGGAAACACTCCATTGCAGTCAGCCATGCAGAGTGAATGCAGGAGGGAGCCAGAGCTCAATTGTGAGCCCCACAGCCTGAGACCTACAAGCCAGAGTCAGCTGACCCAGACCAGCCATGGTCCTTAATGGCTGCATAGACATACCCTAACTGCCTCTCTGGAGCCATTCTCCCTTCAAACAGGGAACAGAGACTGTAGTTCTGACGCATCATTTCAGTGGCAAGAACCTGGCCAACTGCTCCAGCGCAGAGGCCTTGCCAAAGGCCAACAGGAGATGGGGGGATTAGTCACCAATGGCAGGGAAAAGGAGATGGACGACTGACAATTGCCAGGGACAATTCATGCCAGTGTGACCCAAATGACCCCCCACCATCTGCTAGTGCTCACCACTAATGAAAAAGCAGGGCTAGAACTGCTCCGATTGATGACATCCCCGACAAAGTATATTATCCCTGCCTCACGCCATCAGAGATGGGGTCTTGGAAGCATCTGCTACCAAACAGACGACTCGTTTTCTCAATACAACACCCACTTGGGAAGGATATTTCAGAGCTGGCTGCTACATTGCATATGCACACACCCATCTCTGAGGGCTGCTGAAGAATAAAGCCACTCCGGATGCTGCTTCTCCTGAAGTTGGGTTATTCCCAGTGGCCAAGCCAGGTGGGAATGTGAATGGGATGGGAGAAATTGGATTCGGTACGTGTCCCTGCCTTTGCCTGACCTGGTTTGGGTCCCACTGCTCTTCTGGGAGGTGGAGAGGGTGGGGCGTAAGACCAGAGCGGCCTCCGGCACCCTGTCTGTGTGCTGCTTGCAGCACTGTCTATGCTGGCTCCTGCTTCCCCCTGGCCTAATCCAGCTGTGACCGCACACAGGGGGACAGCTTTGGCTGTCAACAGCGGAGATAAGGCAAAGAGGAGGAGAGACGTGTATAGACCCCATTTGGGCAATGAGCTCCTGTCCTCCCAGCCCACTCGGGGACAGCCTGCCGCTGACCTAGGACTAGCTGAAAAAGCGCCTAGAGGCTCAATCACACCTGTCTGCTCTCCCAGGGGAAACCCACCAGCTCAGGCCCAGCAGCCTGTCTGCGCTATGGGCTCAGATGCTGGTTTAAATTCAGTCTGAAGCACGAGACTACGGACTCCTAGGGGCTTGCTGGCTGAATGGTGTGACCCACAGTGGCAAACACTCCATCCCCAAACCTTCAGCATGAAGGGAATGTGGCTGGGAGGAATTGGGGGGGGGGGGGGCTGAGGGGAATGGAAGAACAGGGATTTCCCCTGAGTTCTGCTGTAAGGTGCATCACCCTCCAAAATTCTTGTGCTGCCGCTGATTTTGTCTTTACTTTTCAGAGAACAGCCCACCCCATCGGTCCTTGTTCAAGAGCCTGACCTCGTTAGGACATCTCCTGAAAAAGCATTTGAGTGCCCTCAATTCCCATTGAAGTACGGAAGTGGTTGGCACCTCGCAGGGTCTCAGGCTGAGACTGAGCAATTGCTTATTGTGTGATGTGGGTGGAACAACTGGATGAATAGACTGCAGCGAACTGTGAGAGAGAGAGAGAGAGAGAGAGAGAGAGAGAGAGTGTGGGTGGGTGGGTGGGTGTGAACACCATCGATCTTTACTGGATGGAATCAGAACTGCTCAACTGTATGTCATAGTCCCTACACTGCTCGCAGCGAATGGAGATTCTCTTTTGGTCCCCGTGGTAGAGAAGTGTCTGGGACTTCTGTCCCCATGTCACTGCGAAGCCATGATGTGCAGCAAGATGAGCATCCTGGATAGCCACTGTATTTGTTATGCATTCCTGATAGCTAAGACTGAATACACTGGGTCCTTTTATTTCCAAGCTTAATCTTGCCCTTCATTTGTTCTCTTCACCAAGTAAGAGGGAGCGCTGGATGTGTGACAAGGATAAAGTAGCTCGTGTTAGACACTGGGGTATTTTCCAACAAGGCGGGGGGGGGTCTGATCAGCGGCGCAGAGCCCATTCTGTCTTATCATCTGTGACGCAGAGATGTCACCATTCCCAGCAAGCCCCCGAGGCCCCTGTATAACAGCCTGTGCCTGCAACGCTCACCATCACCAGCAGTTCAGACTCCACACAAGTAGGAACCTGGGGCAGTAGCATCTGTTTGTGCAGAAGGAAGCTGGCTGACACATAAGCACAATCACAACACGATGAGGGAGGGAGGGAGGGAGGAGGGGGGAACGTACAAGGCGAAAAGAAACTGCGGCCGTGAAGAGGAGAGTGACTACAAATCCCTGGCTGAGGTCACTAGCAAAGGCAGCCGGACTCCCCCTGCAGGCACTACGTGACCAGGGGAGATGGAAGACGTACCATGCTGACTTTCTTATCCATCTAGGGTGCCCTTGTTGTGAAAAAGAAGCTAGAAGCTGCAAGAATGAAATTCTTCTGTGCAAAATTTGCTATTGTCTTCCCAAAATGTGTCTTGCAGTGGCCACCTCCCTAGAGCCACCTCTCACACCAACCCGCTACCACTCAGTGCAGGAGGGAGGAGATGTGCAAAAAAATATGGGGACTGAAAATAGCAGGGCCCGTCCCCTTATCAAAATTGCCCTGGCATCTTCAAGGGAAGGATGGTCTTGTGGTTCAGGCACTAGAGTAACACACAGAAGATATAGCTTCAGTTCCCAGCTGTGACACAGATTCCCTGTGTGACCTTAGGCAAGTCACTTAATTGCTCTGTGCTGTGCCCCCATCTGAAAATGAGACTAGCCATTCCTCTCGCCCATCCCTTGTCTGTCTTGTCTATATAAACTGTCAGCTTGTCAGAGCAGGGATTGTCGTGTGTGTGTGTATGCGTGTGTGTATACAACACCTAGCACAATGGGCCCTGATCCTGTTACCGTGAGGCCAATCACCTGTAATAACAATAATAGAGGTGAAATTGACTTGCCATGCCTGCATTAGAGCTCAGAACTTTCTGCCTCCCAACCCTGGGCTTGGTGTCTCTAGCTGTTTTCTAGCTTGTTGTGCCCCGCTTTGGAAATCTGGCCTTCGAACATTACTTAGCTGTGTGCAGAAATGTGAGGATCAGTATCCGACTGTCATTTGATTTGAGGATGGGGAGGAGAGGACAAGGGTTACGTGTTTAATTGCTCACGGAGTGATTTGAAAGACCCCGCTCCCCAGAATAAAGAGCATTGTACTCAATGCATCTCGGAGCAATCAGCCCCAAGGGTGGAATTTGAACCTGTGCATCCAGAGAATCTAAGTATCCTAAATATAATGCTTAGGCCTCTTTCCGTATGCCTGCGCTGCAATAAAACACCAACAGCTTGCGGGGCTCAGGCTGTGGGGCCGTAAAATTGCAGTATAGAGGTTGGGGCTTGGGGTGAAGCCCAGACTCTGCAACCCTCCCCGCTTCTGGGGTCTCACAGCCAGGGCTCCAAGCTGACCCTGAATGTCTACACTTCAATTTTATAGCCAGCCCTTCAGCCGGAGTCCGCTGACCCAGGCCAGTGCGGGTGTTTGAATGCAGTGTAGATGTAGATCTTTTTCCAGGCATTGGAAACATTTTTCCTCACCGCGGCCGTTTCTCAGACTGCACCTTTGAAAGGGACATGACCTTAAAGAAGACAAGTTGGTCCTCTGGCTCCTTCGCTGCTCACCTTTGCCTTTGCAGCTCTGCCTTCGACAGGTTACAATCTGCATTCTCCTCCCGTGCTCTTGTGTCTCTCACACGCCCCCTTTCATGTGGCCTCTGAGCAGCCGCAGGCATCCCACCCAAAGCTTGGCCTTCACAATTTGCTCAAAAGGGTTGCACAAGAGCCGGTTCCATGCCACTCCCTCCAGGCCTCCCTGCAAAAATGCCTTCTTAATAACTCTTGAAAAAAATCCCTTGTTCTGCAGTGATTAACTGGCTCTTTTTCCAGTCACAAGGGCGAGCTGAAGCAAAACTTTCCATACCACGAAGGAACAGAGAGAGACAGAGAAGTAATGAACCCTCTGAAGAAAAATGGGCTCCCCCCCCGCCCTTCTCCATTTTGGAACAAACTAGCAGGTTTGACTCAGTGTGCTTTTAAACCAGAGCAGATGCAGGCTGTGACGTTATTGACATAAACTGGGACCGTATAGATCATTGTTGCAATCAAGGTCCTGTAGTGGCACCCAGATCTTGTATAAAGGGGGTCAAATGGGGTGTCTAAGACAAGGTTATGGTTTACTGGTTATGATTAGGCTGTCTATATGTGTGTATCAGTTTTGTAGTTGAAGTTATTATTATGGCTCTATACTGTCTGTATGACAAACTTATGCTATGCTTCTGGGTGACATCCCAGACAAACTGGGATTAGCTCTGCCTAGCCTGCTTGATGGCCCATTAAGGACCATCAGCTATACAATGGACTCATTGAGAGAAGGCAAATATGCCTTCAGACTCAGCAAAGTATGCAGGGACTGGCCCATGTGACTCCAGGCCCCATTTTGCTGTAATTTTCCACAGTGAGAACAAAGAGGTGTTCTTACACCTGGAAAAGACTATATAAGGCGGATGCCTCATCTCCATTTTGTCTTCAATCCTGCTTCATACCTCTGGAGGAACCTTGCTACAAGCTGAAGCTTTGAACAAAGGACTGAGGACCCATCCCAGCGGGGGATGTATTCCAGAGACTTGATTTGAACCTGCAGTTTATTCTATCGCTGCTGCAAGCCTGAACCAAGAACTTTGCCATTACTGTATGTAATTGATTCCATTTAACCAATTCTAACTCTCATCTCTATCCTTTTCCTTTTATGAATAAACCTTTAGATTTTAGATTCTAAAGGATTGGCAACAGCGTGATTTGTGGGTAAGATCTGATTTGTATATTGACCTGGGTCTGGGGCTTGGTCCTTTGGGATCAGGAGAACCTTTTTCTTTTACTGGGGTCTTGGTTTTCATAACCATTTGTCCCCATAACGAGTGGCACTAGTGGTAATACTGGGAAACTGGAGTGTCTAAGGAGATTGCTTGTGAGACTTGCGGTTAGCCAGTGGGGTGAGACCGAGGTCCTCTTAGTCTGGCTGGTTTGGTTTGCCTTAGAGGTGGAAAAACCCCCAGCCTTGGGCTGTAACTGCCCTGTTTGAGCAATTTGTCCTGAGTTGGCACTCTCAGTTGGGTTCCGCCAGAACCGCATCGTCACACAGGCATCTGTCAGAACGAGGACATAGCTGTAGCTACTGCAGAGTGGATGGAACTGCCACTTGCAGAAGGAAGCAGGGAGGGATATTTCTGTAGGCAACAAATTTTTCTTTCCTGTTAAGTTCGCAGGAGGGGAATCCCACATTGGCTGGCTGATCCCACATTGTCAGGACTCCTGGGATGAAGCAAAAGGAGTGCTCCAGCACTGCCAACTTCAAACCTTTAAAAGTCATGAGCCGGGCCCCACAAAATCGTGAGATTGGCTTCAAAATCATGAGACTTTATAAAATAAAATATGTAGAGTCTTTTTATTGGCCGTCTGCTTTTGGAGACTTTAGAGGATCCCTTTGCTAAGCTTTTCTCTGCAACCATAAGGGCTAGAAACTTCCATTTAAAAATACATAAATAAATCCAGATCCTCATGAAATCACAGGACTCCAGAACCTGGGGCTTTAAGAAAACACGAAATATCATGAGACCGCATGTTAAAATAGCAAGAGTTAGAAACATTGGTGGTCCATCCCAGTTCTGTAGACACCAATCCATTCATTCCAGCTTCCGAGGACCTTGGGCAAACGGGTGTCTTCCCCTTAGAACCTTTAAAGAGGAAGGATGATGTTGTAGATAGGGCACTGGACTGCATCTGAAAGCACAATAACTCCTGGGAATTTGCTTTAGAGACAAGCTGCATAGCTCTGATCCAAAGTTTGGGGGAGGTTCATATCCAGGATTTTGTTTCAATCCCATAATGCCCTCCAGATCCTTTGCTACGCAAGACTGGTGCTTAAGAGAGGAGTCAGAAATGCTCTGGTAACAGCCATGGGATAGACAGGGGAGGACGCAGTTGGCATTAAAAAGCCACATTTTAAAGATGTGGGGAACCAAAATCTCCTGGCTGGGCTGTGTGTTTCCAAGTGGAATCTCTCACCTATTTAGTCAGGATGTTTTATTTGCCCCCATCAGTATTCCAGGGTTGCTACCTGAGTAAATATATTCCAGTCATGCAAAGTGGTGCTTTGGTGAATTAAGAACCATATTCCTTAGACGCTCGCAATAATCCACTGTTGTTCCAAGCGCAGGAGTTCATGAAGATCAGAAAGATGCTCATCTGTCTTTTACATTCTGAGTAACAGATGACTCCCAGTAGGCTACAAGGCTGTGTGTCTCAAACAGCCCAGTATCACCCCAGAAAGCACTGCCATGCATATAGCAATTCTAATTATTACTACTACACCTCTACCCCGATATAACGCTGTCCTCGGGAGCCAAAAAATCTTACTGCGTTATAGGTGAAACCGCGTTATATTGAACTTGCTTTGATCCGCCGGAGCGCGCAGCCCCGCCCCCCCCCCCCC